>NW_020173416.1:28428-128035 GCF_003031525.2 Neophocaena asiaeorientalis asiaeorientalis
CTTCCAGGGAAAGAGAGTACTGGTCTAAAGCAGTGGTTCTCCAAGCCTGCGGCCTGATGGAGCAGCATTGATATCACCTGGGAACTTGTCGGAAGCGCCAGCTTATTGGGCCCAGACCCACCAAATCAGAAATGCAGTGGGTGGGGCTTAGCAGTCTTCGGTTTCACATGCCCTCCAGGTGATTCTAATGCACACCCAGCTATAGGACCACTGGACTAAAGAAGGGCCTAATTACACTAATCAGAGGAGCTACTTCTCCACACGCGGAAAGGGGCAAACATGCAGAGAAAGAAAAAAGCCTACTCCAAGATTTTCTCTTTGTGGAGAGAAAGACAAACCTATAGGGGGTGTGGAGAGGAATTGAGACATTTCTTTCCTACCAGATGATTCTTCAGTAAAATAAAAAGATGAGAAATAGTCACTAAGAACCAATTCTGGATTACTGAAATTGGTCTTCTCACTGCTGTCTATCAGGTTTATTTTTCTAGAAATCAAGTTTAGTATTCTACCTTGCTCAAAGCTAGTGCTTAGCTAACTACTCCTACTGAGTAAAGCCTCAGTTATCTAGCATGGAAAACAAAGCCAGTCACAACTTGCCTCAAACCATCTTTCGACCTAATTTAAGCTCCTGTTCAGTTCTATGCATCACACATAGATGCTTAGGTGCTTATGCTTACGAAGTAAGCAACTTTGAATACAAAAGCAGAAGAGTTTCCATCCTCCAGGGTAGTCTCCGGTATCAGAAGCCCCCAGGAAGCAAGTTAGCAATGCAAAGGTTCAAATGCATCCCCAGAGAACTGGCTACAGCAGGCCTGGAAGGGGGCCTATGTATACACTTGTCAAGGGCTTCAGATGAGTCGGCCGAGTCCACGTGAAATCACCCGTTGAGAAATTCTGTTCCACATATTTAATAAACTGTGATCCCTGGCAAGTGCCTAGACTTGAAGCAAGTGCCTATTAATTACTGAATGGTTAATAGTCATCCTTTCCACATTCAGATATTTCCATTTTATAAAACCCTCTAACCTACCTCATTGAACCATCCTAACATCTTACAGCGTGAAAACATTTACTTATTTTGCACATTTAAAACACACAATAAGGACAAAAAGAATTCACATCATTTCCACTGAGGTGTCTAGTACTTAAATGCCTTCAAACTTGAAAGGCAGGGACACCAGAGGCGGCACACCACCGCACGGAGGATCCTAGACGCACCAATAGAACTGCTCTCATTAAGGTCTTCACCTGGGCTCCTTTTCCAAGGAGGGCTTCCACATCTAACTTTAGGTGGCTGTTCAGGGTTGCTCTGCCAAAGCGCAGCCGTGATCATTTCTTCTCTTAATTTTGTCATTACCTTACGTTTTCCTTCTCTGCAAAGTCTCAGAACAAATAGATTCTGTTCGCATGAATAATGCACCACGTTCCCAGGTACAAAGAGAAGGGTAAGTCTGCACAGCTGCACAAGGAAACTTAACCAAGATCCATTTCCAAGGCTTTGCCTGCATCAAAGGTCTTAGAGACCATCTGGGAAAATCTTTCTTTTCTTTGGTTAATCCTTTGAAATTCTTTCCCTTCCACTCCCAGAATTGTAAATTCCTTCATCAAACCAAGCACGCACTTTTTAGTAATAGACTAGGAGTCAGAAGCCTGGGTTCTAGTTTTAGATCTGCTACTAGCTGCTGCAGGACTGTGGACAAAACATTTGACCTCACGGAGACTCAGTTTTCCTATCAGCAAAATGGACCTGATGAGATGAATTAGGTGGTCCCTAAAATTCTTTGGCTCTATGTAGTGGAGAAAGGGTATATGAAATTCTCCATCCAAATCCAGACAGTGTAAAGCATCCTATTTTAATAAGATGACCTTACTCCCAGATATTTCCCTTCTCTGGCAGTCATTTCAGGCTCAGATATTTGCACATGCGAGATTCTAAGAGCTGAGGAAGAGGAATGTGGTGGACTCAGAGCTGTTTCATAGCCTGAGGAAAGGTTTTGTTTTCGGGTTTTTTTTTTGCGGTACGCGGGCCTCTCACTGTCGTGGCCTCTCCCATTGCAGAGCACAGGCTCCGGACGCGCAGGCTCAGCGGCCATGGCTCACGGGCCCAGCCGCTCCGCAGCATGTGGGATCCTCCCGGACCGGGGCACAAACCCGCGTCCCCTGCATCGGCAGGCGGACTCTCAACCACTGCGCCACCAGGGAAGCCCAGAAAAGGTTTTTAAGAGCTGTCATTTCACATGTTGTGCCGGAGTGGGGTCGTCTGTGCTAGAGTCCTTACGCTTCTCTCAATCTTATTTCAAGAGAGAATGTTGAGGCTTATCCTGAACTGGAAACTCTGTTAGCCTGAGATGCAAATACAGCCATGAATTAAAGCACCCTGGAGGCAGTGGTCGCTGACCAAGCGTATGAATATTTGGCTCTCTCTGCTGTTAATGGCAGATTGAAAGACAATGTGTGGAAATGGCTTCATTTTACTTTACCAGGCTAAACTAATGTAGGTAATTAAGATTCACTGCCTGACTAGCTTCAAATGGCTATACAGAGAGCAACATATTCTGTTACTCTCTGAATATCAAGGTTTATCCAACAGTAAGAACGAAATTGTATATAATCGAAGGTCTGGTTATCCGTTCGTGTTTGATCCTTAATGACGCACAACCCTTTAGAACACTCATGCTGTGTCCTCTGTTTATGAAGGGCGGACAAGAGGGTCCCAGAGGTTAATGACTGTGCAGGTCTCCTAGCTAGCTGGTAACCAAGACAGGTCTCAAAGCAGAAGCCCTCATGGTAAATTAGTGCTCTTTCAAATTAGTCATTGCAAGGATTCATTTTTGTTAAGAGAAATCCTTTACATTTTACTGTTCATGGTTCATTGAGCCATCTGGGATCAAGGGCATTTTGGACATTGAGCAGTGCTGGGTGTAGAGATGAAAGGAAAGAAGGGACAGTCCTCGTTTTTCCAATGGACTCAAGTGCCATTTATCTTTCATAATCTACCAACAAGGTAAGCTAAACCCCAGCCCCATCCCTCATGAAAAGATGACTTCAAAAGTCACACTTTAGAAATAAACTAATTCAGAAAGTGTGTTGCCCAGGGTTTATCAGGCTCTGAACCGTTTCTCACAGAAGCACAAGAAGCTGTGCCACTTCCGGGAGGCTGAGGGAGGCCTGGCTGGCCCCAGAGTGAAGTTCAAGGCTCCGGGGATGCAGAGGAGCTACCCAGAGGAACCAGGAAGGCCAAGGGCCAAGAAGTCAAGTACAAGCTGTGTCCTAAGGGCACCCAGCGTCAAGCTGAAGAAACTCACTTCAGCCACCAACCGTGAGTACTGTGCTCCAGCCAATAAAAGGAAACAAAGTCCAGGTGCCAGAAGCCAGGCAGATCCTGGGGAATGTGAGAAATATGAAAAAGACGGAGTTCATCACTGGGCCCAGGTCTGGAATATCCATGGTGTTTTGACAAGCTCCTGGCCCTTGGGGTTTGCCCCATGAATGAATGAATAGATGGACAGTGGCAGATTATCTGTGGGAATAGTGTTTCTTTTTCAAGAGAATATGACGAATCATGTCACAATACTGGCAGGAATGAGCATCTCTGTGGAACCCCTGGGGTGGCCTACTCAGAAGGGCGACCAGTAGGACCATCCTCTTGAACGAGAAGATCTGATGGGACCCTTTGTGTTTTAAAGTTTTAAAGAGAAAAGCTCGTCCCCAGTAAGGGAAAGGAAAGGGTGGATCTGGGTTCCTAAAGTAACGAATGCTTGAACATGTCTTAGCTCCGACACTGGAGGAGGTAGCAATGCTTGAAAACGCACGGTTAACTGGTCGAGCTAAAACTGTCCGTATTCTGACCTGAGAGACCAGCATAGAAGCATTAGCAGTGGACCCAGTCTCTGACCTGGGTCAGCCTTTGGAGCCTCTCCTCCTGATAGCTCAAGGCTTCTGCTGGAGAGACCTGCTTGGTGCCCGCCTCCTTGCGATCCAGCATTCCTGACGTCCCACGCCAATAAGTGGCAGCATCACCGCTGGCCTGCCTCAGCCCACATCTTTGCTGAGTGCCCTTTCAATCAGATGCCCTCTCCCCTAAGCACAACAGTGGGGAGTCGGCAGCCCTAAACTGAACTCTCTGCAGCAGAAAATGACGACAACGTCCTGGGTCTGCAGCCACTGTGGGAGGGGTACTTGGACCAGTTACTGTGCATGGATGCAACTCACCAAGGGCAACTCCTTCTCAGCCACTAGCGCCTCTTTTGCCAACTGGAAATGAACTGCCTGCTCCTTCCACCCTTGGCTGCAAGACCCAGCACAGGGACGAGGAAGATTCTATAGGGGAGGACTGAATACTTATCGGGGCTTTTACTCAGTATTGATGGCTGGTGTGATGGGGACAGGGGAGAGAGTGAGCATTTGTATTCTAGAGACAGAACGGTCACAGCAAGCACACTCCATTACCACATTGGGGGCATCCCTGTTTCAGAACGAACAAATTAATTAAAGGATGAATGGATTAATTACGTTTATAGGAGATTTGTCCTGTTTTAAAGGCACCAGAAGGACACACCAGTCTTGACTTTAGCCATTCCTGTTTCTGCAAGTGACTTTGCTGTACACCTGAAACTAACATAACATTGTTTATCAACTATACTCCAATATAAAATAAAAAGTTTTAAAAAAAAAGTGACTTTGGCACCACCAGCGACTGTCAGTCTTAACTATGACCCAGAAAATTTTGATCAGATGTGAGTTAATTTGCTCTGAGCCATTCCCTAGGGACACAGAAGGTCAGACCTAGAGCCCATCATCCCGATAAGAGGCTCCTATGAGCTCAGGACTCAATGCTGAAAGCAGAGTTTGGTGACCGTCTGGAAAGGCATCTTGAGTGGAGAGTGTGTCCTGGCTTGGCCATTGGGAGACGCAAGTTCTAAAGCACAGCTCTACTTACAACCTGTGAGAACTCAACAGGAAAGTGGGAAAGATTTGTCTTTTTGTTTTTTAATTCTCAAAGCTTAGCCCAGTGTAGGAACTCAATAAAGCAAAGAGCGGGGAAGAGAGAGCCAGGGACAGAGGGAAAAATCTGGCCTCCCTCATGAACTTTCTATGGTGACCCCACAGAGGGAAGTGGGGAAGATGCTTTGTGAACTAAACACTGCTAAGTAAGTTCAAAAGTTTTGTGGGATAAAAGTTAGCCTCTAAATGCCACAATTGGAAGTTGAGCAAAAAGTCTGACAGTCTCGTTTTCAGAGCTCTTTGCAAGGGTACTTGATGTGAAGGTGCAAAAAACTAGCAGCTGCAGTTGCTGTAGTTCTGTCTTCAGCTCCACGATGTTTCCCCTGGCCAAAAATGCACTAAGTTGCCTCTGAGTTCAAAGCATTCAGCAAACAATGGCAAGGCAGAGCCACCGGAAGCAGACACCTGATTTCCATGACAAATATGGTAACCCTGTATCAGCTAATGGAGCCACCTTCTGTGTTGCCGGATGGGCATATACAGCAACACAAATTGGAATAGAATGGAACCTGTCCCCTGTTGGTAGAGCTGCCCCAAAGGGATGGAGAGATCAGTAATCATCCCCACTTGTTTAATACTGAATTGTTTCAAAACCAACTCATAACTGATGCCAAGTAAAAGCACTGTGTACCCATTACAATATGGCATGATTGAAGATTTAAAAAATAAAAGTTTGACAGTCTCTTCTGGAAGGATCCACATAGGATTTTCCTGCATGCAACAAGACCCAGTTTACATAGCCCCTGTGCTGGGTCACAGCCCCCCTTCTTTGGAACATGAGGGGTTGACTCCCTTGGGTGTCCTGGGGCCAGGCTCTACTGAGAAGTAAACACCTTGGTGGTACCACACGTTCATGGGTCCCCGTTTACACTGTGTCAGGAATAAATGGAGCTGGTGGCACAGGAATACCATCCAGGATGGGACTGTGACCAGGCGGGAGGGAAGGGAGAGATACGGGCTGGCAGTGGGTTGCGATACCAGGCCAGGGGTACCCACGGCCAACTGCACTCAGGGCTTCAGTGCATCTTTAAAGAGAAACACGTTCTTAACCATTTGTTGGGTTTTGGGCAGTACAGTTGGGTAGACAAGAGAACAGGTTCTACAACCAGACTGCCTAAGTTCCAACCGTGGCTTTGTTTCTTTCTAGCTCTAAACCTGGATGAGTCTTGTAACTTCTCGATGGACACGGGGATGATGAGAGTATCTACCTTGTCAGCTTGTTGAGAAGGCCCTGGGGCTGGTCACAGCCACAGACCAAGTGTTTGGTAATTATTTGCTCTCCTGGAGACTCCTCCCGGGTGTGCCCAGGTCAAACACTTGAATCAAAATCGAATAATTATGGTAAAAGAGGCATCGGTCGAGCGATAGGCATGTTCACAAACAATGTGTCCTTCAGCCACATAGAGCTCAGCCTTCACCACAACACCACGAGGAAGGAGTATTTTGCTTATCACAGACACGAAAACTGAGGTCATAACTGGTGTTCAAGGTGGCACCGCTGGTGAGCACACCAGTCTTGGGTCCACCCAGACCTGCTTCTTGGAAAACAGCACAAGCAAGGGCTGTGTTTGCCAACACAGATCTCATCACTACCAGAAGGATCTGTGCAGACAAATGGTAGTTTCTGAAGGAGACCTGAGTCTGACTTCAGCAGCAGGTGGGAAACAAAATACAGTCGGTCCTCCGTACCCACAGATACTCTGCTACACCATTTTATATAGGGACCTGAGCGTCCACAGATTTGGGGATCCTCGAGGGTTCCTGAAACCAATCCGCCACAGACACTGAGGGGCAACTACGGTCAGTAGCTGCAGATGGAACATTCTCCCATAATACACAGGCAGGTCACAAGGCATGGAAGCTACAGGCAGGGACCTCTGAGGCAGAGGAGTTTAAAATGTTGCTCCTAATCTTTAATGAAAGATAAAAGCTGAAAACTCAAAGATCCCCTGTTTAAAAATGCCCTTCAGGCTTTGCCCAACTGAATGGGGAAAATATCCCGCTCAAAACCCTAGAAATATCTGGGGATGTCAGATTCTAGCTTTGGCTGAAAACCAGGTAAGGAGGGATCAGGTCTTTGAAGAAGGTTTGCTGAAGTCTCTGAGCTCCAGGCCCACCAGAAGCCATGCCCAGCGAGGCTTCTCTCCCCCGTCCTAGATGAAATCGTCAGAGACGGCCTCTGGAAGCTTGAGGAAGGGGAAGCACCCAGGTAGCAAGGATTCATCCCTAAACCTAATCTGTATTCCTCAACAACTTCCCTGGAGAAGCTCTCTGCCGTGCCAAAGGGAGAAGATATTTTCATTCCATGTTTTATAGACTTGCTTCCTTGCTGGTGCAGGGAATACCACTCTCCTGGCTCCTAACTCTGCTGGATAGGCACAGATGATTATATGCTTTAATTTCATTTCTTTGAATAGGAAGAAGATGATCTCCAGTAATGTATATGAAAGTCTTATAACAAACAAAAGTAAAGGGTTATATGCAAAAATGTATAAGGAATGATGGTGATCACGGTTATAAAGATAAATGTTATGCAGCAAAGGGAAGAAAACCTAAATTTTAATGACAGAAGAATAATTAATAAACTGTGGCTTATCTATACGATAGAGGTCTAGACGGCCATTAAAATTCATTTTACAATGAACTTTTTATGATGAAAGAAACTGTTTATGGACCAGGGCTGTGTGAAAATCACATACCGCCTCCCTGCAGGTAAGCTAGATGGACAGATGGACGTAGAGACAATGAGAAGGAAGGGGAAAGGAAGAAAGTTACAATATATAAACAGGATTTACCTCAGAGTGGGTATACCAGTGATGAGCTTTATTTTCTTTTACTTTTATTTCTTTCGTTCTACCCTGCCTTGTTCTGAAAGCAATTTAAAGTTGTTTACAGAAGGGAGAGGGAGAAGATGGCGGAAGAGTAAGACACGGAGATCACCTTCCTCCCCACAGATACACCAGAAATACATCTACACGTGGAACAGCTCCTACAGAACACCTACTGAACTCTGGAGGAAGACCTCAGACCTCCCAAAAGGCAAGAAACCCCCCACGTACCTGGGTAGGGCGAAAGAAAAAAGAAACAACACAAAGGATAGGGACGGGACCTGCACCTCTGGGAGCAAGCTGTGAAGGAGGAAAGGTTTACCACAGACTAGGAGCCCCTTCGCGGGCGGAGACTGCAGGTGGCGGAGGGGGTAGCTTCAGAGCCGCGGAGGAGAGCGCAGCCACAGGGGTGCGGAGGGCAAAGCGGGGAGATTCCCGCACAGAGGGTCAGGGCCGACCGGCACTCACCAGCCCGAGAGGCTTGTCTGCTCACCCGCCGGGGCGGGCGGGGCCTGGAGTTGAGGCTCGGGCTTCGGTCGGAGCGCAGGGAGAGGACTGGGGTTGGCGGCGTGAACACAGCCTGAACGGGGCCAGTGCGCCACGGCTAGCTGGGAGAGAGTCCGGAAAAAGTCTGCAGCTGCCAAAGAGACGAAACTTTTTCTTGCCCCTTTGTTTCCTGGTGCGCAAGGAGAGGGGGTTAAGAGCGCAGCTTAAAGGAGCTCCAGAGACGGGCGTGAGCCGCGGCTTAAAAGCGCGGACCCCAGAGACGGGCGTGAGACGCTGAGGCTGCTAGGAGTGAGCCAGAGCCCCCGAATCAGCGGCGCCTTTAACCCCATCCTATCTGAGCGAAGAACAAATTCCCTCAGGCGACCTGCACACAGCAGCGGGGCCAAATCCAAAGCTGAACCCCGGGAGCTGTGCGAACAAAGAAGAGAAAGGGAAATCTCTCCCAGGAGCCTCAGAAGCAGCGGATTAAAACGGCCTGAGTGAGCCAGAGCCCCCGAATCAGCGGCTCCTTTAACCCCGTCCTCGCTGAGCGAAGAACAAATTCCCTCAGGCGACTTGCACACAGCAGCGGGGCCAAATCCAAAGCTGAACCCCGGGAAAGAGGCTGACTGAAAACATAATAATGCCACAGACACCCCAAAACACACCACCAGACGTGGACCTGCCCACCAGAAAGACAAGATCCAGCCTCACCCACCAGAACACAGGCACTAGTCACCTCTACCAGGAAGCATACACAGCCCACTGAACCAACCTTAGCCACTGGGAACAGGCACCAAAAACAATAGGAACCACGAACCTGCAGCCTGCAAAATGGAGACCCCAAACACAGTAAACTTCTCATCGGGACACTGTGGAAGGTGGTAAATAGTGGGACAAAGTTTGTCGCCCTCTGTGTCCGTGAGTCACCTTCAGGGAATCCAAGCAGACTCTGTGTGAGTTGAAGACACAGTGTCAAAGTAAGCATAACAGCTGCAGTGGAGGGAGGGTTACTAATTCCAGGCTCTGTGCTGACTTCTGCAAACTATCTCATCTAATCCTCACACAGCCCTACATTGTATCATCATCATTCCTCATAGACCTGGAAACAGCTTAGAGAATAACTCAAACTCAATGAGCTGGCACATGGCAGGGCCAGTATTCAGACTCTCCATGCCCAACATGGTTCACCATTCCGCCCTATTGCTTTTCAATCCAGAAAAAAATAAGCAGTGTTCCATACAGGGCAATGGCACAATGCCAAAATGTAGTTCAGTGAAAAAAGCCCAGCAGGTGATCGTTTTTCTCTTTTTAGTATTTCCAAGCTTTGGCCAATGATTATGTTTACTTTTAAGTTGTCCACCCTTTTGGATTCCCTGCACCACTTCTCAAGCCACTCTGACTTGCACTGTTTCCAACTGACTTTCAGAGTTCTGGAGGCATCCGTCTCTCTCTACCTGATGAAGGACCTCCCTCGGGATGCAGAGAATCACCCTGGTTGTAAATAAGCTCCTCCTCATGCTGTAGCTTCTACAGTTCCAACGTTAAGCCCATCAACAAACTATTTCTATGAGGTGAATCTTCAAACTGAACTTAAATCAACTGTGAACACATCACTGAGCCCCTCCTGCACAGCCCTTCTTCACCTCATGTATCTCTGATTCCTCACCCCATCCTTTGGAGGGCATGTTCTATTAGACCCAACAGGTGGAGGAAGTAGGGAGACCCAGGAATTTAAAATGGTATTAAACTGACCAAAACAATATTTACTAGAACTGGTAACGTTGATTGGAAATAAGTGCCCTCCTACATTCACATGTGGAATATAAACAAGAATAACCTTCATTCCCGAGGACAGTTTTATAAAGCATGCCAACAGCGTTGACAGTATACAGAGCCTTTGAACCAGAAATTCCACTTGAGTAGATTATTCTAAGGAGACAAGGATAAATGAAGGCAAAATTTAGCTAGTAGGATGTTTCCTAGCACTGTTTTAATAGGGCAAGCCTGGAAGCCAAATGTCTAAAAAAAAGAGTTTGTTTAAATAAATTGGGGTCTACCTTTATAAACAAATAGCACGCATCCACATAAAAGCGATGTCGTAGAACGAAGTATATTGACTTTAAAATTATTTTTGCTTCTGATGTATTTAAAGTGAGGAAAGTGGGTAACAAAACAATTTGTACCACATGATCTCATTTTTCAAAGAAACACTATAATATGAATGTGTAAGGAAAAAGATCTAGAAAGATACAAATATATACTCGAAAATGTTGATGGTAGTTATTTCTAGAGTTAGTACCAGTAGATTTTAATTTCTTCTTTCTGTATATATGTTGTTTAAACTAACCCATAGTGAAGATGAATTACTCCGTAAAAACATGAAAAGGAATTTAAAAATGAAACAGGCAAAACATACCGAGGCTTCAGTTTTGCATTTCTGTTTATATAAAACAAAAGAGCCAAGATATGGATTAAAAAACTGACAAAGCCAGGTCAGAATATTCTTCTGTGTTTGTCTCTGACGTTGCCGTGAATGGAGCTAAAGATGTAACAACACTTCACATCAGGTGGAGGCTGATGGAAGACACCCATGTAAGTATGGCACTGTCTCCTGAGGGATGCCAACCCAGGGATGTCAATAAAAGTAACCCAGATCTTTCTCTCTCTAACGCTTTCAAGTTCAAACCAATTTTTATAATATTCGTAAGAAATTTCCTTTCACCCAAACCCTCCCCATCTTGGATTTCACAAGCCCACACCTACCCCAATGGACCCAGCAGTGGTTTATTATAGCTTTCACGGAAGCAGAAAGCACTTGGTAATCAAAGATAATTCTGCTCCCACGTGAATAAATGCAGTTCAGATTCGTCTGCCACTGAAAGTCCTCAAAGGAATAGAAGACATCAATGCATATGATTTTAGTTCTAAACTGTTTTCAAAGTATGTTCCAGCACACTTAAGAGCAGAGTGAGCTAATGTACATCAGCACTTCTTTTTCTTGAAAGCTGCTTCCATGTGTGACTGAACAGAAAGATGCATCCTGGCCTTTCATCTAAAATAGCATCTGAGAAAGTGACTGTTTTCCTTCGCCCCTTTCCTTTTCCCTCGTTTGGGAAAACTTTCATTCTCTAACAAAAACGTATTAAGTTTCTGCTAGAAAACACAAATATGACCATGTTTCATTGCAGTGGCTTTCAAATGGTACCCCGTACAAAATCCCTTGCCTTGTTTCTGCTAGACCAACTGCCAAGCGAATTCTGGGCTTCCAGATAAAATGTCAAGGAGTTTCAAGGCTTAAAAATGTTAGAAGGCCACTCACCAAAGGGCGGTAGGGATACAAGGCCTCTCATGATGTAACCTTAGCTTGCCTCTCTCCATAGTTCCATGAATTACTTGGATGGTTTGCATGTCCAGTGTACACCTTGTTCTTTCATGCCTCAGTGGCTTCCCACACTCTGCCCTCTCTACTGGATCCACCTTCCTATCCTTGACTGCCTAGGAACTGCTGACACACTTGCTCAGACATCCCCTGCTTTATGAAGCATTCAATGAACAAGGTCCTTTCCAACTTTCCCAGCAAGGTCAGTCCCTCCAATGTCAAGGCTACTTCCTGTACCTTAGAGATAATCCCATCGTTACATGCGTCACACTCAGCTAGAGTATGTTTTACATGTACATCTTCTTTACCAGAAAGTAAGGGTGTTGAGAGCAATGTCTAGGTCATATCTCTTTTTGATCCCAGAATCAGCATAGCACTCTTCTCAATAACTAAGGGCTCATAAAACTTAGTTGATCTAGACCAAAAGGCTACGTTGGGTCATCAGAGAGAGTGAGGGAAAAGGGAAAAGGGAAGTGGGGGGAGGAAGAGAAGATGGAGAAAGTGGAAGATACAGGAGAGGAGGGAGAGAAAGAGGGGAGTATGGGTGAAATACTCAAGAATGTAATGGTTTTAGAATCTTGAAGTCTGGCTTTCTGTGTGGCCAAAATTTTCTTACCGTATTACATTTGTTGTTTAATTGATGTCAAGAGAAGGTGAGCAAATAGGTAGTAATATTAAACTTTGTGTGTTTCCAGGAGAAAGTGCAGTGTTGGGGAATCTGTAGGTACATACTGGGACAGCAAGACACTCTTAAATGTGTGTTTTAACAACTTATGCCTGAGAAATGATTATTAGACATCAAAATATCTTTCGTATATCTTTGTCCACTTTGCCTTTAAAATTCTCCATGACAACATTTCTCTAAGTATGTTCCATGGACTAGGTGGTGGGTGAGAAAAAGATCAAATAATTCCTGGCTTAAAAACATTTAGGAAACGTTAAGTTAAATTAAAAAATTCTTCGTCTGCAAGACTACCCAGGTCTTTAAAATACTGTTACACATTTTGAATCTCTAAGAGTATTCAGAATTTCTCAGATTCAGTTGACCATAGAATCCCTTTTTGATAGCGCATCCCCTAGGTCTAAAACACACCTTAGAAAATGAAGTCTTACATAGTAAGTAGGGTAGATATCGTTCCTTGCCATTTATAAAGGGCACCAATACTAAAGAAAGTGATATCCTCAAGAGCATATGGCGAGTAAGAGTGAGGATTTCAAGCCAAGTACCAGAGACATTAGTTCACTGTGATTCCTAATCACTTTGAATATAATGCAGTTTAGGTTTTGGGAATGTTTATTTTGGCCTGAATCAAATTTCATACTTCAGAATTAGGTGTGGAACTTTTAGACCCCCCAGGCTTTATCTATGGAGTCCCACATGCACAGGTAGTCCTGAAACAGGCTTAATATAATGGGAGTTTTAAAGCCAGAGCCCAGGACTTCCCTGGTGGTCCAGTGGTTAAGACTCCGCACTCCCAGTGCAGGGGGCACAGGTTTGATCCCTAGTCAGGGAACTAAGATCCCACATGTCACATGGCACGGCAAAAAGAAAAAAAAAAGCAAAGCCAGGGCCAAGCCCTGAGGCTTGGTCATTAAGCATAGATGGAGAAGCTACAGTGATCTCCCCCCACACACAAGCCACTGTTAAAATGTACATTTTGATAGATTTTCATGGAAATAAGCAGTAATTTCCTAGTACTTAGACATTGACATAGATAATAGACTAACGAAATAGATCTGAAAGAAGACAGATATTCACACTGCAATTCAAATTAACTTATTTTGTCCATCAATATCACTGGAAATAAAATTTTCTGGTCACAATCTTCCTCTTATAACAATAATATCATAAAACAGAAGCTACTAGAAGGTATAACCTTCTTTTTAGCCTTATACTAAAACCACTATAGATTTTCACTACCAAATCACTCTAGATTCATATAATCCATTTTCCACTTCAAGGCACATCCTAAGGATCATCACTGTCAGAATCAGACATTGTTTCAAGAAAAGCATCAGAGCAGAGATCAAGAGACTGGCTCTGCTGTCGACTAGTTTATGACCTTAAGCGAGTCATTTGCTCCCCCTAAACTTTGTTGCTATAGTCCTATGCCATCTCAGCAGTGGCCACTAGCCACAGTTGGCAACTGTGCCCCAGAAATGCAGCTAGCCCTCACTGAAGTATGCTGTAAATGTAAACTACATACTCAATTTCAGATACTTAAAATGAGAAAAAGAATATGAATATCTCAAGACATTTTATAGTTAATTCACATTGAAATGATACTATTCCCGAAGTACTGGGTTGATTAAATATATAATTAATTTCACTTATTTCTTTTTACTGTATTTTTTTAAGTGTGGCTATTAGAAAATTTTAAATTACCATCGTGACTCGCTTTATATGGACAGCCTTGATCTGATCTGTCAAATGAGGTCATGGTTTCAGATCACTGCACAGTTACCTTCCAGCCCTGAACTTTTAAGATGGAACATTTGATAGAGAATGGAACCCGGGAAGATGTGAGGCATAAACACTGACTGAAAGAACCAGTAAGACAATGTTCCAGAGAAGACTCTGAGCTTGACGAATCACAGAGGAAACACTGGGTGTGCCGCCGAAGGGGAATGGGAAGGGGAGAAGCCACTAGGGGGAGGGGGAAGGGACCGGGGACTGAAGGGGGAAGGGGAGGAGATCAACAGAAGCAGCAAAACTTCTCTCATGATGTTGTCAAGGGTGGATATTGATAGATTCAGCAAGTTTTATTTCCCTTGGTTGTGTACTTCCTCAAACTGGTAAACAGCGGTTGGAAGTTACTGAGAAGGGCATGTCCACCTTCGTGGAAGGATAAGGGGTTCAGGAGGAGGAAGCTGAACAAGAAAACCTGGCTCAATAACTTGGACAGAGTCCTTCAATCTCCCATCCACTCTCCTCAAACCTCATCCTAAGCCCCTTGGGCAGACTGTCAAGAGGAGGCTTCATGGAACAAAGAATCACTGAAAAGGATTGTGAAAATAAAGGCATTTTAGCTTGGTGAGGAGTACTCCGATTCAGAAGGAAAATGCTTCCCATGACCTTGTCTTCTGGGGGGAAGAAAAAGGAACCCAGAGTCAGTTTATCAGACTCTGAAAATGAAAATGACCAGAGAGTGAAGCAAGTTTACATGCTTGATAACCACATGATTAGAGAAAAAAACCTTTGCAATCCTGACATAATTTCAGAGAAGTCTGAAGAAGGAAAGCTGGGAAATTTATAGACGGGCATTCTTTTTTTTTTTTTTTTTTTTTTTTTTTACAACCACTGCGCCACCAGGAAAGCCCTATAGGTGGGCATTCTTGATGTGGGTTCTAGAAAGGTGTCTCTAGTATGGGAATAGGGGAATTCATGTGAACTTGCTAGGGAAAGACAGAATAAGCCCCCCTAGGAGTCTTCTTAAGAATACCAATGCCATTTCCCACACCAGTTTCCAGCAATTCACTCACCAGCAATGTAGGGATGCATGACACATTTTAATTTTCAATCTCATGGATTAAAAAAAAAGAGTATTTCATTCTTGCTTTCATTTGCATTTTCTCAACCAATTTTCAGATGTCTACTAGCCATCTAAAATTATCATTCTGTGAAATGCCTATTTATGTTCTTTTATCCACATTTCTATTGACCCTAGGAGTCTTCTTAAGAATACCAATGCCATTTCCCACACCAGTTTCCAGCAATTCACTCACCAGCAATGTAGGGATGCATGACACATTTTAATTTTCAATCTCATGGGTTAAAAAAAATAGTATTTCATTCTTGCTTTCATTTGCATTTTTTCAATTTTCAGATGTCTACTAGCCATCTAAAATTATCATTCTGTGAAATGTCTATTTATGTTCTTTTATCCACATTTCTATTGGACTGTCTTTTCCTACCAATTTATAGGATTTCTAGCACTTGGGGTGCTAGAAATAAAGTGTTGTAAATGTCTTTGCCCAGCCAAAAAAAAAAAAAAGGAATACTAATGCCAGAAAAACAACATGAGCACCCATTTGCTGGTGTTTCTCCCAAGGGAAAGGACTCAGGAGCATTTGGGTTGAAACAGTTCTTCTCTATGTGGAAAGTTTAACATAGGTCGTCTCAGGCTTTGCAACTGCCTTCCACGACTCCCAGAACTCCTAGGAAGTCAAATTATCCCCTCTCTGTTTCTTCTTGAGAACCAGTGAGACTACAACATCCTACCCCAAGTCCCATCACGTTTTTACAGATCAGATTAAGTCAAGCCCAGAGGAGACATGTGATTCTGGACAGTCTTTGAGTTGGCTGATGGTAAAGCTTGGCTAGAATCCAAGCCTCCTAAGTTAAATCACTGAATATTGCCTTGGGCTTCCTGAGCAGGATTATAACACATCATGGAGTAGCTGTATTGACTATCTAGACCGCCTGCACTGCATCCCAACCATTGAAAAGAAACGCCCAACAATCTCTTTGACAGATGAACATCTGTGGGTCTGTTGATCACAGATGATGGAGGTCAACATTTTATTTCTGATGTTCAAAAGCCACTTAAAAGTTTCCAGAAAAAGATAAAGCATAATATGATGTTTAAAATGAATTACAGTCTTTAAGCATTAAAATATGTATTATTCAATGTTTGTTTCATCTAACCAGTTAATCACTGTATCAACTTAAACTTGAAGTCTAAGTCAACTTTGGCTTAGCTTCAGATGAATGAAGCTTTGCTCAGTTTTGAGTC
This sequence comes from Neophocaena asiaeorientalis asiaeorientalis, assembly GCF_003031525.2. NCBI lineage: Eukaryota > Metazoa > Chordata > Mammalia > Artiodactyla > Phocoenidae > Neophocaena > Neophocaena asiaeorientalis. The sequence continues at coordinate 44,865 of NW_020173416.1, forward strand.
CTCGTTAGAATAGCCCCAGAAAGTTTCTGAAGGGAATCCTGCCATGCAGAGCAGAATAAAAGATAAAAATGAAGATTTTCTGTACTAGGAATGTGCTACTATAGTTTTACTAAGTTAGAGAAGTTCTAGATAATGGATAAACCTGGGGCTGGGAAGAAGCATTACACTCACTGATATGGAATTTTTAAAAGTAAGTGTGGTTGTGCAAATTGATTTATTAAGGAAAAATAGTGTGAATCTCAAAAAGAAATCTCATCCCATAAAGGAAGTCAAAGAAAAAACACTTTCGCTCTCATGTAATCCAACCCCTTCATTTTGGGGACAGGCACATTGAGACCCAGACTGGGACAGTAGAATTTTCCTTCCTCACAAAACGATGCTAGCCATCTAGAGCGAAGTTGAGCAGTGTTTCAGTTAAGCAATGGGTCTTACAGAAATCAGAGAAATAAGAAAGATTGCTTTCCTCCAAGAAGTATTCAGTAGCTTCATTTTTTTCCCTTTTATTTCTTTCGTATGTTTTAAAACTACTGGTGAAACAGGTGGTATTTGATGTTCAGTCTTTTTTTCTTAAAAAAATGGAGCAGGGAAGAAATTTAAATCCCTTTCTAATGTAGAGATTAATAACAGCTCTGCCACTGGGTCCAAGAAGTTGTTCAATGCTATATATATATAAAAAAAGTTATATGTCAATTGTTGATTTAGAAATACCCAGTCAGCTACATAGTAACTGGTTGTGAAATCTTGACACCTCCACCCAAAGTTATTTATTTGTTGGTTGGTTGATTGGTTGGTTCTGCCCAACATAGCCTAGTAATGTTTTGAGGCAAAAATGTTAGATCTCTACCTCCAGCAAACTTGAAAATACATTTTGAGGACTTTTGCTTCTGAGAAAAAGAGAAATCTTTAAGACACCACAATTATTCCACCAAAAACAATCAGAAAAGCAAGATAAATTGAAACAAACAAACAGGTATTTCAAAGAATCAGAGAAGCCATGAGGAATAAGATTAAGACTGTAAAACTCTGGAGGAGGAAGCTCCCTGCAGAGGAGTACTGGGGATGTCCTGCCTTTCTGAGAGGTGTCTACTGATCATGGGTGAAGGCTGAAAGCTGAGACCCTGGGCTGGGGGCAGGCGGAGGGCCTCTACTGTGAGACAGAAACCAGCGGAGCTGATGTCAGTGCGAAAACCTGCAATGACAAAATTGGGCATGGCATGGCCTCAAGGAGTGTGTTTTCACCATCAAAAGATGTACTAGGGCTTCCCTGGTGGCGCAGTAGTTGGGAGTCCGCCTTCTGATGCAGGGGACATGGGTTCGTGCCCCAGTCTGGGAAGATCCCACATGCCGCAGAGCGGCTGGGCCCGGGAGCCATGGCCGCTGAGCCTGTGCGTCTGAAGCCTGTGCTCTGCAACGGGAGAGGCCACAACAGTGAGAGGCCCGCGTACCACAAAAAAAAAAAAAAAAAAAAAAAAAAAAAAAAAAAAAAAAAAAAAAAAATAGATGTACTAAATTCCACAGGTACATGGGGCGGGAGACTAAAGGGTTAAATCAAACCTTCTGAAGAGCAGACTGGGATTTTCCACAAGCTCCCAGGAAGAAAACACACATCACTGGGGAAAGAGCCATGAAAAACATGAATGAGAGTTGAAAGCTCTTGAGGAGGTGACTGGTCACTTTTCCAGGGGGCACTGGCCTATCTGGGAAGAACCAGAGGCTGAGAATCCAGGCCTGGTCCCTGGCCCCTGTCAACGGGCTGCTGCTGGGATACGAAGAAACCAAGAGAGCTGAACCTTTATACCCCTTGAACAACAGCTCCCCATTTCCCCCTCCCCAGCACCTGGTAACCACTATTCTGCTCTGCTTCTGTGAGTTTGTCTATTTCAGATTTGTCATGTAAGTTGATTCAAGCAGATTTGTCCTTCTTTGTCTGCCTTATTTCGTTCAGCATGATGTCCTCCGGTTCCATCCATGTTATTGCAAATGGCAGGATTTCCTTCTTTTCTTAAAAGGCGAAATAACGTTATGCTGTATACCACATTTTTCTTTATCCATTCTTCCATCCATGGACATGTTCTAGGGATCTGCTCTGTAGTATCGGGAAAGCAAGCAAGCAAGCAAGAAAGAAGAGAAAGAGAGAAAGAAAAGAAAGAAAGAGAAAAGAAAGAAAGAAAGGAAAGAAAGGAAGAAAGAAAGAAACCAGCAGAGCTTTGCATAGTTGCTTCGGGGACAAGTAACAGAATAAGAGTCTTAAAAACCTAAAAACTGAAACTAGTCTCTGTCTAAGGACGTAGCCTCCTTTAGGGGTAAGCCAAAAACCTCTCACCACGGCCTTTGCTTTTCCAACCCATCTAATCTCTCTGTTTTGTGGGTTCTCTTAGCCTTTCTGTTCATTCTCTCAAAGAAGATGTCCCATCACTTGCAACTCAAGAGATAAATAATAATCAGCCATTTCTTCATCACACTTTTTGAGCCTTTTTTTGAAAATTATCTTTCCAGGTTAATAACTGCTGTCCTTATGTGACTTACACATAGGCAAAATGATATATTTTAAAAACGATCTGTGGCCGGATTATCACCAAAGATCAAAGCCGTGCTGTGGCAGACACAGGCCATGGATCTGGAGAAGAAAATCAAGGTGTGTGCTGCAAGAGGGTTAGAAGAAGCAGGAAGGAGAAAAGATGGGTCTGGAGCCGGTGCTTTGAAGGCCTGTGTAGACCTCACTGCATGCCTCACTGATTTGGTACAAAACTCATACTGTCTCATAATGAGTTCATTTCTCATGTCTCTGTCTTATTCCTCAAACTCCAAGTAAACTGTAAACTTCTCAAAGGCAAGGTCTTAAATATCTCATAGCAGCTAGCCCTGTTGTGAACGCAAGACAAGGTCACGGAAAGAGAAAGAAATAAAGAAGCCAGTAATTGAAGGGAGGAAAAAGAGAGAAGGGGCAGGCCTCAAAGTCAGAGTGCTACACGAAGTACAGCAAGGCATTCTTTTATCAAGGAGAGTTAGCCAAGGCCCTTTTAAGGTCTGGTGTCCACCTTGCAGACAGCCTTCCAGGGCCCAGGCTGTAGCTCTCCTCTAACAGCCTGCTTAGACATGAGCTGAAAGGCACTTAATGGAGTTCCATGAGGTTCCCAGGTCTGGACGACCTGCCGTGTTTTGTTTAGGGGCACAAAACTGGACCCCATCTTTGTGGAAAAGCAGTGAGACTCCTGGGAAGACTGCTACACCTCACCAAGAAAAGAACCAGAAAGTACTGCTTTGTTATAAAATAAAAGGCTCTTACTTATTCACATGCATTTGTTCGTTTTCTTTCTCCTTGTGTATTTGTTATATTGTTCCCTAAACTAATTACCTAATTACAGAGAGTGAAAGCATTTAAAGGATTAAAGTGAGATCCCTCACATGTAATGTGGAGGTAGAGGTGCTTATTAATGGCTCCACTGAAAAATGCTCCAAACCCTCCCACCCAGCCGCTGAATCATTCATTAATCTGCTTCTTCTACCCAAGTGTTTAACCAGCGTTAATCCCTCTAAGGTACCTGTAAATACCATTGATCATTTATACTGAGTCCTTTAATTAATCACATTAGTGGTCAGTGTTGACTCTCTTCTTTCCCTCAAGCCATTCGTGCAATTTCCTGGGGAAAGAACCAACTAGAACACACATTTCTACGAATGGCTGCAAGGCACCTTGGAACCAATTATTCCTTCAAAATGGGAGTCACTAACATTTCAGACTAGAGAAGTCAAAACAGGGCTATTTTTATTTTGACGCATGGATGTGGCTGACATTTGTATTCTGCTCTAGATAGAGAAGGACGACAAGAAGCACACACAAGAAAGAAGCAGCTGCTCAGAAGCATCGCTTCGGCAAGTCAGAGACCCATGGAAATCAGCACGCTTCTTCTGTACCAGGCCCCGTGGCAGACGCATTAGCTGAGGTAAACCAGGTTATACTGCAGGAACGAACAACTCCAAAAATTGCATAAAGGTTGCTATCTCATTCATGCCCATTTTGGCTTAGGTCTGAGTGGCATCCTTGCACTTGCTCAACGGTGCAGCCTGCTTCAATTGTGTAACCGCATCGTCTCAACGTGAAGCCTCCTGCGTGACAGGGAAAGAGAACTGCGGGCCAGAGAACTGCAAGTAGGCTTGTCACTGTCTCAGCCTGGGGTGACACATGTCACTTCCAAGACTAACCACGCTGTCGCAGCCAAGTGCAAGGAGGCTAAGGCCTACAGTCGTTATGTGTGTTTGGAAGGGAAGGAGAAGCAGGTAATGGTGATACTACTGATGTCCATCATAGAAGAGTTAAGTCCACCAGTCTTTACATCAACTACTTATTGGTTAAAGGTAATAATACCTTACTCTGATAGCGTCAGGTAGTGATATGCCTTATCTCATTTGTTTTAATTCTACCTTGCTTTATATTTATCACAATCTACTATGTTTTCTTCTGTCGTATAACTCAGAGAGCAAACCCTGAATGAAGAGGAATTTAGCTGGGAAGTGCTTCAATTCTACCACACACATCTTTCTATTATGTCAGTTCTCACAAGGCTTCTGGGTGCTGTAATTCAGAGATTACAAGGACTTTCTAAAGTGATGTACATGTAATTTTTCCTATACAGGTGTCCGTACTTTTCAGCAGATTCTCAAAGTTTTCCCTCTACGGGTCCATTGACTCCCTGAGGGTTGAGACTGTCAACAGTAGCCATTTGATCTCCCAGAGCATTCATGGAGTATGTGGCATGGCCAAGTGGACAAAAGAGATGATTGAGGAAGGAATTTAGGAGGAGAAGTTGGGAAGGAGCAGGGGTCCTCCTAGAGGAAACTGGAAGATGGGTTCAGCAATTGGAGGGATGGGATCTGGCCAAGAGGTCCAGCAGGAAGGCAGTGAGGATGTGGAGAGTGGTACGGAGGGAGCCCAGAAGCAGTATCCAGGTACAAAAGGAGTGTGGGAGTATCTAGAAGACAAGCATTTGTGTATTTTGCATTTCGCAAAGGGCTACAAAAAACAACCTGGTCTGCCCTAGATAAGGATGCCCTACCACCAGAGCTGGTACTCCACTGAGCTCCTGGTGAAAAGGCGGCTGGCTGTGCATCCAGGCACATTAGCTGAACTTTCCGGAACAAGGGATTAGCACATACACCAAAGTTTTTAAAATGAGTCCCATGGGGGCTTCCCTGGTGATGCAGTGGTTGAGAGTCCGAAAAGAGTCCCATGATTCATTTCGTGAATTGACTTACATATTAATTTTAAGGAAAGCATCCCCTATAGTATCATTGTGTTTTAAAGGTAGTTTTGCTCTTTACTGGGAAGATGAAAGGGTGAAACGCTGACGTAGAAAGAATTAGCAATGTACATAGACAATTAAATAACACACTTAAGGAAGAAATTATGTTAAAACAAAGTGCTGGGGCTTCCCTGGTGGTGCAGTGGTTAAGAATCTGCCTGCCAATGCAGGGGACATGGGTTCGAGCCCTGGTCTGGGAAGATCCCACATGCCAGGGCACAACTAAGCCCCTGCGCCACAACTACTGAGCCTGCGCTCTAGAGCCTGTGAACCACAACTACTGAAGCTCACATGCCTAGAGCCCATGCTCCGCAACAAGAGAAGCCACCGCGATGAGAAGCCCGTGCACCGCAACGAAGAGTAGCCGCAGCCAGAGAAAAGCCCACGTGCAGCAACGAAGACCCAATGCAGCCAAAAATAAATTAATTAATTAAATAAATTTTTAAAAATGCTACCTCATAAAAGATGGAAATCCACAACTAAGTACTAATACAAATTTCAGTGATTTGGGGAGGCTGAAATTATTTTATTTTTTTGATTATAAAAAGAAGGAGTTGGTTTATTCTGAAATTCCAGGAGGTTCTCTATAAAGTGACAATGTTCAAACATGTTTTAAAGGAGACACAGCATACGTGGGCAGGTAAGCACACCTTTTCTCACCTGTGGTAATATTGCCCTGGCAGCTCAGTCTATGCCACTGGCCCTTCCCTTTACATGTCCAGGGGAGGGTAAAATCACTCTGCTTGAAATGTAAAAGGTGGATTTGAAACGTCCTCCCCACTCTGCTTTGTCAATTACCATCACACCTGTCCTTCAGAAGCCGGTTTACAAACCCACAGCCCCACAGACTTGCTAACTTGAATCCACTGACTGTACTTTTTTAAAATGAGAACTGTCATTTCCAAGGATGTGCTACATGCCTACAAAATACATTTTCAGGCCTGCAGATGAGAAACACATTAAGGTACTGATCTGTTTACATGTCTGCTACCCATGGCAGACATCTAATCCCTCAAAAAGGCTAAATCCCTTGTCATTTCATCTTTGGCTTTATACCCAGTGGTGTTGGCCATACAGCAAAGACCTTACTAACGTCTGTGAGAGAGAGAGGGAGAATATGCATGAGGCTCAGATAGAAACAAATTTTTCATACTGACGTAAGGATCAGAGATAGAGCTGGAACTCAACATCTGATCACAAAACTGCATATGAAGCCGTTTCTTCACCTTGAACTCCTTCAGCCCATGAGGCCTGATTGTGAAATGAGGAGTGTTTCATTTATGGCTCGTTACAGTCAGCTGGTGACAACAGCGCCAGTAAAAACATCTACTAAATGCTTACATTTTGCCAGGTGCTTTCTGTGCTCTGCATGCACTATCTGATATCTTCACACTTGGAAACTGTGCATAAACGTGGACACAGAAAGATGCATAAAACAGCACATGTTTAATGAATAATCAGGACGTGATCTGCCACATAAATGACATCCAAGCTAAAATCAAAAGAACATAATCAAACCAGAACCAGAGGGGAGTGTGGCCTTCCCTCCCTCCAACCCTGTAGAAACCACTGTGCTCTCATGAGGATAATAATGGTCTTGCTTTTCTTTCGGTTTTACCTCCTAGGCTCATGCATTATCTTACCTGATTATCAAAGCTCCCCAACTGGTAGGTGCTCAACGACCATCCCTCCTAGGGAGGTGACACTGGAGTACAGAGTTCAGTGCCATGGCCCTGCCCACTCAGGTAAAAGGCAGAGCTGCCTTCCAGGGGCAGGCAGTGGGCCCAGGAGCTTTAGTGAGTGCCCTTCTAGTGCTACAGCAGCCTTGGACTTGACTCTAATTTTTGCCCAGAGCTCTCTGATTCACAGCTGCTAAAGAGCTCATGTTCAAGACTTTGGAGCTGGTGTCACCTGAGTGCACAGCGGAACTCAGGATTACATCTGACAACTGGCCTGTGCTCCAATCAAGCACACTTGTCTCAGCTGGGCGGGGCTGGGGGTGTGGGTGGTGGTACGGAACAGGAAAAAGTCAGCACCAGGCCACCCCGTGCCCCCTCCCCTGGTAGCAGAGTGAAGTACTAGCTCCAAGCACAATTACACTGGAGGGTCCCTGACTGTCTTATACGTAAATAAACACTTCATTTAAAAACCCTGCTGAATTAAGAGGTTGGAAAGAACCCAGAAATCATCCTGTCTAACGCCTTAAAATTTGAAAGAGCAAGGCACTCAGGCCCAGAGAGGAAGTGACCTGTTCAAGGTCGCACACAGTGATAAGGAAAAGGGGCTGGTGATAAGGGCAGGTAAGTAACACTCCATTAATTAAGCTCCCAGCAGAGGTGAGGTGCGAATGGTATTTACTTTCCATTCTGGGCTGGCCAACTGGGTGGGTTCATACTCCATTCTGATGAGGTTCTGGGAAGCAAGCCAGCAAACTCCGGGATTTACATAAAACTAACAGAAATAGTTTCACTGTTTTCCCTAAGCCCAACGTTGAAGCTAGAGTCCAGTGATCTAGTCAAGGGTAGTTGGTCCCTGTCCCCAAACCCACATGAATGACAGGAGACCAGGAACATGTGTAGTCAGTAATAAGAATCTGTGGATCGCACTCTACAGTTTATAAAATGCTCTCACACAAGTTATCCCGTGTGATCCTCATAAGAATCACATGGGAAGGGAAGGGGCAAAGCTGGTCATACTATTCCTATTTTAAAGAAAGAAACTGAGCATTTATCCAAGATCATAGACCTAGTGCAGCCAAGGTGACCAACTCCTATTCCATCACCACACTTGGTGACAGGAGAGAAGAAGAGAGCCTGGGAGATAGGGACCGTGCTTCATCCTTCATGCCATGGTCATGTGACATTGAAAAATATTACGAACAGTACTATTTTTATTAACGCTACGTCTCAAGCATCTCTCAATCATCTTTATATGCCCCGACATCGTAGGATCTCAGACAGATAATTTGATTTAAACATAATGCTAGCTATAAAGAAGTTTTAGAATCACCAAAATCAGTAAGATACGCCGCTGTTCTAAAATAATTTATCCTGTCCTTATTTTCCAATATGGTATCTCTATATATTTGAGTCAGCATGTTTGAGCTACAAGTAACTTTACAAATCACCTGACCCATTTCTCTCATTTTGTGGGTAAAGAAACAGACCAAGACCAAGCCAGTAACCTTCCCCAGCTGACATAACACATCTATGGGAGAGCCAGGACAAACACCCAAATCTCCTGAGCTCCAGTTCCGTGTTCCTTCCACCCACCAATCTATCCGAATCCCGTCTTCCTTTGGAGGACCACCCCCTTCCTTATGTATTTCTAAGCCATTCATCCAGAGCATTTTGTCAGGACCTATCAGTACTTATGAATGTGTCTCGTTCATTGTAGCATTATCTCCCTGAGTCACCAACTCCTTCCGTAACCTTCTGCCTGACGCGTCTCTTCTCTGAGCCTGAGGTCCTCCCCTATAAATTTCAAATAATCCCTGTGCCTCCCACCTCATACTGTTGTGAACAGTAAACTGACATGTAGGTGAAAGAGGCTAATTATCAGTACTTATTACTGGAGTTGCATTGCATTCTGTGCAACCTGAACAAACCACTGCACCTCTCTGTGCCTCAGTTCTGTCTGGAAAGGGGAGCCACTACCATCCAGGATCTAGCCCAGAGTGATGCTGGAGAGACGTGATTAACGTACCCTTATCTCTTCCAAATAAAATGGATTCTAGTTATCAATGTCCTCATCAATTAATCATCACTCCGTTGATCTACATTAATCATGCTTCCGTTTATTCAACTAGCATTAACTTGGCACGTACTGTGTGCCCAGCTCAATGAGGAGAGGAAGGGCACAGAAGAAGAAGCAGACCCTCGCACTGCCTTCAACAAGACAAAATGACACAACCGCAAAGAAGACAGAATGATTCTAAAAGAGTGCATACAAGCATTTCAGGGAGGGTAAGAAAGCAGTGTCTCATTCTTAGATTAGTCCATTAGGAGGAAGGATTTTCCATTGCTTTGGAGCAAAACAAAATAAAAGAGACCATAATAACTGTAAGTAGAATCTTATTCCGTGACCCTTCCAAAATCAGCACAAGAGAATTCTGGTCTAGCAGACAGTTTCCTTTCTGGAAGCCTCCCCTGCGTGACCAGCCACAATTAACGGCTCCTTCTCTGAATCCCGTTGTTCAGTCCGTACTTCCTCTGGGCCTTTCACTCCTCATTATCTTATAGTTGTTTGTAAATCTAGCTTTGCTCACTTACCAGTCCAGAAAGACATTAACTGTGCTTATTCATTTTTCCCTCCCTCCTTTTCCTTCCAACCACACCTATACTTTAAGAGTCATTACATAGGATGGCACTTAGAGATAATTATTGATTTAAATTGAATTGAATGGAGTTGACTACCTGACAAAGGGCAGGTTTGACAATTTTCACAGCCTGGTTCTACTCTCACCATGCCCTTATAATTCTTCTGTTAGTGATCCATTTAAGCCAGGTCACACAACTGAGCAAAGTCAGGGCAGAAGTTTTACCCCATCCACAGAGCAGCGAGGAAATTGTCAAGAGGCCCCAAACACTGTATTTTAAAAACAATCATCGCCACTACAAACAGACACATACATGCACACTGCATGACGAACAAACACGTACAGATCCTGGTCAAGATGGTAAAGGAAGTACAGCTTAGCTTTAGCACCAGCCCTTCCATGCCCTGCGGTTCCATGTCTGCAGCCATTCAGCCACTCAGGGCTGCCTCTAAGTCCCCACAGAGTCTCTGAATTATGGCTCCAGACCCCTCCCTCTCCCATTCATCACCAAACCTCTACCTAATGCCTGGATCCAAAGGATGCCAGTTTATGGGTCCATGCCAGCCTGGCTTCCTGAAAAGCTACCTAATATCTCACCACCCACCCCCATCCTACACATTCCGACTCAGCAGGTCTGGAATGGAGCCCAGGAATGTGGGTTTTACATATGTTCTCTGATTGATTTTCATGTGTACTCCTGGTTGACCCTTATTATGGAGTTAGATCCCATCTAAATCACATGATAAACAAGTATCATAACACGTGCTGATTCAAAGCCACCCACAGATTTCATGGCTAAGAAAGGACTCAAATCTCCTGATTCCCACTCCAGATTCAGGTCCCTCTTATTAGTACAACAGAGTTGACAAAAGGAAGGAAAACTTGCTAGTCATTCTTCCTGCATTCCAGAAAGAAACTTCAGCAGGGAAAAAAAAAAAAAAAAGAATATTTCGAAGCCTATATTATAAGCATCCGCTTTCCATAATCAGAAGAGGGAATTCAGTTTGAACGTGCAACTTGTATTTAACAACAAGAAAACATAAACAAAATAGAAAGTGCTATGGTTTCAAATTTTCTACTGAAACCACTCCTGAGAATTACTTGAGAAATTCCACTAGTATTTCAACCTGGGAGAAGACAACTTGAGGGTTTTATAAATAGCTACTGTCATCCAGATGGAATCTCTCCTTTGCTTTTCAGTCATGTGTTATTATTTGTAATATTTCTAAAATCACTTTTAAGATAATAAACTTGAAAAATCAGTCTCATGGAGACATGGGGTTTCGATGACAAAATAAATAGGGCCGGAGGAGATTGTTAGTGTTTCATTTTAATTAAAACATCTCATTTGGATGAAGGTCCTCAAGGGCAGGAGGCAATATATACACATTTCAAATTGGTAGCATTTCACCAAAATAGAGATATTAAGGGAAAATGCAATAAAAGATTGTGTTACACACAAGTGGGAAAGGTGGGGCCCAATCTCATCAGTAGTATAGCAACACTTAACAACACTTTGGCCAAGGTCAGCATTCCTGTGTCCCTCAAAAAAAAAAAAACAATAATAATACAAGTGCATGCTTACATCTACCAAAGGACTTTAATAGTCAGAAGCAGATAATTTTCATCACTTCAGTCTCTCTTCATAAATGCAAAGGATAATTCAGTGGAACATTCTAACCAATTAACACTGCTCATTTGCTGCCCGAGGAAACAGATTCAGCTACATAAGATAAGGCATTAACTGCAAGGAGGAAGCGTTTAAAAAAAACAAGTGGGGCAAACAAAAGTGTAAACACTTGGTTATCACCTTATCTCTAATCTGAGAAAGTCTTTTTTCATTGTCATCAAATGTTCAATTCCATTCAAAAGATACTTACCAAAGAAAACAAGAAAAGCACAGCATGAGATTTAAAAGGGATCCCTGATTTTGTTCCTACACCACAAGACGACACCAGACATTCGTGGCCATGTTAGTCAGGATAGACCAGGATCTGCTGCATTAACAAAATTAATCCCCAGATCTCCGTAGTTTAGCACAAGAAAGCTTTTGTGTTGTTTTTGGTCATCTATATAAAATGTAACTCAAAGTCAATCCTCTCTCCTATGCAGCTCTCATCCCTGGTCGTTTCCATTTTCACGTCACCACTTTAGAGTTCCTCATTCAAAACGCTCCGACAGAAGAGTCAAAACCCGGAGAGGCACTTTTAGCTGCCTTGGGCTATAGGGGACGCAGCACATCTGCTCACATTCCCATCAGTGAGGACTTGGGCACAGGGGGTGGAATTCTAAGTACAAGGAAGCTGGAGATAAAGAATGTCCCTGCATATCCAGGAAGAGAGACGGCAATGAGAACACAGCATTGTATCTGCCACAGAAAACCAATGAAATGTATGGGAAAAGCAGGTGGAACAGACAGCAGCGTCCTTCTGAGCAGCTGGGGAAAGTTCTCCCAGAGAGGTACGATTAGAGTCACCTTTAAGGATGGATTAAGAGGGGAATACAGAGCAGAGGCCAACTGGAAGGAACACTGCAATCAAAGCTCCAAAGGCAGGAAGGAGTGGTGTGTGTTTAGAGAACAGTAAGAAAACAAGCCCTGCTGAACAATTGTGAGTGACTAATGGAAGACAGGTATTTGGAAGCAGCTTGTGGGGGGGGATCATATTTTGGAGAGTTAGGAGCTATAGGAAAATGAGTAGAAATATTTTTTCATTGAGTAGCACTGTGGTCTGTGAAGCCAGACCGTCCAGGTAGCCCCAGGTACAATCCAGGTGTCCAATCCAGAGAGTTGAAGTCATGCAACTCATCCCATTATCCCAATTATCCCACTGGTCACTAATCCCCACTGAGTCTACTTCCTATGGATATCTCAGAGCCACACATGCCTCTATGTCCCCACTAACTCTGCCTTATTCCAGGCCCTCAGGATTGCTTACCTGGTGCCATGGACTGAACGTTTGTGCCACCCCAAAATTCATATGTGGAAACCCTAATCCCCAATGTGATGGCATTTGGAGATGGAGCCTTGGGGGTGGTGAAGCTTTCATGGTAGCATTAGCGCCCTTAAGAAGAGATAGGAAAGCTCTTTCTTCCTCTCTCTTTTTCACTCTCTCTCTCCACAACATGTGACCACGCAGCAAGAAGACAGATGTCTGCAAGCCAGGAAGAGATTCTCACCAGTACCTGACCTTGCTGAGCATCCCTGATCTTGGACTTTCAGCCTCCAGAACCATGAGACATACATGTCTGTTGTCAAAGCCAGCCTATGGTAGTTGTTCTAGAAGCCCGAGTGATCTTTCACCACATCCCCATCCATCTCCTCCCCACCTCTGGCTTCTTTCTCCTTCAGTATAAATCTGACACTATGGGCCGGAATGACCTTCCGAAAAACCATTTCTAAAATGGTAAAACATAAGGGACCCTTCCTGACCTGGCCACGTCTACTTCACATTTTACCAATACCAAACCATTTCGAGGCTTTCTGGAAATGTCACATTTTTCATGACTCTTGAGCCTTTACATATGCTGCTCCCTTTCACAGAAAGGTCTCCACTCTTTCCTGCTTGGAAAAAAATCATATTCATTCTGCAAAGCCTTTCTGTAAGACAACCTCCACCCGATCCCTCCCTTAGTTAATAATTCCCTCCTCCGTGCATTTACATGCTTTTAAAACATTTTATTGCTTCCGTTCATTTGCGTTGGATTATATCCGGCCAAATCTCCACATACAACAAGAGCTCCACTGAGAACCGGGAATGTGTCCTTTTCACCTTTGAATCCTCAGGCCCAAGCCCTATGCCCGGTTGAGAGTACATGCTCAATACATGCTTTTTCAATCAAACATGAAGTTAACGTTACGGACAGTATCTAAGGTATCTTCTGGGTCTAATATTCAGGTGTAACAATATGAGCTCCAGTAGAATAATAATCTTCATAATAGAATAATACAGAATATTATAAAGGAGAAATATGGAGAAGGAAAATGCTATGAACCCAGTAGGGCAGAATTCTTTAATCACACCTAGTAGTTACTAAGACCTTTTTCTGGGCCAGACAGAATTCTGGGCTAGGTGCTTTTAATGTATTATCTCAGTTAATACTCACCAAAACCCCTTAAAGGAAAAAATACTATTATTCTTCACATTTTAAAGAGGATAAGTTGAGGCACATAGGAATTAAGCATCTCACCCAAGGCCGTACAGCTAATAATAATTGAGCCAGCATCAGAATCTAGCCAGTCTAAAAGAGAACCGATCCATGAAACCTGCCCTACGATAAGAGGACAAGTTCAGATATTAGGATCCAAGGCAAAGACGCGGAGAGCAATTAGGGCAACATTAAAGCAAGAGGGATGATGGAATGGGAGCGGGAGAACAGGCGCACCTGAAGCCCCCTGCCCTTGGTAGTTCAGAAGTAGGCTGAGTACGTGTTAATAGCAGGGGTATGTTAAGTGTATGGTTTTAAATAGAAACCATACTTTATGAACTATGTGCTATGTCTGTAGTCAGATCCAAACTTTTGACAACTGGAAATAAATAAATATCTCATTACAATCAATGTAATTACTGGGCAAGGAAAACAAAATGAATCAGCCTTGGCAGTTAAAACAATGCACCGTGACGCCAGAAGGGAAAGCCCTAAAGAACAAGTGAAACGTAAACCTCAGAGGCTGCTTCACTCTTGACTGTTCTAAAATAAGTACTTTTCCCCTTTTACTAAATTCTAAAGTGTCTCTAACAATTAGCAATGTATTTATTACAAGTTTACCAGAGATGCCCTGCTCTGTGGTATAGGTTGTAGGGGAATTTAAACGGAAGGGAAAGGAATGGGTAGAGGAAAGAAAGGGAGAAAAAGAGAGAGACAGAGAGAATTCCTCTGATTCCCAAGAGCTATCACTATCCATTCAATTCTATTATTCAACACCTGTGCACTGAACTTCCACCCTGCAGAATGGAAAGAACTCGGTGATGGGGATACTGGTGGAAGCATACAGATACAGTTCCTCCTTTTAAAGAGCTCATAGACATAGATAAGTAACTAGGCAGCGTCAATATAATCGGGAAAGACCAGAGTGCACCATGAACAAAACCTAAGGCAGATGTGGTAAGTCAGAGGGGGCCACCAAGGAGGAAGTGAAACCTAAAAAACCTTCTTGCCAGGGGGAGATTGGAGGAAAGAATCTTAGCAGAGGGAACAGAAACAGTAACACAAGAAAGAGCAATGAAGCAGGGGACAAGGTAACAACGAACAGGCTGAATTAGGAAAGCTGAAGCAAGATGCAGGAGGGTGGATAGCAAAAGACGAGGTGGAGCGGCAAGCGAGGGTGGATCTTGAAGACGCCGCATGGACTCGGGATGTTTTCCTAACATCGATGTAGAGTTACTGAGGAGTGGAGGGAGAGTCAGGCAAGGGAGGCACCCACCAAATGGGCATTTTAGAAATCACTCTGACCTACTGTAACAGGGAACTGTGCTCAGTATGGGAAAAGAATTTGAAAAAAGAATAGATGCGTGTATAATACATGTATCACTGAATCACTTTGCTGAACACCTGAAACTCACACAACATTGTTAATCAACTATACTCCAATATAAAATGAAAATTAAAAAAAGGGGAGATCATTCTGGTTACAGTGTGGGAGATGACTGGAGCAATCCTGGGGTCAGAAGAAACAACTCATAGGCTGTGGCAGTGAGTTAGATGGGAGTTCCTGGTGACTGGAACTAAGGGGGCAGCAGCAGAAATGGACTAAAGAGGAAAGATGAGAGATATTCACTGAGGAGAAACAGCAGGAGGTGGCATGGTCCTCTGTGACCTGAGGATGAGGGAAAGTTGATAGATGATGACCAGGCATTGGCTCGAAAAACTAGGAGGGCAATGGTGCCTGTCCCCAAAAGGAAAGACACAAGGGGAAGCACATGCTTCCAGATAAAAGCTGCGCTCAGTTTGGGATATCCTGCCCTTTTGGTGTCTGTGGGACAGCCACAGGGTCAAGTCTTCTAGGCTGTTGGATATTTGGGTCCGGCGTTCAGGAGAGAGACGGAGCCTGGAGATTTCCATTAGGGAGTCAGGACATGGTAAGATATGAAAGTCAAAGCAGCAGACAAGATCACAGGATGAGAACGCATCGGGAAGAGAAGCTGGGAAGAGAATTCTGAAGAAAATCAATATTGAAAGGACAAACTGAAGGAAATGAGTCCACAAAACATCGTAGGGGGAACGGCCAGAGAAGCGAAGGGAAACCAGGAGAGCATGTACAGTGGAAAGTGAAAGAAGAACTTATGTCAATACGGAGGAAGCTGTCAGCTGCATCACCCGCTTCTGGGAAGCCAAGTAAGGTAAGAACCCAAAAGTATCCATCAGGTTCAATACCAATGGATCACTGTCTCCCTGGCGAGAGCTGTTCAGTGGAATGATGGGCGCAGAAGACAGCCTGTGGCGGGGTGGGGTAAAGGTGTAAGGACAATTCTTTCAAGATAGGAGTGTATCTCAAGGGAGATGTATAGTCAGGGGATGTTTTGGTTTTTGGGGGTGTGTTTTAGGGTTTTTTTTTTGCGGTACGCGGGCCTCTCACTGTTGTGGCCTCTCCCCTTGCGGAGCACAGGCTCCGGACGCGCAGGCTCAGCGGCCATGGCTCACGGGCCCAGCCGCTTCGCGGCATGTGGGATCTTCCCGGACCGGGGCACGAACCCGTGTCCCCCGCATTGGCAGGCGGGCTCTCAACCACTGCGCCACCAGGGAAGCCCAGTCAGGGAATGTTTTTAAGGTGGGAGAGACTTAAACGTGTTTACATGCAACTGGCAAGGAGCTAATAGCATAAGTAAGATCATAAATGACGGTGAAGAGAAGAGGTGATTGAAAGAGTGAGGCACGAGGGGATGACATTCAGAGCCCGGTGGTGGGATGAACTGGTCTTTGAGAGGAATGGGGCCAGAAAAGGAACAGTAATAGGAGGGGAATTCAGAAGCAATACGAAAAGCAAACCCAGGATTTTCATCAATCAGTCAATCAGTCAGCAGCCAAACAAGGAATGTACCACCTGGGAGCAGAGAGTTTCCTTGTTCACTCACGTTTCTGCTCTAACCACAGCCTATTAGCACAGCGAACTGGAGTACAGGAGTTCAAACAACAGAAAAGGGAGAGAAATCCTCAGCTCTGCCCCACGACTACAATATAACTTTTTAAAAAACCACTTGACTTCACGCACCTTTGAATGAAAACATATACATTTACCAGCTTAGTACGAGCAGTCTAAAAGGAGGCTCGCTTCTGTCAGAGATAGACCACAGAATGTCTAGAGTACCTAATTCCAAGTATTTATTAAGCACCTATCTTCAAGGGCTGTCCCAAGAGAATAAGAATAATTTCTTACATTTGAGTAGAGCTTGACCAGTAATTACTCTGCTGCATCTAGAAGGCTTGGCGAGACTGTTTAAAAGTATCCATTAAGCGCCAAACGCCATGCTCGGCAAAGGGACTACAGATTTGAACTAGATTTGCGGCTTTTCCTCAAATGATTCTTAGTCTATGAAGGAGGAAAGAGAAGAAAATCTAACAATGATACCCATTTGGTTTTATAAGTGTTTTGACACATCTCATGACCAATACATACATGAAACTATGGGAGCATAAAAAATGCTCTCAATTAGAATGGTGAGGGGACAGACAAATGGGAGGACCTGATGCATGAAGGGATTATAAATTTCGAATCAAAGCTAGATGAAGCAGGTGGGGAAAGACATTTTCAGAAGGCAGAGCTAACAGCATATGTGTAAAAGTGACCCAGGGCCACCCAGAGCTCCACCATCACTATCATGCAAGAGGCATGCACTCTCCTAAAATCTGGAGAGAACACAGTGGAGAGACTAACAGTGGGCTGAAACATCTTTGTATAATCCATGTCCGGCAAAATACTAAAACTTCAAGTGCTGAAGGTTTTTACCTGGGGAACATTCTCGAGTCTTTAATGGCAAAATGATAAGAAGCCACTAAAAATACTTTAATAAGAACATCCAGTTATAGGAAGGAACTCAGAAAATGTGAAAATGTGGAAGCCAAACTTGGAAGAGGTCATGTAAGAAACGGATAGTCAGAGTGTCAGTGTGTGCAAAGTGGTTAAGGGGAAGCAGGTCACTAGGAATCTCTTTAGTCCTAGCTGCCATTTTTGTGATCCAAAAGAAGTAGAAGGGCAGGTAAGATATTTAGAAAGATGGGTAAGTTAGTCACAACAAAACTAATGGAAATTTAGAGGAAAAAAAATAGTAGGGAGGCATGGGGTAGTACCTAGAGGGTACTACAGATGCATCCATTGTTGATTTCTTTAAAAACTGGGTGATATGGGGGCTTCCCTGGTGGCGCAGTGGTTGAGAGTCTGCCTGCTGATGCAGGAGACGCGGGTTCATGCCCCGGTCCGGGAGGATCCCACATACTGCGGAGCGGCTGGGCCTGTGAGCCATGACCGCTGAGCCTGCGCGTCCGGAGCCTGTGCTCTGCAACGCGAGAGGCCACAACAGTGAGAGGCCCGTGTACCACAAAAAAAAAAAACAAAAAAAAACACCCCCGGGGGATATGGACCTTGCAGGAAACCCCTATAGAGGAAAAAAAATAGTAGGGAGGCATGGGGTAGTACCTAGAGGGTACTACAGATGCATCCATTGTTGATTTCTTTAAAAACTGGGTGATATGGGGGCTTCCCTGGTGGCGCAGTGGTTGAGAGTCTGCCTGCTGATGCAGGAGACGCGGGTTCATGCCCCGGTCCGGGAGGATCCCACATACTGCGGAGCGGCTGGGCCTGTGAGCCATGACCGCTGAGCCTGCGCGTCCGGAGCCTGTGCTCTGCAACGCGAGAGGCCACAACAGTGAGAGGCCCGTGTACCACAAAAAAAAAAAAAACAAAAAAAACACAGCTGGGTGATATGGACCTTGCAGGAATCCCATGAATGGAAAGACATCTTAACAGTGAGAACAGACACTAAGAGAGAAAGGGCAGAGGGAAGGATGGGATATTTGGTGTTCCAACAGAGGTCTAAAATAAAGGAGAGAATACCTATCAGGATAGACTAACTGCTATTACAAATAGCCACAACATTTTTTGGGTGGCTTAACTCATTAAGACTTATTTCTCCCTCACATCACAATGCAATGCAGACAGTCACTGAGGAACCCGCACTTCCCTCCATCGAGTGGTGCCTCCATCTTTCAGAGCCTTGAGGTTCTACCATGAATCCTCTACATATGGCCAAATGGGGAAAGAAAGTGCGGAGTAGATCATGTTCATGGTTTCAGCTTCTGGAGCCAATGCTGTCAGTGGCTTACTAAACTTCTACCCACATCCCATTGGCCAGACTCCATCACATGGTACCTACCTAAGGGCACATTGTGGGGGGACATGTCATTCAGCTGTGTGCCCAGAAGGAAAGGAAATGGGGTTGGTGGAGCCACTGCACTGCCTCTGCCCCAGATGGGTACAGAGCGTTCTTTAGAAGATATCACGATGAGTATGCTGACTGCCTAACGCAGTCAAGGACAGGGAAAGGGACGGTTCCCAAAAGGTTAAATGCTAAACTAGGGCATACAATACAATAGGCAGATGTACTGAACAATACTTGTGTATGTTTGAAATATAGTTTGCTTAAAATTGTTGCACTGAAGAGCTGTAGGTTCATATAATAAAACAACAAAATAGAAAATCATAAAGACATTATAACTGAGAGTAATCTAGACTCATTCATTCGTTTGTTCTGTACGGATTTAGCAAATATGTATTGAGTGCATACCATATGCCAGTCACTGTGCTTGTAGTACAAAGATAAAATGAGCAAAATGGACATGATTCCTGACCTCGTTCATCTTACAACCTAGAGGGAATACAGACAACAAAAGATGTAACTTCAAGGGAATGGGATTATTTACCCCTGTCTCTGATTTTGTTGCAACCACAATAACAAATGACAACTCTCTTAAGTTTACACACGCAAAGAGGAGCAGACGTTTTTATCTCCCAAGAGGTCACAATCTTCTGAGTCACATAAACTTCCCTGCTCACTAAAGGAACGTTTTCTTCCAGAAATTTCTGTAGGTTTTTGAGGTGTGAAAGAAAGAAAGAAACAAGCATGGGCATACAGTTAAAAGCAGAAAAAAACATTTTTAGCAAAGCAATGATATAAAGCAGATGGAGAGGATGAACACTCCTTCTGAACACCTACCTAGAGGGCCAATTTTAAAGGATGACAGTTTGAGCCAAGGACCTGGTCAGTAAAATCTGGGAGAAAGTATTTCATACAGTGCTAAAGAAGGAATCAAGAGGAAAATAAGGAGGATGATACACCAGATGGCAGCAAAAGAAAAGGTAACACATGTATAATTGACACCTTATCGCTCCTCTGCTTACCACTGTCCATATATATTCTTCAAACCATGAAGTATTCACTTAAAAACAATTCAAAATACTATGGGATACAGGATGTAATCAGCCCCAGGGCTCACACACGGAAATCTATACAGAGTTTCAGACTTTAAATTAGTCTCAGGATAGACAGAGCAATCACCACCTTAAGACAGAAGCAGTGCCACACTCTGGCCAGGGACAGCCTTGGACACCTCATCTAGGGTTAACTTTTGCCTGGGGCAAAGGAGAGGCAGAACTGGACAGTCATCATAACAAGTAGGACATGGCACCCTCTCCTCTCTCCCCTCTTCCGACAACAACAACAATGATAATACATAGCATTGACTGAAAGCTTACTATGCGCCAAGCACACCTGCCCGCATGAACTCACAACGACGCAATGAGATAGATACTGTTTACCCACAACTTACATATGAAGAAACTGACTCCTGGAAAAGTTAAGTAACTTGCTCAAAGTTATCCACAGCCAAACTACTGAAGTAGAATTCAAACTACAGTGGTTGGCTTCTTGAGTCTGCTCTTTTGATGACTGTCTTCTGCCTCTGGTGACACTGTATTTCCTCAGTGTGAAAGAAGGCAGGATGGGATAAGAAATAATAGACAAAACGATTAGCAAACAATATTTTGTAATGCAAATAAAAATTGGGTTTTCTAATGTAGATATCTGATTGGCCTATTTCTTACTTTGTTATCCTTCTAATTGCCAAAATGTCAAAAAGAGTAGATGCATTTTCCTTAGTTTACTTTTAGTTCTTTCTTCCCCATGCCTCAGAGACTTCATGTGTTCTCTGCCTTCTGTTTCAAGGGGACCATGGGGCTGGGCGGCGGGGGGAGAGGGGATTCTCAGGGCATTTATTTTCCCTGGTGATTACTAAAGCAGTAAGCCTTTTATCCTGGCGGGGGGGGAGGGTTTGGAAAGGAGATTCAAAATATTGCATATTGATATTTCAAACTTTTGGCACTGTATCTCAAAGCCCTGACAACATTTTATGTTAATTATCCTTTTGAATGAAGGGAAGTTAAGCAAAGAAGAGCAGCCTGCTTACTCTGGAGTCTGGAGCAGGGCAGAATAGGACAGGCAGGAGAGAACACAGCATCCCATGCAAATATGTTGGAAATGTTTGTGCACAGGATTTATCTTGGGATGGACAGAGGGTAAAAAAATTATTCAGTGTCAAGCTCTGAGCTACTTCCACTGAGCTCCTCTCAGACACCAGTAATGAACTCTTCAGATACTCCTCGCAGAGATCCCTGAAGTCCAGTTTATAACCAGGCCAATAACTCACTTTTGATCTCTGAAGCCACTTGTTCGATTCTCTGGACTTCAGGGCCAAAATGAGTTGTTTATTATTTATAGCAAGTATAAAAAAGGTCATCGCAAGCTGTGGTCAGTTCCAAGGATGGCAACTGGTATTCTCGTAACTTCCACGTGGGCAATGGCAAAATTTTTTAAAAGATTCATGCACATCAAATATATACAGATGGTCATTTTAAAGCCACTGTTTCCATCAATACTTATTAACCATCTAATCTGATAAATCACTGTATTTGGAGGCTGTGGGGTACACAGAGGCCTTCAGAAAGCAAACATGAACCGGAGACTCTGCAATTTGAGAATACTTAAGCAGAATCATCTATCAAAATTTTTTTTTTATAATATGTAACAGTCCTCACGTAAACTGGGGCCGATCAGCTAACTTCTCTGGAACACCAGTTTTCTTACCTTATGCAACGCGATTTTATTCATTCAACCAACAGTAGAGCCAGGTTAAAGACTGGTCCTGAAATCCCATATACCCTGGGTAGGTTGCTGGCGCTGGTATTTGGGCCTCAGTTTCTCGTTTGTTGCAGTGGGGATGTTAGAGAATCCCCTACAGAGGCAGGGAGATTAAGTCATTTACTTAAACACCAAGACGTAGTGCCTAGCGACTTGTAAGTGGTCAATACCTGTTGACTGTTTTCATTTTCATTACTGCTGATGGAACCCATTCTATACCAGTACTGTTAAGAAGGTCCAGAATACAAAATTATGTAGAACACAAGTCAATCCCGAAGGCATTCACTTTTTAAAGAGGAAGAAAGTCAACAGAGATGTGTAATAAAATGAGATGAGAGCACTAAGAGTTTGTACCAGCTGCCAAGGGGGCACAAAGAGGAAGCACCCAGTTTTGCCTGGGTAAAGAGAGTAGGCTCCACCGAGAAGCTGCTGGAGCCCAGCCTTGAAAGTAGAACTAGATGTCTAAGAACTCTTCAGGACTTAACGTTATAAGCTTTTTTAAACTGTCGATCTAAAATTTCACACGTGTGAAAGTCATCTTTCAGCAACCCATATCCAGAGCACATTCATTAACTTTCCAACCAGGAATGCAATCATTAATTACTACTGGACACCCTTCTCCCACGAAACCAAACAAAAATCCCTTAGCAATGGCAGTTCTGGGGGTTGGGAAGCAAGATTATGTCCTGCGCCCCCTTCACAGACAGACCATTGGAGGCCAAACTCAGGCCCAGTCAGGGAGGGGGGTGGTCAAGGCTCCGCCTTTTCATTCGCGTTTGACACCGTGCTCCTTTTAAACCAGGCGCCGGTGCTGGGTCAGCAGCTTCACGCAGGTCAAAGGAGATGAACCGAACACCGCAGGCACAATTTCAAAGGGATCGGTGGCCGGCAGGAAAAAGCCTGTGCGCCGAGGACCAGCCCAGGGGCCCTCAGGAACCCAGGCTCAGGGGTCCTCAGCAGGGCCCCGGCTGCCCGCCTCTGACAACGTCGTTCCCCGCCCCGGGCCGCGCAAAAGGCTCGGGGTGCACTGGGGATTTTTCTCCACCCTCAGACTCAGCTTCGTCGCTGGAGTCTGTTCTCCCGGAACACGGAACGCGGGCGGACGGCGCGCCCAGTCACGATCGGTAGGCGAAGCTGCTGGATGGAAGCGCCCCGCCCCTCGCGCGCTCCCGGCCGGCGCTCGCACCTAGCCCCCGGGGGCGGCGCGCGCTCCGGTGTGCGGGGCCAGGGAGGGGCGGGAAGGGGCGTGGCGTGGCGGGGCGCACGCTGGAGACCCGCCCCTGCTCCCCTCCCCCTCCGGCGGAGATTGACGAGCCCTGGGCATCGGCCCCAACCAATGAGCGCGTCCGGGGGCGGGCCCTGGAGCCAGCTGCTTTGGCTACTTAGAGTCGTCGGCTGGGCTGTAGGAAACCAGAACGGAGTCGGGACTGCCCAGGTGGAGCAGGCGCCCCAGCCAACGTGGACCGGCAGGCACACGGGCATCGCGGCGGGGACCGCACCGCACGGATCCGCGCGGGTCTCCCGTTGGCCGCAGCCCCACGCGCCGCCCAGGACACGCTCGTCACCACCACCTCCGCAGCACCCATGGGGACCAGGAGACTTTAAAGGAGTTTGGGGTTTCGGGAGCAGGGAAATCACGGGTACGAAGAGGCAGCTTTCTTTGCCTTGGAAATGTGTTTTCTTCGTCCGATTGTTTGGACCCTGTGCCGGGTAGGAGGGAGAGGGGACTTCTGGCTGAAAGTGGGCCTCGCCACACAACCCGCACCCACACCGGCACACACACACCGCACTGGCTTCCCCCATCCTCCCCTTTCCTCTTTGTTAGGTTATTTTAGACAGAGCAGCCTCGCCCTGGCGCAGCCAGATTGGCTCTGCTGGGGAGAAGGTGAGAGAACTAAGGGGCAGAGTGCACCTGCCTGTGTGGGCAAGTGTGCCCGGGTGCGTGGGTGTACGTGCACTGGCGAGCGTGCCAGCGTGGGGTTGGAATAGTGTACGAAGGTGGGGGTCTGAGTGTGTCGTCGCGAAGGTTTGTCATTGTACGTGACATCAGCACACCGGTGTACCAGCCTGTCAGTGTCTGGACTCCAAGTGTGCAAAATTGTGCTGCTGTCAAGTGGGTGCCCGTGAACGTGTCCGATGGTCATTGCGCGAGGCGCTCTCGGGGAGGAGCACGGACCTAGGGTAAAACTGAGAGGTGGGCTGGGGAGGGGGGCGGCTGAAAATGTGAGCGCAGCGCGCTCCAAGCTCTGGAGCCCGAGGCGCTCCCCCTTTCCTCCAACCCACCCCTCCGTCCCTTCCTGGGTGTCCCGACTCCCACGCTGCCACACCCCGCGCTGTCCTTCCCACAGGGACCCCGCACGCCCTCCCGCGCTCCAGCCTCTTCTCTTGTGGGCGTTGGGCCGGGTTCCGGTACAAGGTCCGAGGCTGCGTGGCGGCGTCCGCTCTCGACCGCCGGACTGCTGGCTCCTGTGCCGGTCCTGGCCCCGGGGAGGCGGTTGACTCCAGTAAAGGCGCGCGGGCGGCCAGGTCCCGGGGACACGGCTCGTCCTGGGGAGGGCAGCGCGACTCTGATCGTGTCTCTGGGTCTCCTCTGTGCTTCCGCAGATCCCCGCTTCTGGCCCCGGCCTCGCCGCGTCATTGATGGGCAACCAACTGGACCGCATCACCCACCTTAGCTACAGCGAGTTGCCCACCGGGGACCCGTCGGGGATCGAGAAGGACGAGCTGCGGGTCGGGGTCGCCTACTTCTTCTCGGATGAGGAGGAGGACCTGGACGAACGAGGCCAGCCCGACAAGTTTGGCGTGAAGGCCTCCCCGGGCCGCGCTCCCTGCCCGGAGAGCCCTAGCCGTCGCCGCCACCACCACCTGCTGCACCAGCTGGTCCTCAACGAAACTCAGTTCTCCGCCTTTCGGGGCCAGGAATGCATCTTTTCCAAAATGAGCGGCGGCCCTCAGGGCGCCGACCTGAGCGTCTACGCGGTCACGGCGCTGCCCGCGCTCTGCGAGCCCGGCGACCTGCTGGAGCTGCTGTGCCTGCAGCCCGCGCCAGAGCCGCCCGCGCCCGCCCCGCACTGGGCCGTCTACGTGGGCGGCGGGCAGATCATCCACCTGCACCAAGGCGAGATCCGCCAGGACAGCCTGTACGAGGCGGGCGCGGCCAACGTGGGCCGGGTGGTGAATAGCTGGTACCGCTACCGCCCGCTGGTGGCCGAGCTGGTGGTGCAGAACGCCTGCGGCCACCTGGGCCTCAAGAGCGAGGAGATCTGCTGGACGAACTCGGAGAGCTTCGCCGCTTGGTGCCGCTTCGGCAAGCGGGAGTTCAAGGCGGGAGGGGAGGTGCCGGCCGGCACGCAGACCCCGCAGCAGCAGTACTATCTCAAGGTGTACCTGGGTGAGAACAAGGTGCACACGGCCAGGTTTCACAGCCTGGAAGACCTCATCCGCGAGAAGCGCCGCATCGACGCCAGCGGCCGCCTGCGTGTGCTCCAGGAGCTCGCCGACCTTGTGGACGACAAGGAGTAGCCTGGGGGAAGCCGCCCGCCCCTCCAGCCTCCCCGCGCCCCGCTCCCTCCCCCGCACGCGGGCTCCCAGGCCGGCGATTCAGCACCTCCCGACCCCCTTGAGTGGCCACCCGCAGCGGCCAGCGCCCGGGCTGCAGCCTCGCATCTTTCTGGCAAGTGGCAGGTAGTCCCAGGAACTGGCCCCGGGACTGAAGGGGCCGCGCCCGCCCGGCTGAGACCCCCAGTGGTGATGATGGTGTTGGGAGACCCAGCGTGCGCTTGCCCCTTGAGTTGTAAGTGGGGAGAGGAGAACGGGCCGAGGGAAGCAGGGACAAGACCTCCCCCCAAGAGTCACTGGTCTAGTGACTAACACCCGACCTACTAGAAAGGGACCATCACCGCCCCAAACGTGCACACACAGACCGGAGGGAGGTGAGAATGGATCCTTTCAGGGCACAGCTCAGCTCTAGTATGGATGTGTCCCCAGACTGCAGGATTTCCAAGAAATCGAGCCTGTCCCTCATGCACTTGTGAATAATTCCACGAGGGAGCAAGCACTTCGGGACTCCGGGTTATCCCGAGGCTGCCCGGGACTTTTTCAGCTCTCCAGTCCCTGGTCTCCTGACATTGTATCCCAGGCTCCGGGCTAAGCAAGACAGTGTTTGTTTTGCTTCCCGTTCTTTCCACCTAGGGAAGCGAACGCCACTCCCCACCGGCATTTGCCTGTGAGTCTCCCTTGCTGGCAGAAGGGATGCCTTCCCGGTCCCCGGAGGATAATGGCGCAGCGAATTTGATGAGGCGAGCCGGCCCCGCCCCCCTGGCCAGGAGAAGGCTCTCCAGGTGTCCGCGAACTTGAATCTGTGAAAAGGGCGCTTGTTCTCAACCCTAGATGGCTCCCTCCTTGGGCTGCGTTTCAAAAATAACCACAGTTTTAAAGGGGTTGGAGGAGACGGAGGGGAAAGACATGGCAACATTCCAGAAACCAGCATTATTACAGCACCATGGCCAGTGTATTTAGTTTGGCTTTTCCTAACGCAGAAATCTCAGAAGGTGGGGAAGTGGAAATAAAGTCTTAAAATCGAGAAAGCAGTTGTCCAAATATGTCAACAAAGCCTATCGTGTTGATGTTTTTTTATTGACCATTTTAGCAACATGCTAATAAAATTTCAAATTGAAATTTTTATTTTCATGGCTTTAATCCATGATAGTTTAAATACTGGGGGCCATTAAGAGTGGATTTAGCTAAGAGCTTAGCTAACATTGCCTTTTCACTCTATTTTTCTCAAACCTTATGAGAATTCTGTTTTTGAATATTGTAGTTAATTTTTTGGCTTTAACGGCAGCCCTAGTAACGGTGGAGTTGTTAATCCATGTGTATATTGTGCTGAATCTCCATCAGTTAAGGGGTTTACTGCTTCGGTGGAAATTGCTAGCAGGTTCCATGATGTTAATTTCTCGATGTTGTATACCACTACCATTCCACATTTGCATTTCTCTTTTTCTTCCTCTCCCCCTGATCTTCTTAAAAAACGAATGTAGAATTGGTGGCTTTTTCCCTCTTCTCTTTAGCCAGTCCCACAATTCATTCCTGAAAACCGGAAAGAACTTCTAGGATCAGGTCGATCGTACGGTTTTCAAAAAACTTAAGGCTGTTTGAAACCCCTTCCTTGGGTAAGGACTTACCAACTTCTCTTCTGTGCTGCAGCCCCAGCCTGATTAACTGTTACTCGATTCAATGTGTGTCAGACACACCTCCAGCATCGACGTCCCGTCCCTTCCAGGGGAATTTGTCAAATAACGGTGTTTAGCTAATTGTTGCAAGCAGTCGCCTACTGACAGTTGTGATTTAGTTGGACAGCAAATATTATGGTCAAAGCCAGTTTCTTGGCATTTCAAAAACAATGCAATAAAAACTAGTCGAGGTTAGCTGCGACTGGAAATGCCTTTCTTTTGTTTGTTTTCATGGTAAAATGATTCATCTCTGTTTTGTTTTTTGGTTTTCAGCCTGGATTCATTCCCTGATCTTGACTCAAAAGGTCAGCTCAATGAACTATGAACTAGAGTATTTTTCTTAAGCCTACTGAGTGATTTATTTTTTAAAAAACGTTTAAATGCCTATGCTTTTCTTTCAGCACATACAACAGCAAAACTTTTGTAATAACTAACTTAACATTTGCATGTATGGAGAACTGGAAATCATTTATTTCCCTAACTTATTCCCCTTTCAAATAACAGATGTCGGATCCTAAACCGAAATTCTTTATTGTATCTACACAGCCCACATTCTTTACTGTGTCCGCCTACTGTATCTTGGCTCTCTGCTGTATTAAATACCATGCTAAGGATTTGTTCGAACAGGACTCCTTCTTGACATTTTGTCTTCTACCTGTCACTCAGAGGGTGGGACTTTAGCAAAAGAAATGAATGGTCTCTCACACCTGAGATTTATTTCCTCTGATGGCACATAATCTGATTTTGCTCTTACTAAGAGGGTCACTATAACAGAGGCTTAGCTTGATACTTGCTGAGACTAGATTAGCAATAAAAATAAGAGTTTGGCAGCCAAAGTAGCACTCATGACTATATTGGTCTATTAAGGATTGGGTTGATGTTGATACTTCTACAAATTCACGATAGAAAAACACTAGTTACAAAGGGAACTTGAAAGGTCTGTATATTCCTTGTATCACTCCTGAAATATTTGTTATCTGTTGGTCAATGTTAATAATAACCAGTGGCAGAATACTTCTAATTGTAGTACAGCATGAAGAGGCTATTATCAAGATATTGTCTAATAGTTTTATGCTGGAAAACATGTCTATTTTTAGGACGTTCTCAATGGGAATGACAGCAAGAAGGTGGAAGGTCTCTTGGAAGATGGTACCAGTAGACTTGATTTTTATTATGAGCAGATATAATATCTCTGGATGTTATCAGAGTTCTAGAAACTAAGCCAAAAGCCTCCTGATGTTTAAATAGAAGTCAGGGATTTAGTCTGGGTTTTCGTTATCCTCGAGAGAACAGAGCTTCATAGTAACTTTCACGATGTTGAGTGTGGCCTAGCTGGTGGTCGGTCCCGTCAGTGATGTGGTGGAGAAGAAAACTATCCATAGACCCCCATCCTTTCTCACTTTCAGAAGGTGATTCTGAAAAGCAAACTACTAAAAAAAGATGAATATTTTTACTTCAGGGACTGCTTTGCTACACATTTGGTAATTAAGGAAAAAAAAAAAAGGAGGTAGAATGGGGAGAAGGGAGGTTAGGCTTACTTTAAACAAAACCAGTCCTGAAACACTGTTATTCTCAAAGTATATCTTTGTATATAAAAAAAAAATTCTGTAGAAGTTACATGTATTGCATTTCTTTTTTAAAAAATTAAAAGTATATTAATGAGCCAAATAGATATAAAGTTCCTCAGTATTTAAAAATTTAAATGCCTGTCATGACTGTATTTTATTAAATGAAGCAGTACCATCAAGTCACTGAAAGTTATAAAACACCTGTGCCAGATTAGAACATCAAACACAGATGCAGCTGTAAGTTCAGTGATGTTACCTGATTTTACTAGACTTTCAGAATTTTGATGTTTATCTTCCTCTTTGTGTCATGTTTCTGTGGTGAACACTTTTGTTTGAATAATATTTTCTTTTCCAGAAAAGCATGCTATTGGTGTTTACAAAAGAATTACCTGAGCGATCCGTTTATCCTAACAGTTTTCAAACATTACCTTATTATGTTGTGTGTGTGCTTTCAACATCCCTAAGAATTCAGTGTCTTTGGCATCTAATAAATGGAGCAGGGTCAAATTTCAGTGAAATTAATACTAACTATACAAACATAACAGAGCTACCTGATTTACTTTTATCTACATGTCTATTTTTAAATCATTCTGCTTTCTCGTTTTTAGACAAATGAAGAGAATCTAGTTAGGTGGGCCTTTCAGAGATGATTTGCCACGTGCATAAAGGGTCTGCAAGTGAAAAACACAGGCTTCCAGATTTCTGGAAACATTAAGAACTGTGTTTAGAAAATGGTTGTCTGAGATCCAACTCGATATTTTTGCCGACAATTACTAGCTATTAGCAGAATATATATATATGTGTGTGTGTTTATATATACACACATTTATAATCCTTATACATGTGTATGTATACATACATATAATAATTTACACAGGTCATATATGCAAATGTGCATGTGTACACATATATATAAATACATTTCTACCTATAGCTAATAATTGTGATTTCATTCAGAGATATAGATATATGTACACACACACATGCAAACTATTTAAAAATAAAATGGAGAGTGACTTGAGAGCTACAAAAACAGGAGGAAACATTCAAGGGTGCAAAATAGCTAATGAGTAACTGGGACACCAAGGCAGCTCTGCCTAAAACGAAGCATAAACAAAAAGAAGAAAATGTGGGAGTTGCACTTAGTTTTAGTCTCACTTTTAGAAAACTATGTTCCTTGTTTCTCTAAAATTGACAAAAGATTCAAAGGAAAGCTGTAAAGATTATAAAGTAATTGCAAAAGAAGACACAAGATGAAGTGGAGAGGTTATGAGATGATAAAATAAGCTAATAAGCTTTTCAACAGGGGATACCTGTTCTCCATTCGAACCGAAGACAGAAAGCTAAGATCTTATTTTCCAACCATTTCGTAATTTATAAAATCTCTGATTTCATAACTCATAGGTTGTATGTTTACCTCATTTGAACTTGCAATATAAGAGATTTAAGCATTTGAATACATTAGGGAAAAGGAAAAATAGTCTCCTCTGCCCTTACTGGAGGTGAGTTTTGTGATTATTGCATCCATTGGCAGCACCCAGATGAACAGTTCCCCATACTGTGGGCTTGGCACATAGCAGGTGCTCAATAAATATAAGACTGTGGCATTTCTCTACTTTACATGGTTTTCAGTGATACTTGATCACTAGGAAAACCAGAAATCCCACCACCTGGCTTGTCTGTAAGGGAAACTTAAATTTCTTTCACAGAAATCGGAGGG
Organism: Neophocaena asiaeorientalis asiaeorientalis; assembly: GCF_003031525.2. Lineage (NCBI taxonomy): Eukaryota > Metazoa > Chordata > Mammalia > Artiodactyla > Phocoenidae > Neophocaena > Neophocaena asiaeorientalis. The sequence continues at coordinate 75,187 of NW_020173416.1, forward strand.
GTTTCCCACCTCGGAAGGCTCACAGAAATATAATTTACGAAGCTTAAGGCTGATTTCAGTTAAAGGGTATTCTGCATGCTCTGTTTGCTTCTAGGGAAAACAAAAACAAAAACAAAAAAATGACTATCAAAGAATCCAAAGAGAAAATGTTCTCTTATCATTTGCTTGGAAAGGGGAAAGCGAAATAATAATTCTGACAAAAACTTCCACAACTTCATCTCTCATTTACCTCAAGGAGAGATTTTTCTCGCATGAAATCACAAGATTATTCCTTCAGAAGGAAGCTTATTATTGAAGCTCTTGCTAAAAATCTTCTTCAGATGTGCAGGGGGAAACCTACTAGATTGTTACCTTAACTCTCTGGGAAAAATTAGATTTGATGGAATTTGGTCATGGGTATTTTTCTAAATAAACATTACTCATATATTAACATTTCCAAATAATTGCTATGCCCATTGGCTTTTATAATCCAATTTTTTTTTAATGTGAACATGAGTTCTGAGCTTAATTTGGTTCAAAGGGGAGAGGCTTGTAAAATAGTAGGTGTGGATAGAGCCAATGACTTAAATTTTAAGCATAAAATAAATGCTTCAGAAGTTAATTTCAGCTATAATACATTCAGTGTTCCAAAAAATAGGAAAGATCATATAAGATCTTACTGCTCGTATGCTTCCTAAGGAAATTCTTGCCATCAATCTGTGAAATAGACATCCATGTTCTACTCAGGCCACAATGGTAAACTCGAGGGCTTCTTTATTAGAAATATACTGATATTTGCTTTAACAAAGAAGTTCTTCTAAAATTCAGTCACTTTTCCCTCCAGCAGTCCCACAAGACGCCAGCTCTTTGCTCAGTGCCAAGCCCATTGTTTTCAGGTATCAGATTCTCCTGGGGAATGAGCAGATCTGGCAGTGATTCTGTAAAGCATCTCCCAACTTCTAATAGTGCTTCTCAGCACAAGTGTTTGCCCAGGGTCTGAGCCAGAGAGAGGCTAACTAAGGTCAAGGATAGGGCTGCCCCATTTTGCAAATAAAAATGCAGGCCACTCGATTACTTCTGAATTTCAGATAAAAAGGGAATAATCATTTTAGTATAAGTATGTTCCATGTACCATTTGGGACTTACTTAGACTAAAAATGATGTGTTTATCTGAAATTCAAACAAAACTTCCCGTCCAGTATATTACCTGGCAGCCCTACTCAGGGAAGACGTCACCATCTCTAAGAAGACACAGGCCTCTGCATTTTTAGAGCTGACAAACAAAGGACACATCTCCTACCCACATCATAGAAGTCTTATCAGATTGCTCACGTGTCTTTATGGCCAGATTCAGGTCCAGGAACGAGCATATAGTCCAAGAAAAGCCTCAGAAGAAAAGTTCACAGGCTCCCTAGTCATTGAGAGAGTTGGCTGTGCGTATGTGTAGGTGGGGACGGGGGAGTGTTTCCTGTGTCTCTATTCTTATACCCTTTTGATTATATTTATAGGACATGCCACCCTTTATCTTGGGGGGTATGATGAATACTTTCCCGTACAACCAAAAATACTCTACGCCACTGTTTTTTTTTTTTCCGGTACGCGGGCCTCTCACTGTTGTGCCTCTCCCGTTGCGGAGCACAGGCTACGGACGCGCAGGCTCAGCGGCCATGGCCCACGGGCCTAGCCGCTCCGCGGCGTGTGGGATCCTCGCGGACCGGGGCACGAACCCGTGTCCCCTGCCTCGGCAGGCAGACTCCCAACCACCGCGCCACCAGGGAAGCCCTACGCTACTGTTTTTAATCCCACCAGCTACTTATCCCAATCTGGGTCCTCACCTCGCACCTGGCTATTTCACAGCTTCCTCACCTTTCCCCGGCTTCTCTATCCAAACACCTGCAGCCATAGCGCTCTTTCTCAATACAGGCCCATTGCTCACAAGATAAAGGCCAAGGTCCTAGGGGGCAGCAGTCAGGGTGCTCCATGGTCTGACCCTATGTACAACCAGCTGCATTTCTCTTGACTCACAGGGTTTTGCAGAACATAGAGTGTTCATTCATCCTTTCATGACTTTCTACATTGTTCCCCTTTCCCTAATGGCCATTCTTGATTCCTGAATGGAAAACCCTTATTCAACCACCCTTCCTGGCCTATCTCTAAACTACCCCTAGCATGGTTTTAGTAATTTCCTTCTGTGTGTTCCCACTGAATTTGCTTACAGCTCCCCCAGACTTGCCTCGACTATAAATATTGTTTACACCTGTCTCTCCCTGCACTGAGCTCTGTTAGAAAAGGCCCCGGGACTTACTTATTCTTGCAGCTGCAAAGTCAAGCTCTTGTGTTAGGCGTTCAGTTAGAGTCTGTTGGACGCATGGAAGGAGTAGGGAAGGGAGAAGAGCTGGCCGCTCCGTATGTATGTGAGCATTGGCCCACCAGCTCACTCTGAATGGGCTATAAAGACCTATTAACTTATACGTACTTCGCCCTGAGAACCATGCAGTAGAAAATTCGTTTTTATTTAGAAAATTAGCTGGAATTCTGAGGAGTCTACATTGCATTATATTACCCTACAAATGATGGAAGATCAGCCTTATGTAGTTGAAAAGTTTTCTCTGCCCTGGTTATACCTGTACAAGCATTTCTTAATGAATGAACTTCATGAGTTTCATTATGATGGAAATACAGATTTTTTTCCTCTTGGTAATTTAATTTCTGCCTAGGTGAGACAGCTTTGAGAGTTGCAGATCTAGAAGGCAGCGGAGGAGTGACTTGTAAGACGTGAAGATGAGACAAGGCATTTCCCATATGGGCCACTTCAGTAAATGGGTCCTCGAAAGCCATGTTAAGTCAGTACAGAAAATGTCTACTGAAAACCCCAGTCCTGTTCCCTTTTGGGAAGTAAAATCTCTCCCAATCTTAGACTAAGCAAATGTGCCTATAGCATGTGTGGAAGGAAGAAAAGGATCCCCTTGCCTAGTATTCCAGCAGAGGGAAAAGAGGAAAACCAGCCCCCTTTGATAGGTGATGTTTGGACCTCCAGGCTGGTTGAACAGCTAGAATAATTTGAAATGATATGAGATGCAACTGAGCACTAAAAATGTAACTCAATTAATGTCTTATAAAATATATATGGTTTTATATATTATATTTTCCCTGGAACTCTTAGGAAGAGCATCCCGTGCTTTTCCAGGGAATTATTCTTCTCTTTAGCACCTATGGACAATTAATACAATTAATATAGTTTAATATGGTTTTGGTGATGGTTATAATTATCTGTACTTCAGAAAAGCATTCTAGTTTGAGATTTTAAAAAATTTATATCCTGTTGAGAAAAGAAGTGTTAAAACTTAAGAATGGAGCACATCTTGAGAATGAAAGATTACTAATTTGGGATTAGAAATACAGGTAAATACGGGTTATGGTAAAACATTGCTTTTGCCCAGAGAGCAATTTCCAGAGGAGAGAGCAGACGAGCTTTTTCATTATGCAGCCTCACCATTCTGATTTAAAAAATCGGTGCCCCTCGTGTGTATCTGTTTTATCTGTATATAATTTTATGAGACAGGGTCTACACAAGGCAATGGGAGCAGACGCAGTTATTCCACCCTCTACAGACCAACAAAATAAGTGCTTGACAGCCCAGATATGTTCTGCCTGTGTTATATCCTTAAAGACTTCAAGGACTTTCCATAGCTTACCAGATAAAATCTAGACTTCATGGCATCTCTGAGCTCTCCTCCATTCTGCCACCTACACCCCAGCCTCTGAAGCTTCATCCTCTGACTCCTTACCATACATTCTCACTATCTGTGCTAAACCACTTACCTCTCTCCGAAAGCCATGTCATTGCATGCCTTTGTTCATGCTGTTTCATTTGTGTGGAACATCCTTCTCCCCTCCTTGACCTTGTATCAAAATTCTCCTCACCCTTTAGGATGCAGTTCACATATCAGCTGTTCTATGCAGACTCTCCTTCTCCTGAAACACCCTCTACTTTGACAACAGCGGGCCAAATTATTCCTTTCTCACTGAGCTCCTGTAGCTCTTCACCCATCATTTTAACATTCATTCCACCCATTTCATACTCTGATTTTCAGCCCCTAACCTATGTCAAATACAATTTATTTAAGTTAATGGGAACCAGATTACCTTCTGAAATAGTATTTTATCTTGAGGCAAGGATCTTGATATTTTGATCTTTGGTTCCTTAGTAGCTAATATCTTGGTCATATTAGATGCTCAACCAATGCTGACTTAATCGAATTCAGTTAACTTAATTCAAAGGCAACTATTCTTCTACAAGAACAGAAAGTGCTATTTTTAAATTAATGTTCTAATGGAGGTCAACTCCCTAAACATTTATTGGGTCCCTATTAAAGGCAAGCCTTGTTTTAGGTCATGTGGGTACAAAGCACGGTCTAGACTTCAAGAACTCAATCTGGTAAAGGAGACAGGCACACTATTAGCCATAATCCACTACAACCTGGAATATAGGTCATTGCAAAGATATAATTTTTTAAAAAATACCGTAGAAGGCCAAAGGAAGAAGCATTTGGAAGTAGACATCAACTTCAGGAAATGAAAGTCATTGACTGGAACAGAAGATCCGAATGATGTTTTTAAGATAATTACACAATTTTGTTTAGTCTTTATTAATAGTTGAGAAAATAGACCAATTTTTCATGTTGTGTAAATGTAATAGACTTTCTTTTGTCATTTTTATGTAAAATGCTATTTTTAGAGTGTTTGGTCCTACAAATTCTATAGAATTGAGATTTAAATATATTGAAGCAACGCCCTTTTGCTGTGGAACTACTGAGACTGACAGGTTATTAGCATTTAATTTACCAGTTAATTCACCTCCCAGCACATCTCTGTAGGCAAGATCCTTGATTGATCGATGCACTGGTTGCCTAAGATTTAGTTCACAGGGTTAGGACAAATTCTCTAATGAGAAGCTGTGCAAATGAGGGGCTTCTTGGAGTGAGGCTGGGCCCAAAGCAGTGATGATCTTAGGCCTCCTGAGAGATGGATCTCTCACTCAAGAAGAAAGGCCAAGGCCACAGCCAGGAGGACAGGGCCACTGGTCAGTCCTGAGCGACAAGATGGGCTATAGAGAAAAAACAGCCCAAATGTCAGAAGCCATGAGGACATTGGTCAGATGCAGTGTGCAAAAATGTGTCAAGATGAAGACCATTTTGCCAAGATAGAATTAATAGTTGAGATGAAACTCTTGCTAAGAGGAAATTGACAACTCTAAGAAATGATGCTGGCTCACCATCTGTATAAATATTTCAATTTACAACATCTTGTGTTTAATTTTAAAATGACCTTTGGAAAAAAACCAGGAAATCTATTAACTTTGACAATACTCCTTCAATACAAACAATAGAATTTCTTTGAAGAAAAACAAACTTAAGCCTCTTGTCTAAAGAAACCCTACATTTTACTCAGGTGTTTCCAATGGCCTTTGGTGAAAAGCATCCACTGTCTAAATGCTTCTAATAATTTCAGTAAATATCTCTGTGAAATTGAACACATAATACAGGCAAAATGTTCCTTCTTATGTGCAAGTCCCATTTGCTTTAAAGGGAGACATCCTAGATTATAAACAAAGATTGAGAAATAGCCAAAATGTCCAAGTATACAAGTACCAGTGACTGGATTGCAATTCTTTAAGTGTCGAATCTCATGCTAATGAATTCCAAAGAAAAACAGCTGACTTTATGCATTTATTTTAATAAGGCTGTGAAAACAGTCCATTTACAGTATAAAAAACCCTTGTCTTTTAAAAATGCCACATGGAATATTTTAATAAATTAAATTTGTCTGCCTGTCAAATCTGTCAATTTGACAAGACCCCTCAAGGAGTATTGCTAATGTTATAGTTCTATTCTTCCAATAGGGCTACATTTGGAATTTAATATAGGCTACTTAGAGCAAGAATCCTTCCATCAGAGTAATTTTAAGTAACAAATACATAATATCTTAAGTCCCCAATCTTTTAAAGCCAGGGTGATTTTGTTTCTTTTGCAAACTCTTTCTTTACCTACAATAGGGTCCTAAATACTCGATTTGTCTATAATAAGGAATCTAAGGAGGCAAACAAGTTGACATCATCAGAAGAATAACTATTGACGTTTGCTCAGAGAAGTGTAGATTACATAGTCCATTGTCGTCCTCACAACCAACCTGTGTCAGTCAGGTTTTACTATCCCCTGTGTACAAACAGGGGTGCTGAGGCTTGGTGGGAGCAAACACCCAACTCAATGTTACACATCTTGTATTTAGTAGAACCAGTGCTTTAATTTAGGTGTTCTGATCCAAAGCCACTACATTTTTGTATCTCACAAGATCTTCCTGGAATAACCAAATGTCTCCTTCCACTACGTTCTCATAAGGAAAACATACAATATTTCCAGCTAACATGCGGGAGTGTTTAGACTAAACCTCTGGTGGCAGTTGACGAACAAAGATGAACTCTTAGATAACAAGGTCCTACTGGTGAATCACTTTGCTGTACACCAGAAACTAACACAACATTGTAAATCAACTATACTTCAACAAAAAAAATTTTTAAAGATGAACTCTTCATTTTTCAAAGTAACGTATCTAAGAGAAGTACGTATGAGGGTATTCAAAATTACAAACCTATTCAAACCCTGGACCAGCCGTATAACACATACACTGATCACCTAGACTTGATATTCTGTCTCCTGGAATGGAATCTCAAATGCATGTCTAAAAGCCAAAATGGAATCAAGCTTCAATATTGTGGTTCTTTTGTTTTTCATCCTGAACTTGAGAAAAAGAGACGCACCCACTGGATGATATTCAGGGAGTCTGTATCTATCACCAGGGTCCAAGGCAATCCTCAGAGGACTGTTCAATAAATATGATGCTGCTTATAATGTTTGGGGGAAATCTCTCTCAAAAATAGGTAGAACGCCACCACTAACAAATCAACACATGCCATGTTTCTAATTCCTTCTAAGTCTAAAACTCTGGATTTAAAAAAATGTTTGCATGATTGTAATGAAATCTTTCTGTCAATAGCCTGTAATACACAAATTAATACTGTTTAGTGGCTGGCTGGCCCTAGCAGCAGTGTAAGGCATGAGTCAGGACCTGCAGAGATCTGGCTGAAGGACATATTTATACATGTAAAGAGGCCTATTTAACTTAGCTAGGAGAGCGCTACCATGAGACACTGCGGTGAATCGATGGTTATCCATATGGCCAGTCTCATGAAAGAATATCTTATGATTCAACCCATGGCATTTCCATTTCTGAATGGGATTAGTTATTCCTCATGAACTCACTAGAGATCGAAAGAGACCAGAACAGATACAATTCAGTAAGTAAACCATCTAGCAGGAGGATGGCATAATGGAAAGAACGCTAGATTTTGAAAACCGCATGGCTATAAATCTGACTCCTTGCTTTCTGGCTGTGTGGTCTTGGACAACTCACTGCCCTGGGCTCCTGCTCCTTCGCCTTTGAAAAGGACATCATGAGCTCTAAATCACAGGGTTAGGATGAAGTTAAATTTTAAAATGGGTGTAAAATTGTCCACCCACAGTGTTTTGCATATAAAAAGCAATCAGTTGAATCAGGTGAATCTCAGTTAAGATATCAAGTGAATTTTTTTTTTTTTAACCACTGAGATTACAGGTTTTCTAACTCCTGAATAGGTTTGCCTTGTTTCCACGTAGATAGTAAATCTTTGGAGAGAATGGATCTTGTCTAACTTCTTTTTTATCCCCCTTAGCATAATTTCAAGTATGTAGTAGATGTTCAAAACCTTTTTGATAAAAATCAGAGGGCTACTGAAATTCATCCCAATAGAAGTACTCTGAGGAAGATGAATGGGGGTGTTTTGTAAATGGAAATAGTAACTATTCTTATTAAAGGAAGGACAAATACCTCCACCCAATTTTTCATTCAGTGATTATGTCTAAGCTGCATGGAACCCTACAAGGACCACCTGTGGGTGTGTTTCTGTGGTCAGAGGACTTTCCAGGAATTGGTTTCCCATCCTTCATAGAGAACCAGTTCACTCTTATCTGTGTTCCCTGCTGCTAATGGGCACCATGCTTGCAGTTAACTTCTTTACCCTTGAGGTCAGGCGGGATTGCTCCATCCCACTTCCTTTTGGGGGGCAGGGTGGGAGGAACGACTTATGACCTGCTGGTGCAGCCCCTAAAACATCCTCTCCCTTTGAATATCTTCAGTGTGAGTTTAAGAGTTGTAAACCAGTTCTCTGCCAACTACAGTAGTGTTTTTCTAGTTTTCACTATAGTGTTCCATTTCTTTTCTATCTCAGTGGCTTTGTCAAAGCATCCAGTTTTACCCTCTGTTCACTTTAAAGAAACCAGCATCCACTGGCTTCCCCCTAGCCCTGGGGGCTCATAAGTTGTTCTGTCTCCTTGTGCTCAGGAAAAGTACTGACAGCTCATAATTGGTCATATTTCTTAGGAAATTTGCATTTAAACTGGGGTCAATGCTTGCTTTTCTTGGTATAATTTGTCTTACATTTTTGAAGGTAATAATTATTCATTAAATTATATTTGAAAAATGCAGGAAGAAAGAGAAAAATTGTCCATAGTCCTACCACCCATATAAAATCACTATCCACCTGTATGTATTTTCCTCTAATAATATTTAGATGCCATTAAATAACATCTCCATTTTAGCTGTATTCATAGAAATAAATTTGTATATTATATATTTTACTTGTTAATACGCTATAAGCATCACCAGTATCAATACAAACTCCATGTAAACATCAGTTTAATGGTTGCAAATTATTATATTAAGTGGATATGTCATAGTTTATTTAATCATTATCTTTATCATTAAGTTTTGCATTGTTTATACTGTTTAGTATTGAAGACCATGCTGCAGTATTTTTGAGTAGACTTTTTTTTCCTCTATTTTGAGTTCTTTCCTTAAAATATATTTCTGGATATGGAGCTACTGGGTAAATGGATATGAAAGATTTCAGGATATACACACACACACAATGTCATGAAAAGAGCTAATAAATAAGGATGCTCAGCTGTGGAGGGTGGGTTTATCATACGTCTATGCTCATGGCACATCATCATCATTGATCTGTGAAAACTTGATTGACTGATTGATTGATTTCCTTTTATTTCTAGTAGTCATTCCCTTTACCTCTCTGCTTACCATAGGAGAGCATCTAATATGCTTGATATATATATTCCTTTACTCGTATGTGGTCACGTAAGCATGCATTTTTATTTTGTGCGCACATGTTAAACACACACAAATAATACTGTGTTATGGGCCTCATATTATTACTAACTTTTTTCATCAAACACTGTTTTTAGATCTATCCATGTTGTTCTATGTAGATCTAGCCCACGACTTCTGAGCGCTGCCAGATATTCTGTCCTGTGCATCCATCCTGCTATACTGTTCTATTCTCTGACCAGTGGACTCCCCTAGCTTGCCTCTACTTCTGTTATTACAACAACAGTGCTGGGGAGAAACTTCCTTGTTCATGCCCTCCACGGATCTGGGTAAGATGTATACCTGGAGAGAGAATGCTGGGTCCCAGAGCAGACATAAATCAAACCGCACTAAGTGCTACCTGATTGTTTTCCAGAGTGATTGCTCCAATCCATACCCTGCACAGCAGAGCACGCAAGTTCCTGTATCCACAGTTTCCACCAACGCTTGGCATTATCCAACTTTCTAATTATCCCACTCTCACAGTGGCAAAGTGATAGCTCAAGGTTTCATTTGCATTTCCCTAAACATCAGTGAGTTTGAGAATCTCTTCATATGCTTGTTAGTTATTTGTGTTTCTCTAGTCTGATTTGCGTATCTATATCTTTGTCCATTTGTCTAATAGGATCCTAGTTTTTTCTCAATGATTTATATATTATAAATATTAATGATATATTTACATTTTTAATAGAATTTTAGATTTTTGTCTCTGAAAATCTTGTGGTTTTCTTTACTAGTTTGAGTCATAGATCTTTTAGTTTGCTATATTTAATGTGAATGTACCTATTTAAAATTGGTGACACAGGTGTAGAAAACAAACTTATGGTTACCGGGGGGGAAAGCAGGGTTGGGGGGAAGGGATAAACTAGGAGATTGGGATTGACACATACACACTATTATATATAAAATAGATAACTAATAAGGACCTACTGTATAGCACAGGGAACTCTTCTCAATACTCTGTAATGATCTATATGCGAAAAGAATCTAAAAAAGAGTGGGTATATGTATAACTGATTCACTTTGCTGTACAGCAGAAACTAACACAACATTGTAAATCAACTATACTCCAATAAAATTTTTAAATAAGATAAAATTGGTGACAAATTCTATTTTGATAAATAAATGCTATTAATTTTATGTATCAATTTATATCCAACAATCTTAAATCTTTCTTTTTACTTCTAAACTTTGTCAACTATAATAACTTTTTTAAAAATAAGATTGTCTATTTTTTCCCCTAGAAACTTATAGGAGCTCTTTACATCTTAGGAAAATCAATCCTTCGCCTATGAACAAAGGACTAATTACACCTTTGGCTATGAATGAGTTGTATATATTTTTGCTTGCACTGTGATGAGTTTGCCATATTATTGTGGAATAGAACGTATCAATCTTGTATTTTGTAACTTACTTAGAAAGGTCCTTCTTTTCAAGAAATTCTCTTGTACTTTCTTTCAGTGGGTTTATATTTTCATTTTTTAGATTTAAATATTTTATTTATTCACAGTTTATTCTGGTGTGAAGTATGAATCCAAGTTTATTATCATAATGGCTATGCATTGAATACACCCATCCATCTTTCCCTACTGATTTGAAATGCCCTCTATATCATAGGCTACATTTTTTGTATATATATGTGGGTCTATTTCTTGATTTTTGTATTATTTTCCATTGGTCACGCTGTCTTTTAATGCTTCAGGTCTATGCTATATAAATTATTATAGCTGTGTATTGTGATTTTAATAGGCAGTAGGACTGATCCTCTCTCATTACTTCCTTTTCAGAAGTTTCCTCTATACTCTTGTTTATTTCTTTTATTTCATTGCATTCGTTTTACTGCACTGAATAGAACACCCAGCATAAGATTAAATACCAACAATGTTAACAAGAACTTTCACATCATTCCTGATATTAAAACAAGAGCTTCTAAAATTTCAACATTAAATATAGTGTTTGATGTAGGTTTTTAGTAGAAACTCCTTACCGAGTTAAGGAAGTTCTTATTATTTCTACTTTCACTATACACAAACCACAAGCTGAAATGAAAAAAATTGACAATACCAAGGGCTGGTAGGGATGTAAAACTCCTGGAACCCTATCAACAAATGTCATCAACACTACTGATGGGCATTTACGATGATACCAGCCCTTTGGACAATTTCCATTTCTACTACATTTAGAAACACTCATACAATATGACCCAGCAATCCCACACAAGTATAAGACCCTAGAAATGCGTACATAGGTGTAACAAAAGAGGTGTGCAAGAATATTAATAGTAGTATTATTAGTAATAGCAAAGAGCTGGGAAAAACTCAAACCTCTCTCAGCAGTAGAGCGCATTAATAATGTGTGCTGTGTCCAAATAATGGCCTATTCCACAGCAATAAAAATCAATGAATTACACTTACATGCAATAATATGGATAAATCTCACTAACTTAATGTTGACCAAAAGAAGAAGCTGAAAAACAGGCAAAACTAATCTATAGTGTTACATATAAGGATAGTGGTTACCCTTGTGTGGGAGTAGAACGGCAGGGGCATGAGGAGGACCTCTGAGGTGCTGGTGACATTCTATTTCTTAATCTGGGTGGTAACAATGGGGTTGTGTTTTTCTCTACTTAAATAAATAAGTTCTGTTGTTTTTTAATGTTTAAACTTGCAGAATGAATGACTAAATAAATGAAGCAATGAGTGACATCCAGTGTAAATTAAACTGGAAAAAAATCCTTGCTTGTACTGGAAATAAGGACATTTGTTTTATTTTGGTTTGATTTGTTTTTGCCTTGGTTCTGCCTCTAATGAACTATGAGATTTATTTTGCTGCAAGTCATTTCCCCACTTTGAACTTCTGTTTTCAATCTCTAAAAATTGGAGACTAAATTAAACAATCTTTAAATACCCTCCTAGTTCTAAGATGATGTATTTATTATAAGAGCTTCCAGGAAGTCACTTAAATTTCTTCTTTTTGATGAACTTTTATTGAATGTTAGGAAGAGCTGGTTCCTTTTCTTGTTCTTTATACTCAACCAGCAAAACTTCCCAGTTATCCTTTGGCTTTCCTAGTAGCTTCCCATATGATCCTGACACAAACAACCTATGTGAATTAATAGTTATATATGTTTCTCATTCTAAATCACATTCTTTATCTGGTTTATATATTAAACTTTTGAGAGTCTGTTTTGCATAAATCTATGCCCATACATCTCCAAACCTACAAAATTGAGGAACAGTTTCTAGTGATTCCATCTAAATGACCAGCTAGTTGTCTTAGAAACCACTGCTCCATCACACACATTGAACCACGAGTGAGATCAATAAGAAGAATTTCAAGTATTCCACAGATGGTTCTTGACTCTATAGAAAAAAATCCACCCTCTTTTCCTGTGACAAAATCTGGTAGTTGTATGCCCATAACCCTTCTCTCTTTCTATAGCAGAAGCAACCCTCATATTTAGCTGTCTACGAGGCTTCCAAGAATGAACACGATGTGTCAAAGCCTTCCCTGCACCTAGGTATGTTCATGTGACCAAGTTCTGACAAATGAGAGGAGAGTAGAAATGACATGTTCAACATCATGCCCGGGATCTTAAAGGGACCGGTGTGTCCTTCCACCTCTATTTTCCCTTTCCTTCTGGCTGGGATGTAGATGAAGTAGTGAGTAGTGTGGCCTTGTCGACAGAGACAACTCCCTTGGAATATTAGAGAATGTTGAGAAAGGAAGCCTGGGGTCCTGAGAGATTCATGATACACAGTTGCCATAGAAGCTTAGACCTCTAGAAAAAAGCAAAATAACTCCTATCTTGTGTAAAGCATTGTCACTTTGGACTTCTGTCACAAGATACAGAAACTATATTCTAACTGATGTACTGCTTAAATGTGTTATTGGAATCTTGCACCATGGTTGGAGAGCGTCTGTAATATAGAGGTTGAATGGGGCAACTCTAACTATCCTCTTTCCTAAGGTTTTTTAATTTGATGTTAACATTCAAGACAGGACTGCTTTTCTTCTCTTCTGAACTTGGTTCTGCATTTTGCAGGAGGCCCAACACTGAAAGAAAAACAACTCAACATCTGAGTTGCTACCCACGCTGACCTTGAGATGCTAGCCAATCAGCCCAATTTACCATAATCTGGGCTGGTTGGTGGACTGTTTCCATAGGAAATACTTGGGACAGAAAATGATTTAAAATGCAGGGGTTAATCATCTGAAATCATTAAAATCATCCATTAAGGAAATAAAGAGGGCTGTCCTTTGGACTGGAGAGTTAACAAGTCTTGAAATTCTCTCTTGTTGGAGAAACAGAAAGTCTTTCATGGTAAAGAACAGTAAAGAGAAAGGTAGGTAAGAGGCATAAGAGTTAGAGAAGAATAAGAGAATTGTAAAGGGTCAGAGATCCAGAATATATCAGACACCAAGGCGATGCAATTTACAAATTGATCTACCTTAAACATAAGAAATTCTCTAAGGACAGGAGGTGTCTTTTCTCATACTGATTGTCTGCTGTAATGGCTATGAGAGAAAAGGACAGAAAGATGACCACACTGATGACTTTGTTATTGACTCAACATGGACCATGTGCTGGGTACTCTTGGGGTGCCTGGGTGAGCAGAACAAAGTCTCTGCCCACATAGAGCTCACATGGAGGAGACAAACAATAAGTGGACAAAAAAACACATATAATGCAAAATGCCCATAAGTGCAAGAAATAATAATAGAGTACTAAAAAGGTATAGTGAGTGATGGGGTGGGAAATGTGTTATTTTGAATGAATGGTGGGGTCTGCCTCTCTGACAAATGGATATGTAACCAGAATTTTCAAGAACATAAGGGAGTGACCGAGAGTCATATCTAGAGGAAGACCTTTCCAAGTAGAGAGAACAGCAATTGTAAAGGCCCCGAAGATGGAGAGAACTAGATTGACTCAAGTGCTGATGGTGAACACATCATAGGAACACTGCCACTCTCTCCTCCCCTGCCCAGAAAAGACAGACAATGCAGATATCAACCCCTGTACTTCTCACTGAGCTAATACAGCCTCAGAATCCTTCTGAGCCCAGTACTCTGATAAACTTTCAATAGATAAGAGTAAGTATGGGGATGAAAGCCATTTGTTACCACTGCCTTAAGAGTCTAGGCTTCTAAATTCTAGCTTATAATCCTATTTTTAAATTGTTTAATTTTCCAGGGTCACTGATGCTATCTCTAGTGTGTGTGGTTGGAAGAAGCATAAGAACCAGGAAAATCTCACAGTCAAGATACCTCATTCATTCATTTGTTAAAACATTTACTCTTTGGTGTTGCTATATATCAGGCATTCGACTAAGTCTTAAGGATGTAGTAATAAAGTATTTTTATTCCCTAATAAATGAGAAAGATAGGAAAAATCATTACAATACAGTGAAATAGATACTGTAAGAACCCTGAGAGAAGTACGGCTAATTTGAAAAATAACAGGGCCTTGTTAGGAAAGGCATTGTGGTGTCATAGGAAGGGCAAAGGCTTTAGGAGCAAACAGACTTGTGTTCAGTTCCAATTGTGCCATGTTTTTTAGTGAGCTGTGTGACCCTTGTGAAACTTAGTTAACCTCTGGGAACCTCGGATAATGCCTCCTGCTCATCAAGTGACCAGAATACGTAAAAGAGATGCCGTAAGCAAAGTATGTAGCATGGAGCCTAGAACATAATAGATAATCAATAAATAGCAGTATTTTGTTAAGGAAAATTTGAAATAGGAGATGACATTCGTGATAACTGTTGAGAGTTCAGCTCAGTTGCATAAAATAAGGAAAAAGAAGCAAGACAGATAGAGTTCTATGTGTTTAATCAAATACACATAAAAAAAGCATAACATCTAAGCATGTTTCATTATTATTATAGGTACCACTAAGACAAAAACGATGCGCAAATTAGTTGTATGATTCCACTGATCACAAAATGCATCCCAATGTCAGAGATATGGAAATGTGAAAAATGTATACTTTAGAATCAATTAAATGTGGTAATTAAGTTTTAGTATGTTTTATAGCTGGAACATAAGATACAGGAGAGAATGAAAAGAAAAGAAACATGATAAGTAAGTAAGAAACAGGTCATGAAGTGTGTGTTTTTTTTTTTTTATCTTTAAATTAAGAAGACAGGGGGCTTCCCTGATGGCGCAGTGGTTGAGAGTCCGCCTGCCGATGCAGGGGACGCAGGTTTGTGCCCCGGTCGGGAAAGATCCCACATGCCACGGAGCGGCTATGCCCGTGAGCCATGGCCACTGAGCCTGAGCGTCCGGAGCCTGTGCTCCGCAACGGGAGAGGCCACAGAAGTAAGAGGCCCGCGTACAGCAAAAAAAAGAAGACAGGAAATTATCCTGTGGGCAAACTAGAACCCTTAAAGATTTAAAGTCAGAAAGAAATGGGAGCAGATTGGCGGAACGGTGGGATGTACTGCACGATTGGCCTGATACCAGTCACATGAATATGTGGCATCCTTTTGACCAGAGATTATCAACGTGGCTGTGCATGACGATCACCTATGAAGATTTTCAAGGAATATGTCCATTTCAGTAATTTAACTTCATTAGCATAAAGGTTTTCTATGTATATTCATTGTCTTTGAATATCTGTAGACTCTGTAGTGATGTGCCCCCTTCACTCCTAATAATTTGTGTTTAGTGGGTTTATTATTCTTTTTCTTTGACCCAAGAGTTACTTAGAAGTATGTTCCTTGGTTTGCAAATATTCTCGAGATAGCTTACTGTTTCTAGTTTAATTCCAGTTTGAAAAGAGAATATCTTCTGTATGATTTCAATCCTTTGAAATGTATTGAGACTTAAGTTATGACCAATAGAGTATATCTTGATGAATGTGTCATGTGCACTTGGAAACAATGTTTATAGCTGACTAATAGTTGACTGCTACCCTAAATGGGAAATTTAGACTCAAGGTACAAGTCCAAGTCCAGCAGTTTAGAATTCACTAGACTGAAGTTTCTTCTTTTGTGGACTGTAACAACTGTTTTAAAAATTGACTATTAAACCATCCTAAAACCTTATAAATGAAAACCAAAGAACTTACTTTGACTCCCTATCTTGACAACATTTATGATTCTTTCCTACTTTTAATCCTTCTGCTTTTAGGTTTTGTACAGCTATACCCATAATAGTCACACCATTATTTACTCACGTGGGGCAATCTTTTCTAATTCTAATGAAACTGCAAACTCTTTATTTTATAATATTTATTTTCATATAAAGTGTTCTGAATAGCTGGACTTGGAGATTGTTCCTCATATTTTATTATTTTAAATACCTACTATTAATTGCTTTGCACATCTTGTTTTTTATTATTATTATTATTCTTTTACATTATATGTAGTCATCTAGGAAGGATACTAAAGGATAGAAGGGTTTGGACACATTTTGGATGTTGATCTATTTTGCTCAGAAGTCCTTCAAGAGGCTGTGCTCATTACTACAAATTGCCCCAAGAAGTCGTTCTCCCTTGCCTTTCTGCCATGGCTTCTGCCATTTCCACTCTCCAGCATTCCCGTTCTCTTCAGTAAACTTTTTGTACTCTCTGGTTGGACTCCTCCTGCTCTACATCAAAAGTCATCTGTAAAACTCTGCAGAATTCTCTGGAGTAATGGTCACCACCTTGCTCCACTCTGATAACACTCTATGCCCATTTCAACTGTAACACTTCCTGCATTGAAGCTTCACCTCTCCCCTCCCCTGACAACATGTTGTGACTGACACTGAGAAGATATTTGGCAACTTTCTGTTGACTGAACGAATATGCCTCCAGCAATAATGAAACTTGCTTCTGCACAGTCTGGCTGGCTGTAAGTTATTTTTACCATTTCATTTTCTTGTTTCTTGATTAATAGGGTCTATTTAAGCTTACTCAGTAAAAATTTAGATAAACACAAATATGGACTAGCTACTGTGATATTTGATATACATGAAAACTTTACTAAAGTAAGAAAGCTGATTGTGACCAGAGAGATGTTTTCTGGTTTTGGTTTTGTTTTGTTTGTTTTTAGCATTTAAGAAAGTGAGGTAAGTCACCTCTAAGGGATTATTCTCCTATTTTAACTTCTAAAGTGGGCAATCTTCAGATGAATATCCCACAGCCACCTCTCCCCCCACAGGACAGTCAACAGAATACTTCAAAAAGGCTATTAAAGCTGCTGAAGTGACAAAGTAGAGATACCTGTCAGACTGGCTATACTTGCCATTTAATCTAACCCATTCACTAGCTCTTCAAAGTTCATTTTGACTTCTACAGAGAATTAACCATTACAAAATGACCTGTATTAAGTGCAGCTACAGTGAAGAATAAAGGATAAATATAAAAAGTGCTTTTACCATTTTATTCTCCATTTAAAGACAATTCATATTTTGCTCAAAATTTGGAGAAAAGGAAGATAGGAAGTTTCTAAATTGCTAAAGCGAGAGGGCAAACAGCAGAAGCAAGAAGAACTACAATTCTGCAGCCTGTGGAACAAAAAACACATTCACAGAAAGATAGACAAAATGAAAAGGCAGAGGACTATGTACCAGATGAAGGAACAAGATAATACTAGGAAAAACAACTAAATGAAGTGGAGTTAGGCAACCTTCCAGAAAAAGAATTCAGGATAATGATAGCAAAGATGATCCAGGACCTTGGAAAAGAATGGAGGCAAAGATCGAGAAGATGCAAGAAATGTTTAAAGACTAGAAGACTTAAAGACCAAACAAACAGAAGTGAACAATACAATAACTGACATGAAAAATACACTAGAAGGAATCAATAGCAGAATAACTGAGGCAAAAGAACAGAGAAGTGACCTGGAAGACAGAATGGTGGAAATCACTGCTGTGGAAGAGAATAAAGAAAAAAGAATGAAAAGAAATGAGGACAGCCTAAGAGACCTCTGGGACAACTTTAAATGCACCAACATTCACATTAAAGGGGTCCCAGAAGGAGAAGAGAGAGAGAAAGGACCCGAGAAAATATCTGAAGAGATTATAGTGGAAAACTTCCCTAACATGGGAAAGGAAATAGCCACACAAGTCCAGGAAGTGCAGGGAGTCCCAGGCAGGACAAACCCAAGGAGAAACATGTCAAGACACCTAGTAATCAAATTGACAAAAATTAAAGACAAAGAAAAATTATTAAAAGCAACAAGGGAAAAATGACAAATAACATACAAGGGAACTCCCATAAGGTTAACAGCTGATTTCTCAGCAGAAACTCTACAAGCCAGAAGGAGTGGCACAATATATTTAAAGTGATGAAAGGGAAGAACCTAACACCCATCGTTCTCAAACTCTTCCAAAAAAACTGCAGAGGAAGGAACACTCCCAAACTCATTCTACAAGGCCACGATCACCCTGATACCAAAACCAGACAAAGATACTACAAAAAAAGAAAATTACAGACCAGTATCACTGATGAATATAGAGGCAAAAATCCTCAACGAAATACTAGCAAACAGAATCCAATAACACATTAAAAGGATCATACATCATGATCAACTGGGATTTATCCCAGGGATGCAAGGACTCTTCAATATATGAAAATCAATCAATGTGATACACCATACTGAAAAATTGAAGAATAAAAACCATATGATCATCTCAATAGAAGCAGAAAAAGTTTTTGACAAAATTCAACACCATTTATGATAAAAACTCTCCAGAAAGTGGGCATAGAGGGAAACTACCACAACATAATAAAGGCCATATATGAGAAACCCATAGCAAACATCATTCTCAATGGTGAAAAACTGAAAGCATTTCCTCTAAGATCAGAAATAAGACAAGCATGTCCACTCTCACCACTGTTATTCAACATAGTTTTGGAAGTCCTAACCATGGCAATCAGAGAAGAAAAAATAAATAAATAAAAGGAATACAAATTAGAAAAGAAGAAGTAAGACTGTCACTGTTTTCAGATGACATGATACTATACATAGATAATCCTAAAGATGCCACCAGAAAACTTCTAGAGCTAATCAATGAATTTGGTAAAGTAGCAGGATACAAAATTAATGCGCAGAAATCTCTTGCATTCCTATACACTAACAATGAAATATCAGAAAGAGAAATTAAGGAAACAATCCCATTCACCACTGCAACAAAAAGAATAAAATACCTAAGAATAAACCTACCCAAGGAGGTAAAAGATCTGTACTCAGAAAACTATCATACTCTGATGAAAGAAATCAAAGATGACACAAAACAGATGGAGAGATATACCATGTTCTTGGATTGGAAGAATCAATATTGTGAAAATGAATATACTACCCAAAGCAATCTACAGATTCAGTGCAATCCCTGTCAAATTGCCCATGGCATTTTTTAAAGCATTAGAACAAAAAAATCTTAAAAATTTGTATGGAGACACAGAAGACCCCAAACAGCCAAAGCAATCTAACTCTTTGACATAAATCACAGCAAGGTCTTTTGTGATCCACCTCCTAGAGTAATGGAAATAAAAATAAACAAATGGGACCTAATGAAACTTAAAAGCTTTTGGACCACAAAGGAAACGACAAACAAGACGAAAAGACAACCCTCAGAATGGGAGAAAATATTTGCAAAGGAATCAATGGACAAAGGGTGAATCTCCAAAATATATAAACAGCTCATGCAGCTCAATATTAAAAAAAACAAACAACCCAATACAAAAATGGGCAGAAGACCTAAACAGACATTTCTCCAAAGAACATACAGATGGCCAAGAAGCAAGTGAAAAGCTGCTCAGCATCACTAACTATTAGAGAAATGCAAATCAAAACTACAATGAGGTATCACCTCACACCAGTTAGAACGGGCATCAACAGAAAATCTACAAACAACAAATGCTGGAGAGGGTGTGGAGAAAAGGGAACCCTTTTGCACTGTTGGTGGGAATATAAATTGATACAGCCACTAGGGAGAACAGCATGGAGGTTCCTTAAAACACTAAAAATAGAATTACCATATGACCCAGCAATCCCACTACTGGGCATCTACCCAGAGAAAAACATAATTCAAAATGACACATGCATCCCATTGTTCATCGCAGCACTGTTGACAATAGCCAGGTTATGGAAGCAACCTAAATGCCCATTGACAGATGAATGGATAAAGAAGATGTGGCACATATATACAATGGAATATTACTCAGCCATAAAAAGGAACGAAATTGGGTCATTTGTAGAGATATGGATGGACCTAGAGACTGTCATACAGAGTGAAGTAAGTCAGAAAAAGAAAAACAAATATCGTATATTAATGCATATATGTGGAATCTAGAAAAATGGTACTGATGAACTGGTTTGCAAGGCAGAAATAGACACTGATGTAGAGAGCAAATATATGGACATGAAGGGGAGAAAGCAGGGGGCAGGGTGGTGGTAGTGGTGGGATAAATTGGGAGATTGGGATTGACATATATACACTAATATGTATAAAATAGATAATAAGAACCTGCTGTATAAAAAAATAAATTAAATTAAAAAAAATAAATTGCTAAAGCAAGAACTCACAAAATCCATTGATTCATAAATGAGAAGGGAGGAATTTTACTTCCCCAGAGCAGGAGGGATCCAAAAGTATTTGAGAGGAATGGTAATCACCTCAAAAGCTTAGAGAGATGCTGCAGAAAACAGAGTAAAAGACACTACATGTTTGAAAGTGGTCAAGAAGAGACAGCACATAAGTGACTCAATCATATACGATAGTATCAAAATGCAGAAAAAACACCATTTAGCATGTAAGAAGCCTTTTCAATTATGTTTATTCTGGAAGGTATATAGTATTAACTTTAGCTTTTGGAAAAAATTAATCAACTTGGGATCTAGAGTGCAGGCTGTTCAAATATCCCATGCCTAACAGGAGAAGGAGGAGGAAGAGGGAATGAGAGGAAGTCAGCCAGCTGGATGGGCCAGCCCGTTGCAATGAGGTTGGGCAAATTGGAGGGGACATCATTCCTACATGGAAGGAGATGCTGGGGAACTAGAGCACTGAGGGCTTAGGACTGGGTGAGATGTCAAGTTGAATCTGAAAACCATAGAAGATTGGACAGTTTGGTATAACTGAGGGTCCAAAAGCTTTTGATTCCAAAGTTGGTATTTGGAGCTGGGATTCAGTGGCCATGGAGAGTTGCAGCAGGCCACACTCAGAATAGTCCAGGAATGGATGTAGGCAGTTGCCTGAAACATTTTATTTTCAAGCTGTTTTCTATGTACCAGCCACAGCCTGAAGCATGGTTGAGTGGCCTGCTTTTAAAGCCAGGAGTAGATTGCATAATGCCTTGGTAAATATTACCAAATTGTCTTCCAAAACGATTTTACCAATTCATATTCCCAGTAACAGAGAATGAGATATCCTACCTCCTTGCCAGGATAAGGATAAATCCTTTCTTTTTTTTGGCTTCTTTGCCAATTTGTCAAAGAAGAAAAATGGTTCCTTGCTCTAATTTGCATCTTCAAGTTACCAGTAAATACATGTTTTTTTATATATTGCATTTATTTTGATATAAATTATCTGATGCTGTTTCTTAGATTTATTTTTATTGCTGCTTTAATATTTTTATAATAATTTATATAAACTTTAATATGTTAAGAGTATGACCATTGTCAAATCTCTTGAAATCTTCTTGACCTTCTACATGTATTTTAATTTTAGTTATGATCTTTAACATATAAACTATGTGGTCAAATCTCTTAAGGTTTTCTTCCAGTGTTTCTATATTTATAGTTTTTCATTTTTTCAAGCTGAGGTCACTGAAGAGCTGACGTTTATTTTCTAATTGTTTCTTAAATGGCTTGACTTTTTACAAGCAAATCCTTAATTATCTGGGTTTTATTTTGACATAAGGCAATGATCCGAACTGGTCAGACATAGAGCTAGTTTAGCTGCTTTAGGTAGAGAGGGATTTACTAAGGAGTTTAAGGTAATTTACTGAATTACCAGGAGGGCTGCTTGCCAAACAGTTGACAGAAACCCAGACAGACAAAAAGAAAACAACAAAACCTCCCAATCACATCATGGGAGCATTCTAGGGGAATCCATTACTGCTGGATGCTGGGGACTGGAGAGCTGTCCACAACCACCACCCCAGAGTAATCAAGTGTCTCTGCCACAAGAACAAGCTTCCTGGGCACTGTTGCCACTTCACGGTGCCCACTTCTGCCTTCCCAGTGATACATAATTATAGCTCGTGGATAGAACTTTTGTCAAATGCTGAATGCTAGCTGCATGGGAGTCTGAGAAGCAGAACAATAATAGCTAATGCTATGCAATGCTTATTGAGTGCCTGACATTGTTCTCAGTGCTTTTACAGATATTGACTATTTTTTACAAGATCCTATTGTGTCCCCATTTTCCATATGAGGAAACTGAGACACAGAAAGTAATTGCTCCATACCAAACAGCTAATGGATGGCAGAGTTGGATTTGCACCCAGACTGTCTGGCTCCAGAATCCGTGCTCTTAAGAGCATTCCTGTTAACAATTAGGAGCAAATCAATTACGATATTATATAGCCTGTGATTCTAGGCTTCCCAGCCTCTATGGTACAAGAAGTCAAGCTAGAAAGAGGGGAGACTGGGTGCTGAATGAGCCCATTTGCACAGTTCTGCACATAAACTGGTCTAATTTTTCCAAAGGCTACTCAACTCTTAGTGCCATTTATTGAATAATCTTGCTTTTCTTATTGACTTATGCTAGTGCCCTGGTGTGTTGAGTAAGCACTCAATGAATTGTTGAATGAATAAATATTTTATTTTATTTATTTATTTATTTTTTCTGCGGTACGCGGGCCTCTCACTGCTGTGACCTCTCCCGTTGCGGAGCACAGGCTCCAGACGCGCAGGCTCAGCGGCCACGGCTCACGGGCCCAGCCGCTCCGCGGCATGTGGGATCTTCCCGGACCGGGGCACGAACCCGCGTCCCCTGCATCGGCAGGCGGACTCCCAACCACTGCGCCACCAGGGAAGCCCTGAATAAATATTTTAGAGTTTACTTTTGGACTATCTATTTTCGTCCTTTGTCAATTTGGGCATTTAGCATGATATTTTCAGTTGCCATTCAAGATGTACTCTCTGGATTTCTGGATCTATGCAGTCTGTCCCAATCTGACCATCCCCTATCTGCTGACCTCTATGGACTGCATCAACAGGCTTCACTTATATAACATTTGACATGACATAAAAAAATGAAGAGAACATTAGTGGTTGTCATGGTCTGGGAATCAAGGGGCAGGAGAAAAGGGGTTGTGATTTTGTTCAGGCAACACAGGGGATCCTCGTGTTTTGCATCTTGACTTTGGTGGTAGATTCATGAGCCTATACATGATAAAATCAAATAGAAGTAAATAACATATACATAAATAAGTACAAGTAAAACTGAGGACATCTAAATACTATTGGTGAATTGTATCCATGCCAATTTCCTTGTTATGATGTTTTACTATAATTTTTCAAGATGTTACCATTGAGGAAACAAAAGAGTACACACAATCTCTCTGCCAAATTTAGTACAAGTGCATATGAATCTACAACTATTCAAAAAAAAAATTTTAAGTTTAATAAAAAAAAAAAAAAAGAATCCTGAAAACTGAACATTTTCAAAAAAGAAAGATTAACAGGAAAAAAAAACAAAAAATGCCTCCTTTACACCCTGGCTTCCAGTTGGGAGATATCACAGGAGACAGAGGAAGGAGGGTTGAGGTTGGAATATTTCTTGCCTTGGCTTCTTCCTGGTCACGTGGCCTTGGGTTGGCCTCTCCCTCTGCTGAAGGACTTGCCCTTGTCAGTGTCCACTTCCCACTGTGCAGCTCTCATTGGTTTTGTAACTACTCTCCCCTCCACTCAAGCCTAAGGGCTCTCGAATGTTGCTGGCCTGGATACAGCGTAAGCCCTTTTCAGTTTCTCTAAACTCTGCTCACATGTTTGTCAGTAGTCCCTTTTTTAAACTCTTCTCCAATTAGCCAGTTTGTGTGTGGCATCTGTTTGAATGAGTCAATAGCGGCATACTGTTTTAATCATTATCATTTTAAAATATTTTTTAACAGCTGGTAGGAAAAACATTCAAGATTTCCCTCAACCTCAAAATTTCCTTTGCTATTTCCTCATTATTCCAGATTAGAACCACTTCGAATTAAAAACCTCATCATTTGAACAGGTTCTCTTGGATATCCTAGATAATTCATGACCTTTGGTTTACTGTATGAGCAATCATACCATTTTCTACCACTGATCGTTTTACTTTTCCTTTCTAATCACTGAAATTTTATATCTGTTGCATATATTACTGAATTGTCTAAAGTTTCTTGAAAGGGTGTGATAATGAGCTTTTTAAAAAATCTTGACTTGCTCCTAATTTTAATGGGAATGTGTGTAACGATTCAACATTAGTATTCAGTTAGTTCTTGATTTTAGATATTCTTTATAATGTTTAGGAAGTGTCTCTATATTCCCAGTTCACTACACATCATTGTTGTTTTCCTTTTCTCATTAATCTGAAATGGGTGGGTGATGAATTTCATTAAATGACTTCTCAGCACTTCTATCAGTTGATTAAAAATGTTCCTTCTCTAATATATCAACAAGATGTATTAAAATAATACAACTAATTTTATAACAGTGTTTTGTTCCAAGAATAAAACCAATGCAGTCATGGTATACTATCTTTAAATACCATTCTAGATTTCAATTTCTTGGCATTTTATAAAGGCTTTTTTTTCCCCTAGTTTATTTTCAAAATTGCAGGTGAGATTCTGGTTTCCTTTTCTGTGGTAACAATGTCAGGTTTTGGTGAAATAAATCTGTGAATATTTCCAGCTTTTCTCTGCTTTGGAACAGTTTCAACAGCATAGAAAGTATTACATGAAAATATAAGATATGTAAAACTGTCCAAGCCTGGGATCATGTAGGAGGCATAATTTTTCTACTAATTTTTTTCAATTCCACGGTTTATTCAGGCTTTTCATTCTTCTTGAATCATTTTAAGTCATATATGTTTTCACAGAAAATTAGGGGTGTTCTGAGATAATCTAACATTTTAGCATAGAACTTTCCACGATTTATTCTTAGTCTAAAATTTTTTTAAATCATATTTTGAATTTATCAATTCTACCGTCGTTTTTATAAATTCATCACCTCCTGATTATGTTCCCATTTCCCCCCCGGGGTTCCTTTAATATTGTTATTGCACTTACTAAAATTCCCTAAATTTCATGCTTAATTAACTCAATTCAATTAAATAATGAAATTGTCAATATTATTCATTTCACTATGTGTACAGCTTTGGTCCCATTCTTTACCTTTTCTTATGTGTTTTCTTTATTTTATGAAGTTTCTGATAAGCATAACACAGTATTTATTCCCCTTTAAAGAGGAATTATTTAGATAGTGCTTTTAAATAGTCTTCTATTAATATTTCGTTGCTTTTCTTATTGTTGTACTTCTCAACTATTATTAACCCCTAGTGTTGCATATACTATTGGCATAACAGATAATAACCTGCACAGTTTCTTCTTAGCCAAGTTTAAGAACAATTTAGTTAGGACTTGCTGAAGTACACCAATTGCCATTACTGTTATCACCCCTAAACCTTGAGGTTGGACCTTTAACATCTTGAGGGAAAAAAAAATTTAAGACACAGACCATTGGCAAGCATATTTGTTCTCCATACGCTGGAAGGGAGACGAAGGCTCAGTCTAAGACTGACTTGCCCACCCTATAATCCCATCCTCCTCCATCCCTCACGTCCACGCGGTAAGCCCCACGTGCTGCAGCAGGCTGGAGCTGGGTGGTGACGTTTGTGGCATCTGAGTGTTGGGAAAGGCCGTTTCATATGCGTAGCCTTTTGACCCTCACTTAGACACAGAACGGACCTTGGGTTGGAAAACTTCCTCACCTCCCGCAAGATAAAGAGCCCACGCAGTCTGTGTCACACTTATCACCTTGTGTGGGAATATCTTTCCCTGTTGCAGGCTCAATGAGTGTTCCTTTGTTCTACTTAGGAGTGTGGCTATGATACCACCTATTTGTAGAATCTAAAAAATACAACAAACTAGTGAATATAACAAACAAGAAGCAGACTCACAGATATAGAGAACAAACTAGTGGTTACCAGTGGGGAGAGTTGTAGGGGGATGGGCAATATACGGGTAGCGGATTAAGAAATACAAACTATCAGGTATAAAATAAGCCACGAGGATATATTGTACAACATGGAGAACATAGCCAATATTTTATAATAACTATAAATGAAGTATAACCTTTAAAAATTATGAATCCCTTTATTGTACACCTGTAATCTCTATAATATTATATATCAACTATACTTCAATTTAAAAACAAAAGAGGGCTTCCCTGGTGGCACAGTGGTTGAGAGTCCGCCTGCCGATGCAGGGGACGCGGGTTCGTGCCCCGGGCCGGGAGGATCCCACATGCCGTGGAGCGGCTGGGCCCGTGAGCCATGGCCACTGAGCCTGCGCATCCGGAGCCTGTGCTCCGCAACGGGAGAGGCCACAGCAGTGAGAGGCCCACGTACCGCAAAAAAAAAAAAAAAAAAAAAAAGAGTGTGCCTCTCAGTGGTTCTCACCATGCCCTTAGCTTTCAGTACCCCATGCTCCAGGGGTGGGGCGAGTTCTTCTACTGTGGCACAAGAAGTGTGCATTCAAGTCAATCTCCCTGTGGTGGCTGCCTGGAGGGACCCGCTGGCCATGGAAGACCGACATCCAGTACCAAAGCTGATCCTGCTCTGTCTCTTCTCTGTGTGAGTAAAGATTGGTCCATCCAAGGCTTGACTGTGTTGTGTTTTCCTTGGAGACTCTGGCACCAGGAAGCAGTGGGCAGAAGCATCGGGTGGCTGGCACAGTGATGATCTTTGCTAGCCTCCATGTGCGAGAGGCCTCCCGAGGCATTGAGAACCAACACCCAGGTTTCTGCTCAATACAGAGAATGGCAGAGGACTGAGTTGCCATGTCTTACCCCTTCTCCTGAGGGGCCCCTCCCCACCCCTAAGGGAGTTAGTAGGAGAGGTTTGCTGCTGCCATTCTGCCCCGGTCATGAGGACCTCTCAGAGGTGTCAATTAGATCAATTTGAATAACAGATGCAAACCATATCACGTTACCAGTTCAGTACTGTGCGAAACTGGAAAGCTATTATCTAAAACTGAATTTGGTAAATTATAACAAAATAATAATATTCTAACTTTGTGAAAATTCTATATATTTTTTCCAAGTGCTTTTTAATACTTTTAATAAGAACAATGATCACTTCTTACAATGGTATACTTTTCTGGGGTTTTCCAGAGGATATGTGTATCTATTATTTCACGCAACCATTTCAAAACCATTGTGATATGTAAGGATTTGCATCATTTGACAGATAAAGTATTAAGCCTCAGAAAACAAGTGACACATTAAGGGCAGAGTTAGAAAATCCTGTGCTTAAGATCAGAAGGATAACAGAAACAGCACAGGAAGATGAGACTGGCCTCAGGCTTTTGTAATCATTCTTTTGTAAGGGTGGAGGGCCCATTCCCCACCCGAGATCCACCCGGGGTTGGTTGACTTATGCATCCTATGGGCAGTCTAGCTACAGCCATTCCACATTTTACTTTTCACAGCACTCCTGGACATTTCTCTGTATCCACTGTTATTTCCTATCTCCTCAGCTGGAGGGGGAGCTTCATTGATGTGTGTGTTCTCCCTCTGTCTCTAGACCAGGGTCTCCTTGGAGAATGAGCTTTGTGGTTGTATAGAATGATTCACAGAGAAGAACATAGCTAGAAAAGGAAGGATTGATAGAATGCCTGGTCAGCTAGGTGTAGAGCATTAGAAAGTTTTGCAAAGCAATTCCTTAGGCAAACATAGGCCAAAGAAATATGGAGGACATTTCAACCATTTCTGTGTAAGAAACAATCCCCACATCTTGGAGGCATACAACAAGCTTATTTTTCTCTCATAGTTATAGGTGAGTGGCCCTGCTGATCCCAGCTGGGTTTGCTTCTCATCCTCAGGTCAGGTGGGGCTGACCTTGGCTAGAATTGCCCAGGCAGCTGAGCTTTAAGTTTTGGGTCTAGTTGGTACAGATCTTCAGATCTGCTCCAACTGTCTCATTCTTGGATGCAGGCAGAAGCGATGTAGCTGCCTGGTGCGAAGTGGGGAGAGGGATCTTAAGGCGATGATGGAGAGGCAAGAGAGCAAGGCCCCCTGCACAAGCATATTGCAAGTCCTGGCTTCTATCACGTCTACTAAAAGGCCGTTGGGGAAAGCAAAGCGTGTGCCTTGGCTTTAGCCAGGGGAAATATGCTGTCTTTTGTTAGGGGAATGGCCAAATTATACAGGAATGGGTGAAGAACTCAGTAATTCTGTCTACAGCAGAAAGATGTGAGGCTCAAAACAAAAAACAGACTCCAGTGACATGTACAGCATACAGATAGACACCATGTAAAGTGATCGACTTAATCATAATGAGATAAAGCAAAGGGGAAGCTTGCAGAGAGGATCCTGGGAGGAGGAGAGAATAAGCCATCACTCTTTGTATAAATAACAAGCACTTAAACTGAATTTGGAACCCAGTGAGGATAATCTATGCTTGTGCTCTAAGTCCTAGCAATCCTGAACTACTCACAATACCCCAAGTGCCCAGTGCTCCCACATGACACTTTCAAGCAGGCTACTATGTCCTAGAATATCTTCTTCCCATTCAATCCATATGTTTTCCTTTAAGTAATGCCTCCTTTATCTTCAGTGCTCAGGTCACATGTCTTCCTACTGGAAGCCTTCTCCAGCTTTTAAAATCACTCGATACCCCATTTACTATGCTCCTATGGCATCCTGTACAAATCCTGGGACCACCACCCTATATCCTAATGCTCTACATAATCAAGACCATGGCTTTCTTGAGGGCAGGGACCAGGTCTCAATTTTCTCTCCATCCCTGTGAACAAATATTTATTAGCCAAATAAATGAAAAGCTGAAAGGGCTTCAGAACCCACTGAGAAACATATATAGGAGTCAGGATCAAACTGTCAGCTTGTTTGCAGGTGAAACTGGACCAGCGAAGTTGGAGTTGGCTGGGACTGGAGGCCAAAATGTGCTTTCTATTCTGTTCTCTCTGCCAACTCCTTCCCTAACACTACAGTTGCAGTGGAATTTACTTGCTCGGTCACAGTTCCAGGAGGACCTAGGGCTTCCCAGGCCAGGGGCAGAGCCTGGCCCGGTGACTTATCATCACATGGAAGAGGAGTTGCAGACACACATGTCCTGCAATCAGGAGAGAGCAGAGGGGGGCTGTGTATCTTCAGGACCAACTCCTAGGTGGTATCAATCATGTAGATCTCTTCTCCTGCGGGGAGGAGAGACTAAAGTGGAGAAAATCATAGGCATTTTCTCCTCAAGCCTTCCAAAAGTGAGGGATCTTTTATCATGAGCCAGCAGGGTGCCACAGGAGAGAAAAAGAGCAAGTGAGTATTATTTCCTAATTATCCACCCCCTCATCACCACTCGAATCAGCGCCTACCTCAGCAATTTCTGAGTGTCCCAGAAAAGGACATAAGATTTCATGAGAGACTTTCAGAATGTGGTGAGTTGAATTGGGGAACCCGTGGTGATGGGAAAGGAGAACATAAAATAATTTGTGAAGGCTTCCCTGGTGGCGCAGTGGTTGAGAGTCTGCCTGCCAATGTAGGGGACACGGGTTCAAGCCCTGGTCTGGGAAGATCCCACGTGCCACGGAGCAGCTGGGCCCGTGAGCTACCAATAATGAGCTCTGCGCGTCTGGAGCCGGTGCTCCGCAGCAAGAGAGGCCGCGACAGTGAGAGGCCCGTGCACCGCGATGAAGAGTGGCCCCCGCTTGCCACAACTAGAGAAAGCCCTCGCACAGAAACGAAGACCCAACACAGCCAAAAATAAATAAATGAATAAATAAATTAAAAAAAAAAAAAAAAAAAAGAATTCCCTCAGCAGGGTGTGATGTCCTCCCTCGCCCTGGCCCTAACCTATCCCTGCCTGCTACCAAGTATCTTAGCAATGTTTCAACAGCGCAAAGGTAATATCCGAACATGAAAGAAAATAAGCAAATTGTGAAATATTTATCCTATGACAAGTACATATTATTCATCAAGATTAAAACGAGAACCAATCAGCACAACCTCCTGGGAAGTTCTAACTTACTCATCTTGGCCAATTCCTTTCAATTCACCTACATTGGAGTGACATGGTGAAAGGGTATGAGGAGATAGGGCCTAGGGGTTCTGAGTTGGGGTTTTATATGTGACAGAACCTTTTGACGCCACATATTTGGAATGAAATATATTCACTGGAAGTGTAGTAAAGTAGAAAGAGCACCAAAAATGGTGTTAGGAAGTGTGGGCTCTAGTACCACTTGCATAACTTACGAGTTGTGTGACCTTGAGAAAGACGTTCAGTTTCCCTTTGTATCCAAGTTATCTCATCTGCAAAATGATGGACTGGGAGATGTCCAAAATTTACTAATTTTAACATTTGATATTACTTTCAAGTCTATCGAAAGTCAATAAAATATAAAAATGACAATCATTTGATATACATAGAGTGCTCTGCTAGGAGATTTACAAAATTTCGTTTAATCCCCCCAACAGCACAATGGGGTAGGAATAATTATCTCTATTTTACAGATGAGGAAACCTGAGGTCTGATGGGTCAGGTGCTTTGCCCATGGTAACTGGGAGAGCTAGGATTAAAACCCACAGCATACTCCAAAACTCACTCTTCATTTTACCATGCACTCCTTCAAAAAGAGCATTTGCAAAACCTGTCAAATTTCCAAAACCGTATTCCATGTATTTGACCTCAATTCCTGTGACCCTTGTGAGCACCTGTTTTTAGTCCCATTTTTCAGTTGAGCCAACTGTTGCTCCCAGAAGCTGAGTTGCCCAAGGTCATAAAGGTTGTTAGAATCAGAGCTGGAAATACTCCCCCGTGGGCTGAGCAGTCTAAGGCTGTCCATTTTCCCTGAGGCAGACCACACTTGGCCACATCTCCCGGAGCCTGGTGTTCCTCAAAGAAACCCCAATCACTGGGGCAGGCATTCTGTAGCTCCTTCTCACTCAGGCAGACAATTCCATTCATTTCCTGGGGTGGAGATTTCTGAAATAATTCTTTTTCTTTGACACGGTCGTATCTTCATGAGGCAGTATTTACTGCCTCTTTGATTAAATCCATTAGCTATTCAGACCCAGCTGCCCTTCAAAAAAAATAATAAAACAAAACGTGCCTCCAAAAGCCACACATTTGGCAGCTAAATGATTCTGGGCCAAACCAGACCTATCTAAGCCATCCGACAAATTGTGACGGGTGTGAGCGAAGCACAGGCTATCAGAGTTGGAAGGGGCCCTTGAAGTCATGAAAACTACAATACAAATCTCTCGTATTATGGATGGGGACACTAAACCTCAGTATCAAGAAGGGCCACCCCAATGTCAAGCATCGCCAGAGCCAAGGTCAGAACGACCTTCTGACTCAGAATTTAATGCCTTTCCAGTTGAATACTGGGGATCTCAATATCACAAGATGAAATTCCATTATGATGTGGGCTGGGAACTGGAAAAAGAATCATCAGCCCTACTCCTCACTTCCATATAGGAATATGCAAATTTCAAAGCTCTTTCATGGACCTTATCTAATTTCATTTTCACAACAATGCCATGGAGCTGTTTTTGTTTCACTGCAGCAATAAGAATGAAAAAGAATCAAAGAGGCTTGTAACAACAAACATTTATTTCTTGCTCATATACATGTCCAAGCATGGGTTGGCTGTCACTCTGCTCCACAATATTTCCTCTCCAGGATTCAGGCTCACAGAGTAGCCCTATCTGTGCCATTGCTATGTCCCCCAAAAGATACTGAAGTCCTAAACCATCAGTACTTATAAATGTGAACTTATTTGGAAACAGAATCTTTGAAATTGATCAAGTTAAGATGAGGCCACTAGAATGGGCCCTAATCCAATATGACTGGTGTCCTTACAAAAGGGGGAAATTGGTACAATGAGACAGAGCCTCACACAGGGATAACACCACGTGAACATAAAAGTAGAGATCAAGGTGATACATCTGCAAGCCAAGGAATGCCGAAGACTGCCAGCAAGCTACCAAAAGCCAGGGAGAGGCATGGAACAGATTCTCACAAACCTACAAAGAAACCATGCCGACACCTTGATCTCAGACTTCCAGCTCCAGACTGCGAGACAAAGACGTTCCTATTGTTTAAACCACACAGTTCGTTGTACTTTGTTAATGCAGCCTAGCAAACTAATACACTGGTCTGGCTGCAGAGAGGAAAGAGTTGATGGCAAAGCACAAGCTACCTCCCAAAGCGTCTGCTCACATCCCCTTTGATATCACACAGCTAAGCCTGATGTCAATGGGTGGGAAGGATAATCCCCATACAAGGAGTGTCCCCTTAGGGAGAGGCACCCCAGGGAGCAGCAGGGAATATTTTGAACAATAACACAAGCCACCACTGCACTCTCATCGCTTTAGACAGATAGGTAGTGAGGTTCCTTGAACTGAGGCCCAAACACAGCAACTGAAGCATCCAGGCCAAGGAACTGGTGGGACCAGCATGTGATCCCGAGTTTTCTGCCCCAAATCCCAGGCAATGTCTACTGCACCCCCAAGGAACCCTATACTAACCAACCCAGCTTGCCTATATTGACCTCTATCCTGGAAGTGCTAGGTTGAGTCTCCTTCCTCCTTCATACTATCTGCCATTTGGTTGAGGACCATAGGATCATCTCCAGAAATAATTTGATTCACACGAGTCCAGCACCAGCTCTTACTTTTGAGCCTGATTAAAGCCCCTCATTAGAAAACCACATGATCTAATTTCCTGTGCAAACACATGGGTGAAATCAGGGCATTGATTTAATTGTGGTCTTATTAAATAGTTTTGTATAGATTTGCCTGGGAAGAGAAATCTTTGAAAATCTTACCATGAGCCTGTGAACACTGCCAGCTCAGCCCTTCCTGTTCACAGTGTTTTGAGAACCTGGTGTTAATCAGGCTGGTGAGGTCAGGCCCAGCCCACTGTAGTGCATGTGGCTGTGCCTGCAGCAGAGAGGTCTAGGAGGTTGGGGCAGAATAGGCCTTGTCCGCAGGGTGACCAGTTGTCCCAGTTTGCCTGGGACCAAGGGATTTCCCAGGACATGGGATTTAAGACTGGAAACCAGGATGGTAAGTGACTCCACACCTTAGTCCCCTCAGTGAAACCAAATCAAGAATTTTACAGATGGGAACCCAAGACTACAGAGGGAAAGACTTGGAGTCAGAGATTGGGATGGGAAGGGGACACTGACGTCACGTATTCTAATGTCGGGGAGACTGACCATTCTGGTTTGCCCAAGACTGGGGGGGGGGGGATGGCTTCCATGAAGTAGGTTTTCAGTTTTAAAACTGGATCAGTCCTCAGAAAACTGAGAGAAGTCAGTCCCACTACCTAATAATGGCTCATTTTACAAACAGAGAAACTGAGATCCAGAGAAAAGTGAGTTATCCAAGGTCATGCAGAAGCTGATGGGAAACAGGGAGAAGAAGGAGGCTTCCTGACTCCCATTCTGAGAGTATAATACTCCCACTCTGCAGTATAATGCAGATTTTTATCTGTCATTAAGTGTCCATTCATTCATATTATTAGAGCAGGCCTTCAAATTTAGTTTGAACTTCTTGAAAAGCCTGCAAAATGCACCACAGAATGGGAGAGTGACTCAAAGAAGGTCCTTTGTCTAAAAGCAGCTTGCTGAGAGCAGAGGAGTACAGCCTTGCTCTGGGCCTCAGGGTCTCTCTTTTCTAGAATTTCCACCTCGATACAGTGCCCTTGAAACATTGGTCACAAACAGAGAAGCCAAGCCCCTCCCCTCTTCTCCCATAACTGAAATCACTCACCCTCTTCAATGGCACAATTTTACCAAACAGACAGGATGCAGACAGCTCCAGCTCTGCACACTGGCTTCTATGTCAGTGGGTATGTTCTCCGTATCTGACCCAAATGCTATGCCACATCTGGAAGTTGACCTCAATTCCAAGACCCCAGTCCCTAAAGCTCAAGCTGTGCACTGCCTAGATTCCTGTGAGAAGACCCTTATTTTGTAGTGGAAATAGTATATATTTTGGAGCTAGCAAGAGCTGGGTTTGAATCCCACCTCTTCTATATAATGGCCATGTGGCTTTGATAATACTACTAAATCTCTGTGGGCTTCACTTTTATTATGTACAACATTATTCTAAAGATTGAAAAAAAAATCATTGTAAAGTGCCTGATACAGTACTGGACGTACAGTAGTTATGCAAATAAATGGCAGGTTGGTTTATTTTTCAATGATGTACTGTAGTAAGTAGTTCTCAGATTTCAGAGTCATACCCGGGTTTAAATTCTAGACCTGTTACTTATTACCATTATGACCAGGGGTAATGTACTTAAAATGTCTGGGATTCTTAGCAGTTTTGAAATGAAGATTATAGATCGCAGCCCTCACTTTGCAAGGCCATTGTATATGAATTACTACAAAATGGGTACCAACAATGTAACTATCATTAAAAATATGTTATCAAGATGTTGTTAGGTGAGAACATAAACTCTCTTATTCTGCCTTTTACCATCTTTCCTCTCCAAGAAGTTTCCAAAGAAAAAGTACACACTGAAAACAGGAAATGCCAAATAAACACAATTTGATGTTCCCACCAACCCAAATTCCCTAGGCAGAACCATGGAGAGTTACTCTGGTCTCACTCAGAAAGAATAAACCTTTTTAATTTTTCTTTTTCGTCTAAGAACTGGAGAAGAGGATTCTTCTGAGATCTCCCATATATCTTTTTTTTTTTTTGGTATAAATTTATATTTCTTCTAGTTTTTTTTATTCACGGTTATGTATCAGTTCAGATTAGTTCAGCTGCATTTAACAAGAAAATCTTATGAAACATTGATAAAACAAGATGGAAATCTCTAAAATAAGTCGAGATGCAGGCAATTCAAGGCTGTGTGCCATTCTCAAAAACTCTGAATCTTTCTAGGCTGCCATCT
Organism: Neophocaena asiaeorientalis asiaeorientalis; assembly: GCF_003031525.2. Taxonomy (NCBI): domain Eukaryota; kingdom Metazoa; phylum Chordata; class Mammalia; order Artiodactyla; family Phocoenidae; genus Neophocaena; species Neophocaena asiaeorientalis. Next base: position 110,467 of record NW_020173416.1, read on the forward strand.
TCAGCACATGGCTTTCCATCCTCAAGAATTTCCCATGGTAAGAAAGTAGCGGTGAAGCTCCAGCTACCACATCTGGATTTCATGCCGGAAGAATGAAAAGAGGGTAGGGCCAAAAGGGCCACTCCACTATCACCAGGCACATAACATCACCTTTCTCTAGATACAAAGAAAGCCAGGAAATGAAGTCCTTTCTTCTGGGTCTCGATTTCTCAACTTCTAAATGAAACATTAGGGTATATGACGTCTATGTCCTTTTCTAGTTCATAATATCTGAGCTCAAAAGACCATTTCCTGGCTTCCTCTGTAGCTAGAGAAATATATCTGTATGTAAGTGGCACGTAAAGGCACATATGTGAGACAACAGAAGGGTGAAACTTTTGGAAAAGCCTTTAAAGGGGTTGACTTCAGATGGGAGACGTTTAGTTGAATACATTGTTGCTCTGTGTAATATGAGGGTTCTATTGGGAAGAAAGAAGGGGCAATAGATATTGGATAAGCAACTCATGGTTTCTGCCATATAATTCTACTATAATAACATAATTGTTATTTAATAATGAGTTACTTTCAACAGGTAAATCTACCTCAACCCCTACCTCTTGTTGCTTTTAAAATACCATACTAGTTTCCTGCTATTACCAAAACTGGTCACAGCATTCTCATCCTTTGGTATGAAACCTCCACAGAATCAGTTGAATTTGATCGCTTGAATTCTCCTCTGAGCTCTGACTACGTAAAATTATACTCAATTGGCGTAGCACATTCCCTAGGTTATCTACTTTTTCACAGATGTGACACTCTACGAGTTTATAGTTCACAGAGTACATAATTGTTTCCATTTGTTCTACAAAATTATCTTACAATGTTCACTTGGATGCATTCTAGAGATGGAAAGCTCCTAAACAAAATCTTCCCCATCCCAAAATAATACATTCCCAGTAGATACGCAATCACCCAGCACAGTCTGAACCAGGTCTGGTCAGTTGCTTCATTAAATTTTCTGCACTATTCGACATTATTCTACCGATACTTTAAAACATACCAATTTTAACACTGAATATATAACATTTTCTTTTCTAAAAAAAAAGATTTATTTTTGAAGTACAATAATGTAAATAACCTATAAAATAAAATAGACTTACTAATAGCCTATTATACATATAAAACTTTAGAGACACGGGCTTTCCTGGTGGCGCAGTGGTTGAGAGTCTGCCTGCCGATGCAGGGGACACGGGTTTGTGCCCCAGTCCAGTAATGTCCCACATGCCGCGGAGCGGCTGCGCCCGTGAGCCACGGCCGCTGAGCCTGCGCGTCTGGAGCCCGTGCTCCGCAATGGGAGAGGCCACAACAGTGAGAGGCCCGCGTACCGCAAAAAAAAAAAAAAACTTTAGAGACAGGAGAAGAGTAATGTAACATCTGCAAATAATATTGCCCAATAACCATGACATGGTTTTTATGAGATTGGTGGTATACCTTTTATACTCCTCTTATCCTCCAAATTTTAAATATGAAACAACCGAGACCTGAACAATCAAGAGACTTCTCCAAAGACTGTGATTCCCCACCTCTTCTCTTTGTAGAACATCTGAAAGTTTTTAGTTCATTCAGTTTGGGGCTTTTTCTGTATTTGTTGCTGTTATAATGTGAAATCAGGCACTTTCGACAATCCCTGTTTATAAAAAATGACTCACAGTTTTCACGTGCTCCGCAATGGGAGAGGCCACAACAGGGAGAGGCCCGCGTACCGCAAAAAAAAAAAAAAACTTTAGAGACAGGAGAAGAGTAATGTAACATCTGCAAATAATATTGCCCAATAACCATGACATGGTTTTTATGAGATTGGTGGTATACCTTTTATACTCCTCTTATCCTCCAAATTTTAAATATGAAACAACCGAGACCTGAACAATCAAGAGACTTCTCCAAAGACTGTGATTCCCCACCTCTTCTCTTTGTAGAACATCTGAAAGTTTTTAGTTCATTCAGTTTGGGGCTTTTTCTGTATTTGTTGCTGTTATAATGTGAAATCAGGCACTTTCGACAATCCCTGTTTATAAAAAATGACTCACAGTTTTCAGCAAAGATGCCAAGTCCAACTGTGTACAGCACAGTATTGGGAAGGGAAAGTTAAATTTATCCTCTAAATGAGGAAATGCAGCAAAAACAGAAACTGCCCTCCAGGAGCATCCTGGGTGGTCTATGCTTAGTCACGAAGGGAGCCAAAAACGAAAACAAACAAACAAAAAACCCCACAACAAATGCAAAGGACTTTCAAAGGTGAAATATATGCTAAAAGTGAACTGAAGATATTTAAGTTATTTACAAAAGGAAATAAGACCCCTTTGTAATGGGACACAGGAGAGAATGTATCATAGATTCCATTTTATGGATGAGGAAACCTAAGCTAAGAAAGGATATCCAGAGAAAGACTGGCTACAAGTGACCCAGGTTGGTGGTTCTGGTTTTTCTAACCTCTACTGTACCATCCTGTCTATAAAAAAAACTCCACCTTACATTTTTACTTTTACATTTTTATAAAAAACACTTATCAGCTCCCAAAGCTTTTTCACACATTATCTCACCAAATCCAACTGATTGAGCATTTTTTTTTCTTCTTGATGGACTAAAGCTTAACTTGTCTTTTGGACTCATTGATTTTCTCCATAAAGAAGCATAGGGAGAAGGCAGGTGCATAAGGCGAAGTCTATTTTCGTAAAACACACACAAGTAGCCAAATAATCAGATGCACAAGGAAGATGATGTGGTAGAAAGGGTGGTAGAATGCCACCCTAAAATGGTGTGGTAGAAAGCCAACATTACTTGTTGGCTTGGACCAGTCAGACCCTCTGAAGTCTTTTCAAAACGATAATGTAGTGATTGATGTGGAAATGTTTTTTAGAGCATACGCACGTATCAGGGGTTATAATCATCAGACAGTGTCCACACCGGGGAGGGCTTGAAATCTTGGACTTTTTTCATCCATCCATTTTGGAGGTGACAGAACTGATACTCAGAGAGATTACTAAAGAAGTTGTCCAAGGCTGGTAACTGGAAGAGGTGGAAGTTGAATCCAGGTTAGTGCGATGCCGATTTTCTGGCTCATCTCTGCAGTTCACTGGACACTGGGGCGAGGAATTATATTTGTGGCCCTAACTAGCTGCTGGTACCTTTTCTCCTACGCTCTACTTATTACAGGATTTGGAGCTAGGGTTAAGTGTTCCCCAGGTTCCCCATTAACACTTCCTGATTTGGTTCTTTCATCTCACTTAAAAACCCTCAGGTATTTTGAGGCAAATGATTTCACCTACTGTACTTCCCTGAGAGCTCACCCTTGACCTCTACCTCACTCCCTTTTATCCATTTGAAGACCTCTAGGTCATTCTACCTCTCCACTTCTATCTTCACTCACGGTGATTTCAAACTATGGGCAGGCGATCACACCAACACACTGGTCTCAATTTCTTACCTCTGAAACTCCGTTTCTACTTCATTTATCACTCCCTCTCATTGTTACACCCTTAGATTTTGTCATTGTTGATAACATACTTCTTCCAAAATTTCTATTTTAAGTCTCCCAATCTCTGTTTACATGTTTCCCCACCACCACACACAATACCTCCTTCAGTAGCCTGACTCCAAAACCTCCCTGAGGCCAGCAAAATCTCAAAGCAATTGACCTTCTCACCTTTTCACTATCCTTCTATAACCCATCTCCTTATGTGCCCTCACTTCTGGCTTTAATCGCTGATCCATCATTATATAGTTCTCTCACATCAGCTCTCAACCCTCTTAGACCTCCCTCTAGACTTGACAACACTGGTTGAATCCAACTCTCAGTCTACTTTATACTCGCATTCAAACAGCTAAAGGGAAAAAACCCCACATTCGTGCCGCTGAATCTCAATTTAAACTCATGATCACAAACTTCAAGTAGGCCTTAAATGCCGCCCCAAACGCAAATACGTTTCACTGGCTCTCTCATTCTCCAAGGTCACTATTTCCTACCTTATCCTCCTTCAAATCTCAAAACTCGAGTCCTTTCTTTCTCCCAGCTGCTGGCATTTACATCTTATTTCACTAACCAACTAGAACCACCACAAGAAGTGTCTCTGTTCTCCACCACAAACCTACAAACCTACCCACCACCTGCACCTAAGGATGATTTCACAGAATTTTAACAACTGGTACAGCATGAGTGTTGATCCGTCTGGGTAGACGGCAGCTTAACTTGAACCATCACGACAGTGCATAGCACTGGAATTGCGGCCCAGCCTATGGCCATACACCCTCCCTTCGCTCCCGTGACAGCGGACATGCTGTCCACTCCCCCGCCTTCTCTTAGGGACTTGATCATATCCCTTTTCATCAACTCAAGGATATGGCTTCCGCAGTTCTCATGTTTCTCTTTTACGTCATCGTATTTTTCTGTCTTGGTTAGTTTACCTTCATCTACATACAAGCATCCTGTAAGATCTCCTATCATAAAAATAAAACCTCATTCCATCTACCTCCTGATTTTTCTGCTCCCCTTTGCAGTAGCTGTCTATTCTGACTATCCTCAGCTTTTGTCCTCCATCTTCCCTTGAAACAATTCCTATCAGATTTCCATACCCATCACTCCACTGAGACAGCCATTGCCATCATTTCCCTACTGCTAAACTCAATGGTCGATTCTTAACCACATCTGACATATTAGGTTTTGTCTTCCTTTTCAAGATATGCCTTCATTGAGTTTCAGGACAAATTCTTTTCTCGTCTATTTCTACCTAGTTGTCCCACTTGGTGCTGAATCTTATTATCCTGCTCTCTAAATGTTGAAGTGTTAGGGTTTATTTCTCTTGCTCTTCTATTTCCAACCTATCCATGTTCCTTTGCACACCTCATCCAGAATCATAGCTTTAAATGCTATTTTCCCATATGATGGCAACTCCCAATTTTAGATCTACGATCAGATTTCTCTTCTGAACTCCAGACTCCCATATCAAACTACTGTCTCCATCTGCTCATCTAATTGTAATCCTAAAACCACTGAGTTGAGCAAATTGAATCATCAGACGTACCCTCCAAACCTGCTCCTCCCCTAATATTTCCCAGTTAAGGTAAACAATATTCCCATTCACCTACTGCTCAGCCTGAATCTTTATTCTTTTGCTCTCACTCTCCATGTCTAATTCATCAACAAATCCCAGAGGAGCTACCTTTAAAATACATCCCAATTCGACTACTTCTCACTCTTCTATAAAACTATATAACTATACTCCTAGTTCAGGGAACTACCATCTTCTACCTGGAATCCTGCAACAGACTCTTAACTGGTCTCCCTTTCACAGCCTTGCCCCCAACACTCTATTATCAACCTAGCAGTCATGTTATTTTATGCTCTTTTTAAATCACAAATCCGATTGGATTTCTTTTCTGCTCAGAAGCCTCCAAGTTTTCTCATCACACCCAGTATAAAATTCAAAGTCCTCACCTTCATGTCCTGGCCACTGGCTACCTCTCCCAGCTCTAGAAGGCCAGACTTTGCCTTCAAAGAGTGTGCAGGCTGCTGCTTATTTTGATCAGTTCTTTGGAAGCTCCCCACCCCCCAATCTATGGGCAATGCTAGTCATTTCTTTCTCTGCAGTTCTATACATAACAGGCACAACCTTGCTCTCCCAGAGAAGTGTGCGAATTATAATCACATCTCTAGTATTTTTCCCATGAGCCACCCAAGTCTCTTCCTCCAGAAAAGTCCATTGTCCTCCACGTGAGGTTTTCACAGCCACCCCTACTCTCCTTACCCTATCCCTACCCATAAACTGCCCAAGAACTCTAGGATTTACTCAGCCTAGAGGGAGAAGGGGATGGAATAGCTTCTTCTCTCTCATTGGACCCTGGACTTATTAAGAAATCTTTCCCCCCCCCACAAACTAGCTCTCCTTACCAGCAAGGGAGATGGTTTTTATTAAGCTTCTTAAAAAACAAATAAAAATCACAGGTTTTTCTTACCCCTCTATCAAGGCAGTTTTTGATTATTTATCTTAATGAAGAGTATAACTTAGTGGGACAAAAAAAAGAAAATCAGTTTCTCTAGGTAAGATCTTATTGCTGCACATAGCGCATATATTCAGTATGTTTGTTTACAAGACTGCGCCACCCTTGAGAACCGTTTCTTATCACAAAATCTTACTTATTATCAGATGCAGAATGCACATAGTAAGTGTTAGAATCAGCAGGATTGAGCATTCATTTGAAACAGACAGATTCATAAGTAGGTGTATCCAAAAAGCCTCAATAGGCACTGATGGGCGTGACTCTGTTTTGCTTTAGAAAACGTAACTGCTGGGCCCGTGAGCCATGGCCGCTGAGCCTGTGCGTCCGGAGCCTGTGCTCCGCAAGGGGAGAGGTCACAGCAGTGAGAGGCCCGCGTACCGCAAAAAAAATAAAAAATTAAATAAAAGTAAGCCAAGCAATTTTTAAAAAAGAAAACGTAACTGGTTGATTGACTACAGAGTTCTGTGTTTATTTTGCTTGTCTCCCGCTTCTCCTTTAAAATGTATTTAACAGGGCTTCCCTGGTGACGCAGTGGTTGAGAGTCCGCCTGCCGATGCAGGGGACAGGGGTTCGTGCCCCGGTCCGGGAAGATCCCACATGCCGCGGAGCGGCTGGGCCCGTGAGCCATGGCCGCTGAGCCTGCGCGTCCGGAGCCTGTGCTCCACAACGGGAGAGGCCACAACAGTGAGAGGCCCGCGTACCGCAAAACAAACAAACAAAAAAAAAAAAATGTATTTAACAGCATTCATCTTTCTCTGATTACTAGAAGGAAACTGCGCAGATTCCATGTCTTTTCTGGCTCACTCATAGGTGACAGATTTTCTCACTTTAAATCACAAACCCAGCTTCATACAGAAGTTAGAATGCACCCAGTTCAAGTTATTAAGCAAAGGTTGGAGTTTCCTTCCTCCTCCCCCTGGCTAAGTCCTATGGTTGTCTCCCTTTAAGGAAGGAAGTGTGATGGGGTCAGCTCTTTCTCCATTCATCCTGTTCTCTACGAGCTAACTACGCTCTCCAACTTGCCTGGGTGAAAGCTGGTAGAGAGAGAAGAAACAGGTGATAGGAAAAGTACTTGACAGATGATTTCTTCCCTTCTGGTCTGGCTGAGAGTCAAGATCACTCTTCCTTTATAATGGGTAATCCCATGGTACAGAACTCTGTCCAAATCATTCTTTGACCTGGACAGAGCAAGTCCATTTTTAGCTCCCCGGATTCTGGCATTTACCTCTTGCTGGAAACACTCTGGTCCTCTGGGGTGGTTTATTGGACAGGAACCGAAAGCACACACACTGGCCTTCTCTCTCACGTCACCATATCTGATTCATAGGTAACCTGCCTGCATCGATTGCTCTGACACTCCGGAGTACAGGACAGCCTTCATTATCCTACTTCCCAAAGCCACTTGAACTTTCTCAACAGCAGGAAATTCTTTAAAATTCTCCAAGTGGTCCATTGGTTGCACCCCCACACCACTATACACACACACACACACATACACACACAGGGCTGGTTGTGAAGGAGATTTCTTCCTTTCCCTTCCCCCTGGGTATGGAGAGGGTAGAGACACAGCATAGCAACTTCTCTTTCTCAAGAAAATGTGTCTTCATTCTTTCATCACTGTAAATCCCCTCGTTTGATTTGGGACATGCCAAGTAATTCATGACTGTCTGTTGGACATTGTGAATTTTAGTTTGTTGGGTGCTGGATTTTGCATCAGTTACATGACTTAGGATAAGACTGATCCTTTCAAGACTTGTTTGTAAGTTTGTTAGGGTGTGTCTAGAGCAGTTTCTAGTCTAAAACTAAGTAACTCAGGCTGTACTAAGTACTAAGGCTATGTCCTTCTGAGGACTTTACCCACTTCTCTGTTTTATGAGGTCTCTTCCCACAACCTGGTGGGAATGCAAATTATTCCCAGCCCTTTGTGAGCTCTCATGGCTCAGCCTCATGGTGTTTTACACCATGAATGGGTACATCAGTACTCAGAGACCTCAGGGGATGCGTCTGCAGAGCTCTTCCGTCTCTGTCTTACCAATTCAGGGAAATTCGGGACCCTGTTTAGGCTTCTCTTCCTGAGGCTGGGATCTGGAAACTGCCTCCACAGAAAATCGGGGTGATCACGTGGCCCACTCGACTTGCCTCCCTTCTCTCAGAGATCACATAGTCTTGCATGGCCTGTTGCCCAATGTCTTAAAGCAACTGTTTCATATATTTTGACCAGTTCCTAGTTGTCTGCAGTGGGAGAGCAATTCCCAGGCTTTACTCCCCCATGGGCGGGACTGGAAGCCATTCTAACTTCTTTTCAAATGTCATCTCATGTAGCTGCAGGTAACTGATGAAGCCAGGAGCCCATGAACAAGTTCTCAACCATTTCTTTTATAAACTCTGCAGATGATGACTTGGCTTTGGCCTTCTGGGTATTATTTTATCTTGTTGTCTCTAGGGAAATTTTAATTTTAATCTCCTCTTATAAAAGCTCTGAGGTCAGAAGTATGGAGAAATTACATTTATTTACCTAACAGATCTGGAGTTAAATTTGCTTTTGCTATATACTTGCTTTACAATCAGAGCACACACACTGCTCTGTGTCTCAGATTCAGCATAAGAAAATGTGAATAATAATTCTTGCCCCACCCATCTCTCAGGAATTAGGTATAGATCAAATGAAGGAATAAGTGGCACAGCGCTTTGCAAAGGGTAATGCTTTAAACTGAGGAAAGGAGGAAGGGAATGGAACCATCTCTATACCCCTCCCTCCAAATATCAGTCACCATACAGTGATGACCATTCATTGTTTAATGTAGACTATATAAATACCACCTTAGGGGCTTCCCTGGTGGCGCAGTGGTTGAGAGTCCGCCTGCCGATGCAGGGGACGCGGGTTCGTGCCCCGGTCCGGGAGGATCCCACATGCCGTGGAGCGGCTGGGCCCGTGAGCCATGGCCGCTGAGCCTGCGCGTCCGGAGCCTGTGCTCCGCAACGGGAGAGGCCACAACAGTGAGAGGCCCGCGTACCGCAAAAAATAAATAAATAAATAAATAAATAAATAAATAAATACCACCTTAGGAAGTGGTAGTGTTACCCCCCTTTTGCTTTATTATTCCTGATGCAACAGTTGAGGATGTGAAAGCTCAAACGACTTGCTCTATTTCACAGAGCTCCTAAGGAGTAGAGCTGGAATCTGAACCTTGTATCATGCTTCTTAGTTTTAAAACTTATCTTTCTTGAACATAAAATGCTTCCTTTCCTTTGTCTTCAAACAATGTCCTTTTTAGTCTTTTATGGACCAACTGGCAGGCCTGCCATTGAATGTGTACTGTATATCTGTAAGAATGCTTAGAAATACATTGCTGTTTATTCTGTGTGTCACCTTTAACATGGCTATTGTCAGAATTTTGTCTTCATCCCCCAGAAATATGTTTACAGATTGCAGCTGTGCCAACACACAATTCTTACTAGATTTCTTAGCAGGGAACCTTGAAACATTTTTGCTTATCTTAAGTCACAAGACCTCTGCAAACCTTTTGCTTGCATGGAAACTATCAACCCTGTGGCTGACCTCCCACCAACTAGTCAAACTCATAACCCGTGTTTGCAAATCGTTCCTGTGCTACAGTAGTGAGGTTAGTGAGAAAAATTGAAAACTAAGTAAAATGAGGACTGGACAAATTCAGGAAACTTAAAACAAGACCTAAGGTTGGCTATTAATTCTGTCATCAAATATGTGAAGAGTTGTCATAGGGAAGAGGAATCAGTTGTCTCGTAGGAATACAATATGTAGAAAAGGGACCTCTGGTAGAATTGAAGGAATGTATATTTTGACTTGATAAAAGGAAGGCCATTCTAAGGAGTAGATCAAGAATAGAATGAACTACTTGAGAAAGTCACAGGTTCTTTCTTACTGGAGAAAGAATTGAGGGGAGGAGAGTTGATGACCACTTTGTGGAAGTTTGAGTACAAGGAGGGGTCCTTCACTTGGGACCTACAGAAACCTTAGGTGGTCCAGAATGGGGTCCAAAAGTCTGATGAATCCCTTAAAATTGTGATACGAATGCAAATATCAATGTCTTAGGGGAGAGGGCTTATAGCTGTCTTTAGATAGTCAAAACTCTCCAAGATTAAAGACCAGACAATAAGTCTATGAAACACAGAGCTATCACATTCTACATTATTTCTCAGATGAGATTCCTATTTTGGAAGACAGATTAGATTGTTTGAGCTCTGATATCCTTCATAACTTTAACATTCTGTTTTCAAATTAAGTGCAAAAGGGACTAAACCAATGTTTAGGAAATATAAGCTATAGTTCAAATCAATGGCAAAAATGACAGTAAAAGGAAAATTTTAAATTATGCCTTGGCCACTCGCTAGATCCATTTACGATACATCAAGGTGTTTTTTTCTCAAATAGAAGAACAAAATTAAAGTCTGCTTCTGACCATTATCCAAAACATCCCATCACTCAAGAACCCGATTTTGAAAAAGTCAGCTAGAGGAACAATACTGTAGAATTGAAGGAGCCAACTAACAAGAGTCCCAATTAATAATTCCCATGTGGAAGATTAGGGACTTTTGTGGAAGAACAGGGACTTTGGAATGCAACCAAATATTTAGAAAACACAAACATCAAATTAAAAGCATCTGAGGAAAAAAGAACAAATTTCAATTAAAAATCCAAAACCTGAGGCACACAAACTGTTCCCACTGTTGGAGCACTTCAGAGCTCTTGTCAAATCAGATCTTTCAATGTCCCTTCCTACCCATCACCCCTCTCTTCTCACCACAGCCCTCCTCTCCCCATCCCTTTCTTTGCCAAAAAAGCAGAAACTAACACACCATTGTAAAGCAATTATACCCCAATAAAGATGTTTAAAAAAAAAAAAAAGAGTTTCCTCGGGGATTTTGATGTGACTGCAAGTGCCCCTGCTGGTCCTACCTACAGAATCAGGACCTTTAAGCCCATTCACAGAATTTACATGACAGAAACGGAAGTAGAGTTCCAGAGCTTTCAGCTTGTGCAGCATAAGATTTAAAAATATGCCTCATTTAAAAAAAAAGAAAAACATTTACATTTAGGAAAAAGACTTCACTTCTATTCACCCAGGAGGATGAGTCACTTCCCTAAGCTGTTAATTTTTTTTAAGCTTTTGAATCTCAGTCACAATAAGAACGCTCTATCACAAGCTGTCTTAAGTACCTTGATTTTGCCCAAAATACCTAGGAGTCTCACAGCAATATATAATATAAAAAAGGAAATACTGAATAATCAAATTTTAAAAATTGCTTCACCCAGTTTTCCTTTAACAAGATAAATACAGAAAGTTTTAAACCAAATTCTATATGAGATTTGGAAATTGAGATTTCAGAATCAGGATCTGGAATTTGAGGTCTCATGTTACTGGACATACCCTGGCTACACCTAGAAAAAAGTAGGTGGAATTGAATAGAAGTAAAGAAAAATAAGTTTAGAAGATAGAAAGTTTCTCCCTTAGTCAACTTAAATTACTTAATAACCGAACAATATTTTTATGAAATTAACATGTGGAAATTCACCCAACAATAGTTAAATTGACACTTCAGTCATAGAACAGAAACTGAAATAATGGAATGAACTTTGGCATGTAGCAGTTCTATCTTATTATGAATATAGGGATAATACATGCCTAGTTTGTTTGGATCTCATATCCTGAACTGACGTGTAAAAAGACAGACATAAGGGTTGAGGTATCAAGACTCCAAAGAGGCAAGAATAAAATTATGTACCCAAGAGAAAAACACAAAGAATAAGCTTTCCTATCAGCTTTTACTTCTAGGAAGGAAAGTTAAATATTAAGAAAAAGAGGTAAGTTTGGTAAACACTAGGCACCTTTTTAGGGGGCTGCATTGGTCTTCATTGCTGCGCGCGGGCTTTCTCTAGTTGTGGCGAGCGGGGGCTATTCTTCATTGCTGCACGTGGGCTTCTCACTGCGGTGGCTTCTCTCGTTGCAGGGCACGGGCTCTAGGCACGCGGGCTTCAGTAGTTGTGGCTCGCGGGCTCTAGAGCTCAGACTCAGTAGTTGTGGCGCACGGGCTTAATTGCTCCACGGCATGTGGGATCTTTCCGGACCAGGGATCGAACACGGTAAACACTAGCCAACTTGAGGACACATCCTTAAGAAGACTCCACTGTCAGGAAATAGACTGCCCAAAAGACATCTTTTTTTAAGGTTGACCCAGTCTGCTGACAACCTTCTGGATTCCTAGGGATTTATATTAAGATTCCAGATTCTCCATTAATAATATCCAGACACCACAACCTCAACCACCATGGTTAAAACTTTATCAAAGGAAATAAAACTGGCTTAGTTCTGAATTTGTTTTTAATTTGAAAGATTCCCCCTAAAATTTTTACTAAGAAAAGATAATTTATTTCTTTGTAGAAAACAACTTAATTTGACTAAAGTAATAAAGATAATTATTACTCTTACGTTACCACTTTGCCCGTCTGTTTACTACCAGTTTAATGAGAGACTAGAGGTTCTTGACAAGTGATGATGCATATGTTTAAATATCTCCGATAAGTTTCTTCTCGTGATGACTGGCAACTTCTAGAAATAAGGAAAAAAAATATCCTTCAATACACTTCAGGGAGGAAACAGAGCATACAAATAGATTCACTGGTAAAAGATCACATGGAACTTTTCATGGAATTGGCAGTTTACGAGATGTGGGGCCTTGCGATTCCTTCGATGAAGCATACACGAGTTTCTTCTCCATGTGGCCAAAGGCAAAAGGTGCTGTATTCACTTTAGAAGCATGGGTGGGGGGACAGGGCAGTTTCCTCAATGATTGTCAGCAGGTATCGTCTTCTAAGCAGCAGAGGTAGTGTTTAGTGAAGACTTGGATGCTGAAGGGCAAGATTTTCTTGATTCCACCTCACCTTTTCTGCACTGGAGACCTGATTTCATCTTTGACAATGTAACTCCAGAGTAGCTTTCCACGAAGTCTTCCCTGTTGTCCGTCTCCACATCCTCCCTCAACTCCATCACTCCTTGATGGTATATTTGTACTCTACGTGCACTCGGTCAGTGGTCCCCTCACACAGCGTCATAATTGTGTGCCTGTCTCGCTCCTCAATGAAATCTCCTTCATTCATTCTATAAACATTTATTAAAAACCTGCTGCTCCAGTCTCGCACAGTGAACTCCTTGAGAACAGACGCTCTATCTTATTCACCTCTGTCTCTTCAAAATTGACGGCAATCCCCAGCTCCTCATAGATGTTCAGTAAATATTTGCTGAGTTGACTTTCCTATGTCATCTCTCTTTACTCTTATGATGACTTCCACTGGATCTACAGTGGAATAATTTATGGGTAGATATCTGTTTGGTTGTTAAACTTCCATTAATGTAAATCACTGAGAAGGGAGGGAGTCTGAGCTTATTATTTTTCTTATTAGCATAAATTTAACCATTTTTCTGCAGATATCTTACTAAAAAACATTCACTGTGGCACAGATGGGTAACCCCCCATCGTATTCAGCTTTTCACCCATATTTGTGAAGACGAAGAATTTATAATCTGAAAAATTAATTTCTCTTTATGCAATCAGTTTGGACTTTCAGAAAGAGAGGGAGGACATTGACAAAGAGGGTCAAGATTTGGAGACCCATATCCACTGCAGTTCTTCATTGATTCTTGAGTCTCAACAGCCTAAGGTAAGCCATCTCTCTGGGGAGTGTTGCTACAGGTAATTTTTCTCTCAAAAAGTATTCCCCTGCCTTAGGCCACATGAATATAGGGTTCACTTCTGTGGAGGTAATAGCATTCTTGCTCTCTCTACTGATCAGAATGTGTGTGTGTGTTTGTACTTCTACTTTGTTTTTTTTCTTTTGTACATCTACTTTGAATATGTTTAGAGACAGTCCACATTACTTTCTACCACCACCTCCTTAACAAGAACAATACACATTTGATAATTATATTTATGACAGTAATTTGAAAGAATTTTCTATGTACTTTATGAAGGTCTCTTTTTAAAAAATTAACATAGCTTATAATTTTGAACAGAAATCTGATTCTGTTCATAATGTGGAATTTCTTGATCTCTTCCAAGGTCAGTACCTGAAATTAGAGTTGCTAGACATTTTCTGGCTGCACCTAGAAGAGAGTTGATAGAATCAGATAGAAGTAAGGAAAATACGAATTAGTCATTTTGTAAGTAGACAGGAAAGTAGATGAGGACTAAGGATCAAGTCAGGGGTCTAGACATTAACTGTTGGGTGACCTTGAGTAAATTCTTTCCTCTCTCTTCAGTTGTCTTTACATTCACCCCCTGAGCTGAACTGATGATTTTGGAGCACCCATCCCCATTAAAACTGGTATCACAGCTTGTTTCTGATCCCTAGGTCACTGGTTCTCAGTCCCAGCCTGACCCTCTTTTATTCTTTACCAAAAAAAGCCTCTGATTTTATAATGAATAAGTCAAGATTCTTTACGTTTTTAACGTGATCACTTCCATATCTCAACCTCTCAATTTAAAGAAGTGATTTTCATGTTAAAATGACATCATGATGGTTTTGTTTCTTTTACAGAGATGAGCGTTCACAAGGGATCCTAGTGCATGGGGGTGGGGTGGGAGGGAGGACAGGTGGGAAAAGCAGCTGGGAAGGAGGCAGGGCTTAGATCCTTGTGAGGTGACATGTTTCAGTGAATACATCTGATCTTGAAAGTGAAATGAAAACTTGGAACTTTGTAAGTCGAGAGGATTGTGGGAGGGGGAGAAGGAGGTGGTAGGGGGTCCCCTCTGCAGGCAAGCAGGGCTCCGGCCACCAGCTTGGGGATCTGATGCTGGAACCCAGAAACAGCCTGGCCACCCTCATGGGGACCGGGATGCAGAGCGACTGCCCAAGCCTCAGGCCTCCGAAGCCAAGTGCTCAAAGTCTCAAGCTCAACTCCTAGACTCTGAGAATATCCCAGAGGCCTGAGGTCAGCAAGGTGTTCCCATGCACCTGCACCAGCTGGTGATCACAGAGGTTTGACGTTGAACCCACTCATGCTTTGGCTATTTGAATATTATCTACCAGTCAGCTTGACCCACACATTGCTAGGCCCTTGAGTACATATCTGTGAGCCGGGATGAAGGGCCAACTAGGATTAGAAAGGCTCTGGAAGCATGTGATCTTGGATTTGAAGAATGGAAAATAATTTTTTGGTAGGGAGAGGAGAAAAAGAACTTTCCAGGCAAAACCAAAATGCAAACGTGGTGACTGAGACTGTAGGACAGGAGACAAGTTAGAAAAAGAATCCATTTTGCTACAGAACAGTAAAAAATGCAGCCTAGGAGTCATAGTGTGAGGAAACTTGAACTTTCAGCTATACAGCCTGTGTTTCATGTTAGAAGCAACAGGGAACCATTGAACGTTTGTGAATAGCCTAGTGTATTCGTCTCCTATAGCTGCTGTAACAAGTTAGCACTAAGTGAGTCGCTTAAACAACACATCTTGATTATTCATCATATTACAGCTCCAGAGACCAGAAGTCTCAGTAAATCAAGGTGTTGGCAGGGCTGCCATTCTGTCAACATTCTGCCATTCTGCCAAGATTCCTTCCAGAATTTCTAGAGAAGCAGTTCCCTTACTTTTTCCAGCTTCTAGAGGCTGCCTGCTTTCCTTGACTCAAACTCCCTGTCACCTTTAAAGTCAGCAATCATAACAGTCTGACGTCTGCTTCTTTCCTCACATTTCCTTCTGTAACTGACCCTCCTGACTCCCTCTCTTCCCATATTATTCTGATTATAATGGGCCCACCCAGATTATCCTGGATAATCTCCACATCTCAGAATCCTTAACTTAATCCCATCTGCAAAGTCCCTTTTGCTATGTGAGGTAACAGTCACAGCTTCCAGGAACCATTATTTTGCCTGTGACAACCAATTACACTCAGCCAATTAAACAGAGCTACAATGACAATAGAAAACATTTGTTCAATAGTATTATGTACAAGGCATTATTCGAAGTACTTCACATATGTTAGTTCATATAATCCTCACAGCAAACTGTTGAGAAATCTGAGACACAGAGAAGTTAAGTAGCTAGGCCAAGAACCTAGGGGCAGGACAGGAATAAAGACGCTAATTACACTCAGCCAATTAAACAGAGCTACAATGACAATAGAAAACATTTGTTCAATAGTATTATGTACAAGGCATTATTCGAAGTACTTCACATATGTTAGTTCATATAATCCTCACAGCAAACTGTTGAGAAATCTGAGACACAGAGAAGTTAAGTAGCTAGGCCAAGAACCTAGGGGCAGGACAGGAATAAAGACGCAGACGTAGAGAATGGACTTCGGGACATGGGGAGGGGGAAGGGTAAGCTGGGACGAAGTGAGAGAGTGGCATGGACATATAGACACTACCAAATGTAAAATAGATAGCTAGTGGGAAGCAGCCGTGTGGCACAGGGAGATCAGCTCGGTGCTTTGTGACCACCTAGAGGGGTGGGATAGGGAGGGTGGGAGGGAGACGCAAGAGGGAGGAGATATGGGGATATGTGTATATGTATAACTGATTCACTTTGTTATAAAGCAGAAACTAACACACCATTGTAAAGCAATTATACTCCAATAAAGATGTTAAAAAAAAAAAAGTAGCTAGGCCAAGGTCACACAGCTGGGAAGGAGTAGGGCAGGGATATGAACTCGGGCCATCTGGTTCCAGAAGCCACAACTGTAACCACGCCCACCACAGGATCACTGCGGAAGCAATAGGTAAGATACCCAGTGAATTGTTTGCAGAAGACTCTATGCTCCAATATTATTTCTTTCCCTGTTATATGTTTGTGATATTGTGATTTAGAACAAGAAATGTGTATTTGGTCTTTGTCTCTGTTTCTGGCACAGAGCTCCTAAAACTCTAGAAATTTCCTAAGTGATAAGAGGGATAAAGTTGTCTTGATATTCATAACAAATCCCTTTTAACCACACCTGAGTTTATGTTAATGAGGTGATTTCTGGACTACACCTAAGGATGGCTGGTTGCCAGGGGAACCAAGCATGTGATTGGAGGGTTGGAACTTTCAGTACCACGCCTGACCTCCAGGGCGCAAGCTGAGTTTAATCACCAGTGGCCAATGATTTAATCAACATGCCTATGTAATGAAGCCTCCATAAAAGCCCCAAAACGATGGGGTTCTGCGAGCTTCTGGGTTGGTGGAGACTTGGGAAACTCCTCACCCCTTCCCACATACCTTGCCTTATGCATCTCTTCCATCTGAGTTATACCCTTTAAAATAAACAGGTAGTCTAGTACGCAGAATGTTTCTCTGGGTGTGGGGAACTGCTTGAGTAAAGTAATCAAACCTGAAAAGGGTGTCTGGGAACCTCTGATTTATAGCCAGTCCCTTTGCTATTGGCGCCTTAAGGGGCAGGGGACTGGGGAGGCAGTCTTGTGAGACTGAATCTTTAACCTGTAAGATCTGAAGCTGCCTCCAGGGAGATAGTGTCAGAATTAAATTAACTGCTTCCTGGAGCAGGGAAAAAAACCCACACTTGAT
>NW_020173416.1:129118-205468 GCF_003031525.2 Neophocaena asiaeorientalis asiaeorientalis
GTTAGAAGCAACAGGGAACCATTGAACGTTTGTGAATAGCCTAGTGTATTCGTCTCCTATAGCTGCTGTAACAAGTTAGCACTAAGTGAGTCGCTTAAACAACACATCTTGATTATTCATCATATTACAGCTCCAGAGACCAGAAGTCTCAGTAAATCAAGGTGTTGGCAGGGCTGCCATTCTGTCAACATTCTGCCATTCTGCCAAGATTCCTTCCAGAATTTCTAGAGAAGCAGTTCCCTTACTTTTTCCAGCTTCTAGAGGCTGCCTGCTTTCCTTGACTCAAACTCCCTGTCACCTTTAAAGTCAGCAATCATAACAGTCTGACGTCTGCTTCTTTCCTCACATTTCCTTCTGTAACTGACCCTCCTGACTCCCTCTCTTCCCATATTATTCTGATTATAATGGGCCCACCCAGATTATCCTGGATAATCTCCACATCTCAGAATCCTTAACTTAATCCCATCTGCAAAGTCCCTTTTGCTATGTGAGGTAACAGTCACAGCTTCCAGGAACCATTATTTTGCCTGTGACAACCAATTACACTCAGCCAATTAAACAGAGCTACAATGACAATAGAAAACATTTGTTCAATAGTATTATGTACAAGGCATTATTCGAAGTACTTCACATATGTTAGTTCATATAATCCTCACAGCAAACTGTTGAGAAATCTGAGACACAGAGAAGTTAAGTAGCTAGGCCAAGAACCTAGGGGCAGGACAGGAATAAAGACGCTGACGTAGAGAATGGACTTCGGGACATGGGGAGGGGGAAGGGTAAGCTGGGACGAAGTGAGAGAGTGGCATGGACATATAGACACTACCAAATGTAAAATAGATAGCTAGTGGGAAGCAGCCGTGTGGCACAGGGAGATCAGCTCGGTGCTTTGTGACCACCTAGAGGGGTGGGATAGGGAGGGTGGGAGGGAGACGCAAGAGGGAGGAGATATGGGGATATGTGTATATGTATAACTGATTCACTTTGTTATAAAGCAGAAACTAACACACCATTGTAAAGCAATTATACTCCAATAAAGATGTTAAAAAAAAAAAAGTAGCTAGGCCAAGGTCACACAGCTGGGAAGGAGTAGGGCAGGGATATGAACTCGGGCCATCTGGTTCCAGAAGCCACAACTGTAACCACGCCCACCACAGGATCACTGCGGAAGCAATAGGTAAGATACCCAGTGAATTGTTTGCAGAAGACTCTATGCTCCAATATTATTTCTTTCCCTGTTATATGTTTGTGATATTGTGATTTAGAACAAGAAATGTGTATTTGGTCTTTGTCTCTGTTTCTGGCACAGAGCTCCTAAAACTCTAGAAATTTCCTAAGTGATAAGAGGGATAAAGTTGTCTTGATATTCATAACAAATCCCTTTTAACCACACCTGAGTTTATGTTAATGAGGTGATTTCTGGACTACACCTAAGGATGGCTGGTTGCCAGGGGAACCAAGCATGTGATTGGAGGGTTGGAACTTTCAGTACCACGCCTGACCTCCAGGGCGCAAGCTGAGTTTAATCACCAGTGGCCAATGATTTAATCAACATGCCTATGTAATGAAGCCTCCATAAAAGCCCCAAAACGATGGGGTTCTGCGAGCTTCTGGGTTGGTGGAGACTTGGGAAACTCCTCACCCCTTCCCACATACCTTGCCTTATGCATCTCTTCCATCTGAGTTATACCCTTTAAAATAAACAGGTAGTCTAGTACGCAGAATGTTTCTCTGGGTGTGGGGAACTGCTTGAGTAAAGTAATCAAACCTGAAAAGGGTGTCTGGGAACCTCTGATTTATAGCCAGTCCCTTTGCTATTGGCGCCTTAAGGGGCAGGGGACTGGGGAGGCAGTCTTGTGAGACTGAATCTTTAACCTGTAAGATCTGAAGCTGCCTCCAGGGAGATAGTGTCAGAATTAAATTAACTGCTTCCTGGTGTAGGGAAAAAAACCCACACTTGATATTCGTGTTATCAGAATCGTAATATTTAAACCTCTATCTTTGTTAGTAGCAAGGAATTATTCCAACAGAATGTAAAGAGTGACAACACCCTGGAATGAGCACACCCTTTCAGGAGGGTTTGCTCACATTAGTGTCCTCGACACACGATAATGCTATTAGAGAACAATAAGGTAATGCCTGTCTCACAGCCTATTAGGATCTGAAGCTCTGGTCTAATAACTGTTTAAATACTCAAGTTGTGATATAGCTTAAGAATCTACTCGAAGGAAAATGGGACTTAAGTGCATTCTCTTTTGCTTCCCCCAAAATCAGAGAATGGAAGAAGGGTCTTGATAGTTTCCTCTGAAAACCTGATTTCCTTATACTTAGGGATGGTTTTGACATAAATTGACTTCCTACAGTTGCTAACGTTTGCTAAATACAGTGGATTCTGGAAGAAAATGAAAAAGCAGAGAAAGTAGCCCAGAAGAAAATTCACAATGAGCTGCTGATAAAACACACAGGGTGTTTCTGAGAGAATCTTTACAGTTGGTGGAATTAAATTACTGCTCTGGGTATCTATTTTTTAAGGAAAATGTGTATTTGCCTCATCCAATTTCAGCATAATTCATATCCCTGTAACACTCTGAGAACACTGGCATATGGTTACATGAGATATAAATTGAGAGTATGATTAAAAATCACTGGCGTTTCGATTTCAATTATATTTCACAAAATAGATTCCAGGGAAAGATTGCACAGGCAAGACCAAAATCCACTGCAAGACAGGACTGGAGAAAAATCTCCTACACATACACGCACACACACACACACACCACAGCCCTCTGCAGATCTGACCAGGCACCACATTCCCCAGGTGAACTTCCAAAACTCCAACACTGCTGGCCTCTCGATAGCCAGCCAGCTCTGCTTGGTCTGACTTGACACCAGAGTTCAAAGGTTCGTGAAAGCCATCTGTGATGCCTGAACCAGAGAACAGTCTAGTCTTCTAGAAATCTGGAATCAGAACTGGGATCAAATCACATTCACCACTGTTTGACCCTGGGCAATTTTTATCTTTCTTGAAAATTACCTTGAAGAATAATTTTGAAGGCTGAGAAAATGATCTAAATTTCTGGACACGTAGTAGGTGCAAAACATAATGAACTGCAGTCAGAACTTTGCTTCGAACTGAGATCAGGTGCCTTGTTTAAGTCATCTTTGTATCCTTAGAGCCTGGCAGGATTTCTGGCACATACTAAATGCCCAGCATATTTGCAGAATTGAAAATAAAGATTCAGGCTTTCCATTTTTCTACTCCTAACCCGTCTTTTAACTCTTCATGGGGGTATTGTTCCCAAGTGATAGAAAAGGGGAAGGGTGAAAAGGGATCATTTTCATTAAAGTAAGATTTTAAGAGGCAAGATTAAGGAGGGAAAAATAAATTCTTCCCTCCTTAATCTTGACAGATGGGAATTTCAAGTTCCTCATTTTGCTTTAAGGAGCTAATAAGGAGTTCATAAATCTCAATTACTTCTGTAAGTTAAAAGCAGCCGCAGGTCTGCTAAGCATGCTTCCCATCTGATCAGCCGTAGTACCTTTATTAAAACACTGGAGGGGGAGAAGGGCCCAGTAATATTTCAACCTTGAGCTGACATTACGGTAGTGAAATTTCCTTCTCATCCTGATCAAAATGAAGTAGGAGCACAAATCAGGCCGGGTCACCTGCAGGATGCCGTGTCACACATTGAATTACATATTGCCAGCAACTTTAGAATTGGCCTCAGTTGAGTTCCTAGACTGAGTCAGTCTCCATGTATAATCAATGAAGAGACCAATTAATAAATATTAATGCCCTTAAAAATCATTGTCTTTTCCCTCCCAGCTACCTACTCTCTTTAAAAAAATATATACTGTTTTCCAGATTGAAAAAAATAGTAGAACCCTTCTCTCCACGCCTTGTGCTAGTTTGCTATGGGTGCCATAACACATTGACTGAGGTGCTTAAATGCTTAAACAACAAAACTTTATTTTCTCACATTTCTGGAGGCCAGAAGTTTGGTGTAACGTTCTTCAGAAGACTATCATAGAATCTAGGGTTTCACAACATAAAAATCCCAATGATTTGGATATAATCCAAAATACCTGACAAACAAAGAAACAGGAAAATAAGATCCATTCTCTAGAGTAGGGATTAGAAAGCTATGGTCTGTGAGCCAAATCTAGCTCTTGGCCTGTTTTTGAATGGCCTGGTAGCCAAGAATGGTTTTAACCAAAAGAAGGGAAAGGAAAAAAGAAAATGTATGACAGAGACTGTATCAGGCCCATAGACCCGTAACCCTTTTCTATCTAGCCTTTTCCAAAAAAAAGAGTGCTAACCCCTGCTGCAGAGGAAAGACTCGATGAAGATTAACCCTCAAATGACTCATTTATGAAAGAATAATGTCCCTATGAACCGGGCTCTGCTTGCTTCTCAATCCCATGTCAAGCCTCTCTCCCACCCTTACTCTGCCCTGGTCACGCTAGCCTCTCTTTTGTCCCTGGAATATGCCCAACTCTTTTTGGTCCCAGACCTTTGCACATGCTGTTCTTTCTGCCTTGAAGACAACGTCCCACCTCAACCCTTCACACAACCAGCTTCTCTCATCCTTCAGCAAAAGTGTCACCTCTCAGGGATAACGCCCCATCTTTCCTGATCTTATTCTAAATTCCAGTCTTTGGTTCTTTACTTTAGACTACTTACCACCACTCAGTCACTGTAAGTGTCATCACTTTTAGGATGTGTCTTTCTTCTAGAGGTAAGAGATCGGATCTGTCATATTCACTTCTGCATCACCAGAGAACAGCATAGTTCTTGGCACTTAATAATTACTCAATAAATATTTTTTGGATGATGGCTGAGCAGTGAGTAACGTGGCCTCTAACATTCCACATGCCTCCCCAATCTACCACTTCAGCCATTTAGGAGGAAGCAAAATGTCAATAGTCCTCAGGTATCTACCGCTTTTCGAAAGTTCCCTTTACAGCACTTTGTTCTTACAAGAGAACTACCTTAGTACCTGTTTCGCTAACCAGAAGAAATCAGAAGAAGATTTTCACTTTTACAAAAGGAGAAAAGCAAAAACAGCATGCAGTGTTGGTTTTTGCAGCAAGGAGTTGTAGAGGCAGAGTGTGTCCAAGCAGGGAGATGGACATCGCCAAGCTCCTTCCCCAGGAACTGCACGCGGCATCTCAGCATCAAGCAGCCGTGGCTTTGGAATGTGTCTGTGAGCATCTTTATCAGGATTTATTTGGTGCATTCCTTAGCAAGATGTGTCCTAAGGTACCTGCTTCTTCACTTTATATCATTTTGGCTTACGAAAGGTTTTAGGAATGTTGTTCTTTTAGAGAGCAGGGCAAACCTGTATTTGCACTTATATCTGGGTTAAGAACATGCGCTTTGAGTCAGATAAATGAAAGTCCGAATTCTGGAACTAGCTGTGGGCTCTTGTGCACATTTCTAAATGTTCCTAACCCTGCCGTTTCTTACCTAAAGCATCTCTGATTAAAAAGAAATGTGAGTAGAGCCAACCTCATTTCATAACGTTTTATGAGAATGAAAGGCAATAATGCATATGGCGTGCCTGGTACACAGTAGTATTATTTTTGGTTAATATCATGATCTCATTTATTTGGAGTATCTTCACTAGTTGCTAATGAAGTTAACCTCATGTTAATGAAGCACTTGTTCAACTCAAAGTGGTGAGCCAGGATTCATCCTCCAAAGAATTGAATTAACGATGCTTTATTTAAACTAATTAAATTACTACAGAGAAGTCCAACAGTACAAGTTCCAACAACTGGAAGCTGGTTTGACATTTTAAGATCTGTGACACCGTTGCTTTCACCCTGTGTTCAATTACATGGAGAAATGTGCCATATCTATAGCTCCAAGGTAATTCAGAGTAATACAGTTGTATCCGTTGTTCCCACGTGATCACCTTCAGTGAAATAGTCAGTAGAAATTACTCTGCATTCCCTAAAAGATCTTTGTAAAGAAATGTGCCTGTTTGGGGGAAGAGGGAGACTTCCTTGGGAATTAAAATGTGTGTCTGTTGACATTCAAAACAGAAAAGATATCAATTTGATAGATTTTAGTAAAATCATGTCCACCCTAGGTTATTTGCTAGTGCTATATTAGTATTCGTGACTAGCCCAGAGATTAGATTTGTATTGATCAGCCTTTCAGAGCAGTCAAAAGAAGTAGCTTTCCAGGGATTTTTCAAGATGACAGAGTACACTTGGAAAAACTAGGATTTGGAACCGGATTAATAGTTGAATATCAAATCATTTATTTAATAGCTGTGTGATTAAGGGAAATTAATTTCTCCAAGTCTCAGGTAAAACAGTGGTACAGATACTTACCCACCGTTTTCTGTGTGTATGTCTGAGGGTGGAGGGGGGTCGAATGAAAAAATGAGTATGAAGATGCTTTATAGGTGCTCACCATGTATTTACAATCCCAGGAGACTATCAAGTTCAGCTACACTATGAGAAAAAAGCGGGGATGTTTAGAGGTCCGAGCCTTCGCATCTACGTTCCATATCTCTCCTCAGATAGAAACCAGAGTGATTTCAAGAACCCAGCACTCACCTCCTCATCATTCCCTGTATTCCTTATTTCTGCTCAGGGTCTACCTGACTACACAGAAAAGTCTAAAGACAATGCCACGTGTCTGAACGACCCAACCCCTGGACTTTTCACCGTTTTTCAAAATACCAGTCCCCAAACTGTACCACATTCTTCCCAGATCCCAATTTCCTAACAGACTACCCCTTCAAGAACTCTAAAGTTGCATATATGTTCTACTTGTCCCCAGTATTGAGTTTTAAATGACTTAGTTTTCTTTTGTGTCTCCTATAGAGTCAAAAGGAACAAAGATTTGAAGTCCAGTACTAGGATGGTGGTTCTGATAAGAACTGTTTTCTTGGTTGTTTCGGGGCTGGACAGGATTTCAACTATAAGCACCTCCTTTAAAACACCTTCTCTCTTTTAACACATTAATCATAACTTGGGACACATTCAGCACGACCCAATGGCGCTCTTCACACTATGAATTGAATTCTCTTGGTAACAGAAAACTGGACCAGTATCTTATTGTCATAACAAATCCCATTATTTTTGCTCAAGTTCAATTTAGAACAAAGGCCAACTGAAGAACAAAACAACAGTTAAATGAAGACCCAAGGAGAATTTTAAGCTGGGGAGCACGTTGTGATAACTTTCTAGTAACTGGCAATTTCCATCCATGAAACAATCTCTACTCAAAGGTTTCTGTGACATTGTTTTGTATGGCAGGTATCCTGGCAGGTTAAAGAAAAATGGTACCTGTTAGAAGATGATGATGGTGAATTTTGATTGATCATTGGGTCCATCAGAGTTCAACTATTTCTGGTTCCAAAGCACCTCAATAAGGTTCTTGACTGAAGTTTTATAAACAAGACTTCTGTATGAGTTTCCCAGGACTGCTGTAACAAAGTATCACAAATTGGATGGCCAGACCACCAGAAATTTATCATTTCACAGTTCTGGGGGCCAGAAGTATGAAAACAAGGTGTTGGCAGGGTTGGTGTCTTGTGAGCACTCAGAAGAAGGATCCCTACCATGGCTTTCTCCTAACTTCTGGTGGTTTCCAGCAAATCCTAGGCATCCCTTGGCTTGTAGATGCATCTCTTCAATCTCTGCCTCTGCCCTCATGTAAGGATCTCCCTTATGTTGCTGTGTCTTCCCTTTATCTTATAAAGACACAAGTCATATTGGATTTGGGGTCCATCCTACTCCAATATGACCTCATCTTCACTTAAATTACACCTTCAAAGACTGTATTTCCAAATAAGATCACATTCTGAGGTTCTGGGTGAACATGGATTTAGGGATGGGAGCATGATTCCATCCTGTGTAGCTTCTCTTGAGAAAACTGAAAACACCTGAATATATGTACAGACGTGCAAAGTAATTCTATCCACTTGGATTCACTTAGCTAGTAAAAAGCAAGGCCTTGCCTTTGTAACTGGAAATCATTCATGTCAGTGGTTATAACTTTCTTTAACTCTGTGTGTTGACCGAGGGCAATGCTTTTTGGCAGACTGGGGAATATTTCCATCCTTAGACCTTCCCTCTCCACTGGCTCTTGCTTTTCCTGTGGCAGCAACAGGAGAGAGAGGCTGATGTCAGATTCTTTCTCAGAGGGGGTATTAAATGGTTGAGGATCAATAAGAGGCCTCAATTTTGTAGTCCCACTGGGAAGTATCTCCATGGGAACCCAAATAATGAATGACAATGCCTAGCTGAGTACCTAATGCAGAGAAAGAACTAGATTTATTTTTATCAAATCTGAATATGAAACACTCCCTTCAAGAATGAACTTAGAATGGGAACAAAGGGAGTTAAATAAGTTGGCAGATAATGTGGTCAAAAAATGACTCAATTTCTGAATTCAATTGAATAAGAATTTGCCACATAAATTTCATGGAGCAACCCCTATGAATTTGCAGAACTGAGAAGACCTGCTGGGGGATTCAGTGGAATTAGTTCCCACGTATAAAAATTGCTGATGCTGAGCAACCTCATGTATCATAATTCAACATTCTTCCAATTTATCTGCCTCTTCCCAGCTTTGAAGGTATTAGAGATCACATCTGCACCAATGAACAGATAGCAGTAATGATAGCCATCATTATTTGTTGAGCACCTACTATATTCTAGGCTCCATAATTTGCATTTAACATATAACATTCAACCTCTAAGACAAGAATCATTACCTCAATTTTGTAAGTGTGAAAATTTAGGCTTATAAAGACCGTATTTTTCTGTCATCAGTCCTGTTGCACATATGGATCAAACGTCTTGTAAAGATTACTCAACAAACACCCTCCCCTCCATCTCATCTGGACGATAAATTTAACAGTTTCCAATTTAACACTCACATCATGGGTCAAGTTTTCATTATTCCCTTCCAAAACCAACCAAACAAACAAGCAAAAAAAAATCACAGCAAGTTATTTAATTTCTCCAAGCCTCGGTTTCTGTATCCGTAAAGTAGAAAGAATACTACTCATCTTTCAGGGTTGTTATATAGAAAGTACCCAATAAGAATTCAATGAGCTGAGGTTCTTATTTTCACTGTATTTTAGCAACTGGCTTAACTTCAAAGAGGCTACTCTCCACACCTCTTTCCCAAAACACCATGGCATAGTCACCTGTCTCTGAGAGTGGGATGTGCGAGTGGTCAGGTGATGGAGAGTTCGGAAAATCTGTGTGGGAAGAGGTAGGGGGTGGGTTCTGAAGGACACAGGTAATCTTAAACCATCTCAACAAGTTCTGGAAACAACATTGTCATCCCGTGGGTTATTCTGTCCTTCTGGTTAAATTTCTAGATGGACCTAAGGGTAACTTGAACTCACACCTTCTGCTGCTGGTGGGGAGGAGAGGGGCGGGGTGGGGGAAGCTGGAGGCAGAGAGAGGTGCCTTTTGGAAAGTCACCCTAGCCACATACATTTAAGGCACTCCCAAGTGCCTAGCTGAGTGAAGCCTTTATTTATTGCTCAGATAAAACACTCCATTGAGCACCAGCATATTACAATGGTAACTTCTGCAGCAGGAAAATTCTGTTTGCTTATTTGCTGGTTGAAATCTACATTTGAATCCATGGACTCACAGACCTCAGATCTGGAAAAGATTTTATAGATCATTCAATCTAAAAATAGATATTCATTTTATGAGTAGGAGAATTAGAGCTCATGAGTAAATGGTTTGCCAAAGATCACACAGCTAATATAGATAGAGTTAGACCTCAGAACTCAGTTTCTCTTTTCAGATATGGAGATAATCTCAAGGCAAGGTTTCTCAACCTCGTTTTGAGTCAGATCAATGTTTGTTGTGGGGATAACTTGTATAGTGTAGGATGTTTAGCAGCATCTCTCTGCCAAATAGAAGCCAGTAATAACCTCCCAGCGCCCCGAAGGACAATCCAAAGTGTCTCTGGACGATGCCAAATGTGATCTGTGAGTAAAATCACTGCAGCGAAGAATCACTGCCATAAGGCTTACTTGGAAAATCAAATGAGATAATGAACATAGATTTGTTTAATAAACAATAAAGTACTGGACATCTACTAGTGGTTATTATTAGATCCAGGAGTTCTGCCACCCAGTGTGGTTCTCACTCTAGCATGGGAAGTGCTTAGGCAAGAGTGGGATAAACCCCAAGGTGAAAACTGGAAAGAGAGAGCTCACGCTGCCTTTGGAATTAAACTATGGATTCAGCTCATAATGGGTAAGATCAGGTTTCTACTCTAAGATGCTACTTCTCAAGCAACCCTTCCTGGGAAGCTTCTCCAAGCCCAGCCCACCTGTGGCTCACAGGTGAGATGCCTTTCTCTGTTTTCCCAAGTTTCCCGGCATTTCTCCACTGCTGCTCTCACCACACTGAGTTACAACGATCTGTTTACCACCTGTCTCTCTCCACAGACATGGCTCTTGGGGAACTGACTGTGTGTTATCCTTCTTTATATATTTAACTCATGCTGCGCACATCCTAGAAGGTGATCAGCTAACATTTGCTGCATGGATGGATAAATGAGTGTCGGAATGATTGTTTTAAATAAAAGTAAAATAAATCCCCAGGCTTTAGAGATATGCAAAGTCTATTCACTTTAAATCATAAATAGAGCAAAGGGTTCCCAGGCTAGGCAAAGAATTCTCTCTGAATTTAGTTGGAGTCAGGAGCGAGTCAGCAGGTAGCTGCCTATAGCATTGATTCAAAAATGTTCTGAAATATCCTTAGATAAAAAAATGTGTGTCAGGGCTTCCCTGGTGGAGCAGCTGTTAAGAATCCGCCTGCCAGCGCAGGCGACACAGGTTCAAACCCTGCTCCGGGAAGATCCCACATGCCGCGGAGCAACTAAGCCCGTGCACCACAACTGCTGAGCCTGCGCTCTAGAGCCCGCGAGCCACAACTACTGAGCACATGTGCCACAATTACTGAAGCCCGTGCGCCTAGAGCCCGTGCTTTGCAACAAGAGAAGCCACTGCAATGAGAAGCCTGCGCACCGCAACGAAGAGCAGCCCCCGCTCGCCGCAACGAGAAAGCCTGCGCGCAGCAACGAAGACCCGCCACGGCCAAAAAAAAAAAAAAAGTGCGTGTCTATGCATGTATTAAAAGAAACTGAAATTCATCTAGTAGAATCTCTTTCATGGAGGAGTATATGGTTAGAGGGACTATTATGTTAAGCCAGACACAACTAATAATATTGAGAGATGACCTGTAAGCTGCCTCTTCGGGAAATTAGATCCAATTTTCTACTGAGCACTGTTGGCTGAGAGGGAAAGGCAAGGCTGGGCCAGAGAGGAGGTGTCTGGAACCACGGAGGCCTCCCAGCCCCTCCCCTATACAGAGTTCAACTTCTCCTCTAAAGAAGTGCTGAGCAAATATCTGAGGAGTACCACTCTGAAGAGATGCCAAATGATTGGCCCGGTCCCAATGTTAATGTAACTGGAAGTGTTATCACAATGAACGAAAGGTGCAGGGATTGTATTGGGAAGAATGTCAACAACAGAAGGCCAGGGAAGGAAGAGCAGCTGAGGGGGACACTGGAATGGGCCGTCCACAGTCCCCTAGGGCCAAAGGTGGCCCGTTGGACAGTTAAAGGATGATTCCGTCATCCCGACAATGAGCATTATGCGTGGTAAAGGTGGATGCATGAGCCTACACGCTATTCATGAAACTATCTGCCTTTTCCTGATGCCAGGCTTGCTGGGAATCTGGCCTTCCTGTGGAGTTTGCTGATTAAGTCAAAAAGAAGGACTGGCCTGTCTGACAGTTCTATTTCTCCTGGTAACTACATTGTTCCCACTTTCTATACCTGAGTTTACTCAGTATCAACTGGACTTCCCAAATATGGTCAACTCTGGGACACTGGTAAGGTTGAGTTACCAGACCCATGAGACCGAGGGGCAGACCTGGGACTTCTGTGGTTTCACCAAGGTACATACCAAGAGCCAGGACTCCTCAGAGCTCCCCAGCCTTCCTTGCCAACGCCTTTCTTTCCATTTTCTCCACAGAGCACTAAAATACCCATCCTTGGGATTCAGTCAACTGTTTCATAACAAATTGCAATTACAAACTCCTACATCATGTCACACTAGCATCACTTCAATCATAATTTTCTTGCCAAGTAAGCTCTCCTGAATATAACCATGACTGTTTTTCCTACAGAAACCACTCCATCTGGGATGCACAAACTCAGAGAGAGCAGTGCATCTCCAAATCTGACAGACATCCAAGACAACTCACTTGAAATCTTGTTGTCATTGTTTTTTTTTTTTAAGTGCCAGCCCTCCCCAGGATCTGAAGAAATGTTCCGGTTTTGTCACTTTAAAGCTGTTCTTTCTCTACAAATAGAATCTAATCACTGGTGATTGACAAGTCTTAGAAAATACAAAAGAAAAACTTAGACTGACTAATGCATTTTTAATATTGATGGAGCACAGACCATATGTGCCTGTTGGGTCTACTGCCTAGTGCTTGTTGGAGCTCAGAATGGGAAATAACAGTCACTTGAAAAAACTCTCATTTGCAGGGGGCAGAGTACACACATTTCCCAGAATACCTTGCACATCATTAGCTCCCAGTATCACCCTGTGTGTAGTAGATTTTAAAGTGCTATCTAAAGCTCAAGTAAAAACACCAGTTATTTATAAATACTGATATGATCAAGGCAAACGAGCAAATGTTGAGACCCAGAGACATCTAGTAAATTCTGACCTCCTTACTCACCACCTCCTTCCTGTTATCTCCTTCCAAACCGTGCTTAAGTTGGTTTTCTTCCAAACTGGGGGAAAGGAAGTCTTCTGAGCTGTTCCACAAATATCCCAGCATCGCTGACAAGACAGTATGACTAGTCGCACGATCTTTTCATTGTCAACAGCTGCCTTCATTGTTAGGACCTGTCAGGTGGCTCCATCTGAGATGCGCACAGTCCTTAGAAACCCACATCTCGGGGCTTCCCTGGTGGCACGGTGGTTGAGAATCCGCCTGCCAATGCAGGGGACACGGGCTTGAACCCTGGGCCAGGAAGACCCCACGTGCCTTGGAGCAACTAAGCCTGTGCACCACAACTACTGAGCCTGCACTCTAGAGCCCGTGTGCCACAACTACTGAGCCTGTGTGACACAACTACTGAAGCCCACGCACCTAGAGCCTTTGCTCTGTAACAAGAGAAGCCACCGCAATGAGAAGCCCGCGCACTGCAACGAAGAGCAGCCCCCGCTCGCCGCAAAGAAAGCCTGCATGCAGCAACGAAGACCCAAAGCAGACATAAATAAGTAAATAAATAAATTTATATTAAAAAAAGAAACACATCTCCACCTCTCCTGTTCACAGAGCATCTATAATCCTCCACAGCTCGTTCTCGCACATCAGCGCGGTGTTGTCTAGGAAAATGGACATCCTTAGGAAAAATAAAGATGATAAAGCTTCCATTGCGGGAGTTTCACAAAAGCACAGTCACATTTCAAGGCCAAACTACCCGAGATAAAGGCAGAACGGCAGCAGCACGTCCCCAGTGATGGGACCCCGGAAGAGGCAGACACATCTGTTAGCTCCTGTCTGGTTTCGGTCTGAAACCTGCCAGAATCCTCGGACGGTAGTTGTGAAGCACTGCTAAAGCTGTCATCCACCAGGTAATTAAGTTACCTGGGACGCTCCACACCATACTTCGTCGGGGGAAATATCAGACCGTGCTGGGGATATTTCCCGTGGAGACCACGTTAAATATTCCATGTTTGAATTCTTAGATTTCTATATTTGTAATAACCGATATTGTTATAGCATTTCACAGTTTATAAATCACTTCCCTCTATGTTCTCTTTTAAATTTGGTCACTAACCTGTGAGGGGTAACTATTATATAAAGGCAGAAATAAAGACTCACGGCAATTAAGTAACATTTCTCTGTAATTACTCGGAAAGGGGAGAGCCAAGACTCAAATCCTGGACTTGTGATTCCATATCTTATTCTCTTCAAATTTCAAAACGTATAAAGTTTAAATAAGTAGAATGTACAGCTCTTTAATGGGGGTCCCCAGGCTCTAATTCTGTTAGGCTTTGTAATAGGCTCCAAAGAATCACCTGGAAATATCCAATCTGGATCTGAGGAATTTCTGAGGATTAGTGATATCTGTACATTACAGAATGTGTGTACACAAATTACATAGTTACATGGATATACACCTACTTCTGTGTGTGTGTATCAAACTATTGGGATCTCTTTTATCAAACCAAACCGTAACGGATTATTTTCCCAGTCAAGCTGGGAATCTAGATGGTACTTGGGAATGAAGACGAGGTACGTTTGGCTCCAAGAACCAGGAAATACAGAAAAGACCAGGTTCAGCGTAGCTGCTACTTGACCAGAACTTATTCAATGACGTTTGAGAGAAAGAAAGAATATGCCGTTTTAAATAAATGGTGAGCACAGAAGGAAGAATTGAGAAAAGAAAATTGGTGTATATGGGGGCGTTGGTCACTAGAGGACATCTCCTTGGGGAAGTGTGGGGAGCAGAAGTGCTTCATGCAGCAAATAACCGCAGCGGCCCTGGTGCCACGTGTGAGCACACAGGGACACGCGGCATGGGCCTGCTGTCCTGGAGCTCACAGTAAATGGAGACAACAACAAACTCTGGTGCAACTCTGGCAACTCTGGTGCAGCGTGGTCAGCCCGTGACAGCAGGAAGCACAGAGGGCTGTGGGAGGCCTGAAGGGCAGCATCCACCCCACTGGGGCATCCCAAGGATTTAAGGAGGAGGCTTGGAGTCAGAAGTTCGCTAGACGAATAAGGGTGGCAGAATATTCTGGGCACAGAGAGCAGCATGTGATTCACAGACATGTGTAAGGAACTACATATGGACCTGATCTACATGTCTGGAGTGAAGGGTGTGTGTGAGGAAGTGATAAGAGAAGGACTGAAATTGGTAAGCAAGAGCTGGTCATGAGGTTTTCCTACTGGTCTCTAGACCATGGTGGGAGGGGATGGGGATGGAAATGATCTCAGCGTGTTAAGCTTAAGTTTAGGGACGCATCAGATTTGCATTTAGCAATCCCCCAGCTGCAGTGCCCAGGAGGCCTCGGACTGGTTGAGATGAGGAGACTATTTGCAGTTGGGGTGAAGAGATGTGCCAAGCGCTGGAAGGAAGAAGGCTGGGCTGGAGGAGATCGGTTGTGAGTCATCCTCAGTGTGATGAAGCTGCTCAGTCCACAGGCCCCGGATCTGCTGTGTTCCTTCTTCTGCTACCAGACCACGGCCGCAGGAGCCGAACTGGACCCAGGATGATCCCTCACTAAC
The DNA here is from genome assembly GCF_003031525.2 of Neophocaena asiaeorientalis asiaeorientalis. Taxonomy (NCBI): domain Eukaryota; kingdom Metazoa; phylum Chordata; class Mammalia; order Artiodactyla; family Phocoenidae; genus Neophocaena; species Neophocaena asiaeorientalis. The sequence goes on from NW_020173416.1 coordinate 144,440, forward strand.
TTCCACCATTGGCCACAGTGATCAGTCCCAGGAATGGGTGCATGACCAAAGCTGGACCTATCAGAAGGCTTTGCTAAGACTTTTCAACCTTGGGCTGGGGAAGGAAACCCCTTCACATATCAAGACCCAAAGCAATTGGGATTGACATATACACACTACTATATATAAAATAGATAACTAATAAGAACCTACTGTATAGCACAGGGAACGCTGTTCACTACTCTGTAATGACCTATGTGGGAAGAGAATCTAAAAAAGAGTGGACATATGCACATGTATAACTAACTCACTTTGCTGTACAGCAGAAAGTAACACGACATTGTAAATCAACTATATGCCAATAAAAAATTAATTAAAAAGAGAAGACCCACAGCAGCCAACAGTCACTCCTCCCAACGAGAAGTAGCCTCTCTATAGCAGGCGAGAATAAAAGTGACACAGAAAACAAAACAAAAAAAAAAACAGAGGTTCAGAGAATAAAAAAGTAGTTTGTGGTTTAAGAGTCTCTAATTTTAGATGTTTATAAAGCCAACTCGGCCTTGAATGTGCTGGATGAGTCAATCAAGCCCTCCTTTTTTGCCCAAGTTTCTTTGATTTGGAGATCGTCATTTGCAGCTCTCCAAGATTCTTAGGTAAAGCTGTGTGAATGAGAGGAAGAGAGATTTGGGAGATCTGGATAAATAGAATTACAGGATACGGAAACAAGAAATAAGGTGCATGAAGTCTCCTGTGGACTAGATCAGGGGTTGACAAACTTTACCTGTAAAGGGCAAGATAGTAAATACGGTAGCCTTTGCAGGCCACGTGGTCTCTCTTGCAACTACTCAACTCTGATGCTCTAACATGAAAACAGCCAGGGCCGCCTGTAAATAAGCGGGCATGGCTGTGTTCAATAAAACTTTATTGACAAAAACAGACAGTAGGTCAGATTTAGCCTCCGAGCCAGAGCTTTCCAAGCCCTAGATTATATAGATCACCTTCTTTTGCTTTAATTCCAAGCCCATCAAGCACTCTTGTTGCCACTTACAAATTCCCAGATTACCTTGATATTAGGTGAAGCGGTGCCCCAGATGAAGGACACAGCCATCTTCTTACTTGAAAAAGGACATCTCTGATTATCGGGTTAAATTGGCATCTGTCTGTATGCTACTCTTTCAGGACATCAGTGAGGGTTTGGCCACAGTGTCAGCTGTCCGTGGTTGTACCAAGAAAGTCCAGGTTCTGGGCCTCAGAGCCAGATGTCAAATCCATTGGGGTGATGCCCCCAACCAGCCCCACCACACTCCTCTTCCCTGTGTCCCCCTACCACACAGACCACCACCTCTCTCTTGAACTTTATCAGCAATTACAGGGTAACAGAAACAACAGTCTCAGTGATTGCAAAGGAAGCAGCGGCATTAAGAAGTGGCCTGATGTCCTATTTCCAACTGAAGTTGAATTAACCCCCTGCCGACTCTTTCTTACACTCTCTGTTCCATCTTAATGCTTTTTACCTTCTGTTCACCTGTTTCAAACTGCTAAAAGGTACCAGATGCTTGATTTTTCACTAAGAGATGCGCATCTCTTAGTTACCTTTAATGCCATATTGCACTCATCTGCAAATAGGGGAACTAATCTCTATCTCTCAGGGTCACTCAGCTAGTTAAATTAGATAACAAATATGAGAATGCCCTTCACAGTATCGGGCCCACAGCAGATGCTCAGAGCAGGCAGTGTGGCCCTGGAGGCCAGAGGAGGTCCTGGGTGACTTATACAGCCTCCACGGCCCTGCATCTTATGCCCCCACAGAGAGAGGTATCCAAAAATTATTCACTCATTTGGTTGTTTATTCTGCATGTGTGGCCTGGGACCTACTGGAACAGGATTGATCTGACACCTGCATGCCTCTGAAAGACAGAATCCAGGGGAAACCAGGAATGGGTGCTTTGTAAATAACTGTAGTAACAGATGGGTGGAGTCAGATATTTTGTCAACATCAAACTCACTTTTCCAAAATGAGGCTCCCCATCTAAGGAGAGTGTTCTTAATCTCTACAATTAAAAATACCTGCCATCTGTTAAACTCTCTTTGGTAGCAGCTTTGAAGAGGAACCACACATTCTCCGGAACCCTTTGTATGCAGAGATAATTGGAATAAACCAAATTAGGAAACTTGGATTCACTCACCCTCACCCTTCTTGCTTTCAGGGGCGCTCAGCCAGGCAATACCCATGCGGGGCCTCACTTCCCTAGGTGTAAACAAAGAGCATAAGTCAGTGGTATCCAATGTTCTCTGTTGAGTCAATCTCCAGTTAGAATATGTTGTATAAAGATGAGACTGAGGAGAACAGCTTCCAGAGAAAGACTCCCTCAGAATAGAGTACAGGGTGGGGCATGTGTATGTTTAAGGGAGGCAGGTTGAGAAGTTCAGGTTGACAGTGAACCTCAATAAATACAGCTCAGATGCCTTGCTGTCAGTGATGTGATGCAACGGCCTTCAGAGCCAAGGGACCCCAAATCCCAGTTTAGCCACTTTGCTCTGTGAACTTTAGCAATTTCTTTACTTCGAGTCTCAGGGAATTCATCTTCATAAGGGCGTCATACAACACACATCTTCCAAGAGTTTCAGGTTGATCGATGAGCTCTGAATGACGCCCAATGCCCCAGGACAGGCGTTCTATCAGTACAAATGATAGTGAGCCCGGATCCCAGCCCCTGAGCCAGGCCTTTCCCAAGGAGTCAGGCTCTCCCATCTCCCAGCCTTTACTCAAAGTGCTCACACCTGGAATGTCATCGCTATGCTTTTGAGCTCATAGAAATTCTATTTCTTTAAGATACAGCTTCCAGAAGTTTCTTCAAGAACTATTTTTTCAATCTCAATTGTCATCCACTGCACAGTTATCGACTGCTATGTCAGAAACCATGCTTGTCCACAGAAGACCCCTCAGGAGACCTGGCTTTTGAGGGTGCACTGTGCGACGGGAGTATGTGATCAACTCAGAGATGCCACAGGGTCAATGCCGTGACAGGAGACAGAGGCATACACAAATCATCGAGGTGGGGTCCGGGGGAGAGGAGAAACCTCTGCCCTGGCTGGGGGTGGGAGGTGTCAGTCCTTTCCCAGATCATGTGTAAGCTCTCTTCCAGCACTTTCGTGGTTACTGTGATTGTGTCTGTGTCTCTCATTGACCTGGGAACTCCTGGACTTTGCCCCCTGTTCCCCGGCCCCCAGCATAAGACCTGGGTGCCAGCATGAGACTGTGCAGAACATTCTATCCTCCGCAGTCAAGGAGTTCTTGGTGACCAAGTGACAACAGCCTGGTGCTGGGCTGTAGCCAATTTCCAGGTCAACATCAAAGCTGTCACAGATGAATTAGCAACACTATTTAGCAAAATGAGCCCATGCCAGTGACAGGAAGAAAACATACCCTCTTTGTGTTTCCAGTGGAAAATCTGTGGGGATTTTTCATCATTAAGGGAGGAGATTGACCTAAATTCCAGCTTGAATGATTTCACGCCACATTTGGCCTGGGCAGTGACAAAGCCATCTGCGGTCTGTGTGCGGGGTCAAGTACCCAGCATGACACCTTTGACAAACGTATCAGAGCAAAAGCAAAAATTTGAGGAGACTCTTTGGGTTAGCAACACTTCTGGGAAATTTCTCTGGGACTAATTAAAGAGAAAGGAGATAACCATGAAATATTTTCAGCCATTGTCATTAGGTATATACTACCATGTGTCAGATGGTTGGCAATGTACACAGTATTTTCACACACATTTTTTCATTTGAGCTTTGCAAATTTAGGAAATATTACTACCCCCGTTTCATAGGAAGTGACGCATGGACAGCTCAAGTGACAGGAGCAAGGTCATGCAGGTCCACCTCCCAGGCTCTTTCTGCCAACAAGGACATATCTCTGTGTGCTCAGGTGCGTACGGGAAGTACAGAGATCACCAGTTTCTAAGCCAGATCCAGTTCCACCCAACGTTACAGCTTCTCCAGCCCTTCACTGTAATTCCAAGTACGTTTCACTTCCAGCACAGCCTTGACAAGCCATCAGACAACTGTGGATGCTGAGTGAGACGCAGGAGAAATGACAGGTGCCATCGAGCTCTAGAAGGCCTCACATGAAGGGGAAAATGGACTGACTTTGGGTGACCCCAGAGGTCAGAACAAGAACCTAATAATGCAAAACAGGCAGACGTGGCCAGGCTCCAGCTAGAGAAGAAATCTCTTCTTCTCTGATGTTTACAACTGATCACTTGAGGAAGCAGTGACCTCACCACCACTGAGATGCCCAGGCAGAGGCTGGGAGATGTCTTGCTGGCAAGATGTAGCAGGGATTCAAACATCTGGCCTGGACCAAATCCTTTAAATCGGGTTACTAGTGGATTTCTGCGACCCTTTTGTTAAATCCTCCTGCCTGCTCAGCACACCTGCCTCAGCCTCCCTGGGCCCGTCAGTCAGAGGAGGTGTCATCAAAGAGCATCCCCCTTAAGGGACTTCCCTGGCGGTCCAGTGGTTAAGACTCCACACTCTCAACGTAGGGGGCATGGGTTCAATCCCTGGTCAGGGAACTAAGATCCCGCGTGCCACACAGCACAGCCCCAAAGAACAAAAAGGCACATTTACCTTAGTTAGGGAGTTTGGGATTGACATGTACACACTGCTATATTTAAAATGGATATCCAGCAAGGACCTACGGTATAGCACAGGGAACTCTGCTCAATGTTATGTGGCAGCCTGGCTGGGCGGGGAGTCGGGGGGAGAACGGATACACGTATACGTATGGCTGAGTTGCTTTGCGGTGCACCTGAAACTATCACGACATTGTTAATCAGCTATACTCCAAAAACCAAAAAGCATCCCCGTTATCTCGGTGACTCTGGGGCACGCGGGCAGCAAGCCTGTGCTCCCACGCCCATCAACCCCCGACGCAGCCCTCCTATCTCCTCTATCTCCCCCAAGTAATTCAGTGTCGGATGATGGGTACCAACAAGCCCTGTCACCCACGTGTCATAATACAACTCACAAACTCCATGTGTCATTCCTAAAAGAATGCCAACCTCTGGTCCGCCAAGAATTCTCCTGCTTTTGAAGCGCATCTGTATATCTGCCATCAGTATAACTTGCATTTTACCAGCTCTGTACATTTTATAACATAAATTGAAAGATAATCTGTTTATGTCTAATAAGGAAATTGATTATAACTATGAAACAACAGTTGTCCCTTTATTAAATGACTGCTATATAGTAGGAACGATGCTAGCAATTTCATATACTTTATCCTGATTCTCATCCTGCAAGTCGTATGGTGACCTACCCATTTTACAGATGCTCACAGATATTCAGTTCCCTGACCAGGTTGGTCTGACTTCAAATCCCACGCAATTCAAACTCCAAAAAGTAGGAAACACTTCCACTGACAATGTTGCCTGTTAACAGCCGGGATTGGACGCTAAGTCTGTCCGACTCCAAAGTCGGTATTATCTCTCACTGCAACGTGCTGCTGGAAGCATTCCTAAACGCGCAAACAAAAGTTCTGATTCTAAGTTTTATATACAAAGGCAGCTTGTATTTCAGAGTTCTATTAGGAAAACAGCGGCTGGGATGGTGGCGGAAATATGATCAAGAAATGAGGCTCCAACACCAGGTTGTATGGTTATTTATCACAAATGCTGATTTTTTTTTTTTGTCTCTTTCCATTATTTACTTGTTCAGGGAGCTAGAAACAGGAAAGCAGCCCTGGCGATTCAGCAGTTATTTAAATAGGACAGTGCTGCGATCGTGCGCTCAGTCCGCTGTAATTGGAAACCACTCCTACCACGCACCAAAATTTCAAAAGCAATACAACCCAGTTCTCTGACCCATGAATCAGGGTTCTCTCCTCTCGCGGCGTGAAAGATTGGGGCCAGGGGGGACCGGAAGAAAGATTTCTCTTAGACACAGCTTTTGCAGAAGAAAGCTGACAAAGGAGAATCTAGTTAACTGGATTTTTAATTGTACATTAGAATAAATTAACTGTATGGCATTAGCTTTGCTCGTGCAGTGAGTCCGCGCTGGAAAACAGGCTCTGTATTCTGAACACTGTGTCTCATACCTCTCTGAACACTTGTCATGGTCCCTGTAACTCAGAGTCTTGAAACAAACTCATTTAGCTATAACGATTTATGTTCAAGCAAGATACGTCGCTGGCAAAGTCATCCCCTTTCAAATTCATGTTAATGCTCCTCTTATTCAAACATAATGATTTCACTGATGGTATCCCTGGCTCCAATCTCATCTTTCGGGAAAGTGAAATCACGGGCTCTGAAACTGAACAAATCTGACATTAGACTCTGGATGGGATACTTTATCTCTCTGAACCTCAATTATCTCACCTGAAAACTGGTCTCCCAAATGAATACCACAAAGACGTATCGATAGACCAAAGAAGGTGACGACTATAAAGGGGTTAGCGTAGTGCTGGAGGCCTAGTGGGTACACAGTAAATATCACCTCTGCTTTCTTTACTGTGATTAAAGGTGCAGTGATCATTTTGGTGTTGCGATGTTGGTTCCTGTATCCATATATAAATGCAAACAACTACTTGTGATTTGTGCCTTTTCCTAACCTAGAGCAGGGCTTGCATTCTCATTTTTCCTATTCATCACTAGCATGGCTTTCCCACACTGGGCACCTATATTCCAGACCCTTTACATTTTTTTACCCTACCTAATTTGATCCTTACGCTACACTGGGAGATTGTCAATATTATCTCCATTTTGCGGATGAAAAAACCAAAGCTTCCGAAGGACAGGTGGCTCTTCTGAGGTTAAACAGCTAGTAAACAGCAGAACTAAGAATCAAACCCAGGTCTGCCTGGCTCTAAATGCTCTGCTTACTTACTCTTTAAAAATCTTGACTCTAGGGCTTCCCTGGTGGCGCAGTGGTTGAGAGTCCGCCTGCCGATATAGGGGACGTGGGTTCGTGCCCCGGGCCGGGAGGATCCCACATGCCGCGGAGCAGCTGGGCCCGTGAGCCATGGCCGCTGAGCCTGTGCGTCCGGAGCCTGTGCTCCGCAACGGGAGAGGCCACAACAGTGAGAGGCCCGCATGCCGCAAAAAAAAAAAAAATCTTGACTCTAGGACAGTGATTCTCAAGTGGGAGTAGTTTTGTTCTCCCGGGAATATTCAATAATGTTTAGAGATATTTTTAATTTCTACAATTTGGGGACGAGGGGAAGCGATGCCATAGACATTGAGCTTGTGGCCAACAGGGACATCGCTAAACATGCTACAATGCACAGGACAGCCTCCACAATGAAGAACTATCTGGTCCAGAATCTCAATACTGCTGCTGTTGAAATATTTTGCTCTAGCATTTATCAAACTTTGTTTTATTTTAATATAAGTGAATGTAATATCCTATTTCTGAATTCAGACCTTCATTCCTTATTCATGTGCCGATACCAAATGACCTTATTTTTTCCAAGTCTTCTGTGAGGCAGAAATTTTCCCACAGTGTGTTACACGTTCATACCGTCAGTTCCACAGCGCAATATGTATTGTCTCATGGTTTCCACGGTAAAAGGTCTACCTTTTACCTTTTACCTAAGCTGTTTGCTTAGATTATTTTGTGCTGTTCATGACATTTTGAAAACATTTTTAAAAATGAAACTGCCACAGTCAAATCCCATATAGTCTTCCCTCTTTTTCTGTTATTTTTTTTCTTACATAAAATAAATAGCATGTCACAGAATTTAAACAATTCGCAATACCTGTAAACTGTGTGCCGGCTCTAAGATCTGATGGAAGGAATTATTTATAAAATAAAAATGTGATATCTGATAAGGTTCTTAGAATTCTAGTTCACTCCCTACTTTCACTTGACAGAGAAGGAAGGAGAGTCCTAGGTAAGCTGTGATCTACCCAGAGTTGAATGGCTAATTGGCACAGGGCAAGAATAAAAGCACAGGTATTCTGACTCCTGGGCTGGCACCTTCTTCATCCTGCATTTGTGGTTTCAGGCTGTAACATCCAATCAGCACACACACATTTGGGGGCGCCCACACATGGGCAGACAATGTGCGCCTAGGCTTGCGTGCGTATACACACGCATACACAGATTGTGTTTTCACTCTTTTTCTTTTAGAAGGCTTCAAATAGTGATGGTTACCAATATGTTAAATGCAAACCTAGAGTCATGAGCTAACTGTTCTCTGCTGAGGCGTTTAGAGGGAATAGGGGCTTTGGATAACCTGGTGTCCAAAATGAGAGCTTGAGATCACCAGACCAATTACTCTAGACATCTGAAGCCCCAAACTGAGTTCCTGGCATTTATGAAGCCTGGCATAGGATGCGAAGGGTGACACTGTACCACTTTCCATCTCTCTTGCCCAGTACCTCTCCACACTGCCTCCACGGATTCCTTTATAATATATAAATATGACATATTGCCACCTGGCTCAAAAGACTCTGGCCACCTCCCATTTCCTAAATGGAAGCTAAGATCTTCAGCAGGGTGTGTAAGATGAGCTTACCTCTCTAGCCTCCCCAGACACACATCTGCTGTCACACCTGTTTAGATCTCAGAGCTTCCTAGAGGATTGCAGCTCATGGGCCCTGAAGAAAGTTCCTCCAGTCCTTCCACCCAGCCTCCTGGACTAGTCTCCATGCTGCTTCCTCTGCAGCCGCTGACTTCTGTCCTAGCAGCTTCGGCCTCCCTGACACCCCAGCTTGTATCATAGGGAAGGGACACTGATGTCCTTAATTTCCCACAGTAGAGCTCAGACCCAAGTTATGTCAAGAAAACGTATTGAAGACCACAGGATCTAAGTGAACAGAGAGGATAAATCTGTACTTTCTAGAAATTGTAACCAAAACCCATTGACACAAACCCAGCCTCGGAATCCCCACCCAATTCCTGCCCCACTTCTTGTCAACTCTACCTTTATCCAAGACTCTTTCTAGGCATCTCCACATCTGTGAGTTTAGAGCTCACATAGATAAATGTCTTAGTCTCTTTGAGCTGCTGTAACAGAACACCATAGACTGGTGGCTTATAAACAACAGACATTTATTTCTCACAGTTCTGAAGGCTACAAAATCCAAGATCAATGCATAGACTGATTTGGCATCTGATGAGGACCTGCTTTTGTTTCATAGACAGCCGTCTTCTCACTGTGTACGTACATGGTGGAAGAGGGGAGGGAGCCTTCTGTGGGCCCTTTTATAAGGGTACTAATCCCATTCATGAGGGCTCCACCCCTATGACCTAATCACTTCCCAAAGTCCCACCTCCTACTATCATCACACTGGGCACTAGGATTTCAATGAATGAATTTTGGAGGACACAGACATTCAACCTACACTAATAAGAAAATCTTCCCCTCTAAGAACTAAGAACCACAGCATTTCTTGTGTACTAAGAACCACAGCATTTCTTGCTCCAGGATGACTGACAGCGGTATGATCCATTTCCTTCTGAGTAAGTCCTAGCCACAAGGCACAATCTAACCACCATCCTCACCCCAAATAGGAAAATCACATCCGCCTATGGTTTGTTCAGCACATCTCATTGGCCAAACCGCGTCAAGTTGCTGCAGCTGTCTTTCCTCCAGCCTGTCAGGTGTGTAACCTGAACCTCCCTATGCTCTGCAGGAAATATGCTGTCTATTCCCAAGTCCTCACTTCACAGATGACAAAAATGAAGCTAGAAGAGACTTACCCAAGGTCCCCAGCAAGTCAGCAGCAAAGCCAGGACTAGAACTCAGGTCATCCAAAGTCCAGTCAGGTGCTCTTTCTTTTCATATATTCTTGAAATCTCAATAATGAGACTTTTAATTTTATGTGAATATGAATACACATGTGAATCGTCAGCAAGTGAATGGATATGAAAACCCCGGGAAGCAGTGAACATACGGAAACTGAATCTGGGTCATAATACTCCTTGCGGACCCATCATTCCTTGGCCACAAATGTAATAACTGAAATGGGAAGGTAAATTTCAGTGGCAGGGGTGCAACACATGCTGCGATTCATTTAGAAGATGTATGTAGAGACATACATGTAAGATGCTGAATATCACTTTTCTCATTATAAATATTTAAGGGCATATAGTTTTTAATAGCACAAGATATTATACAGTGATCAGCTTGTATAAGTGACACACCCACTGGTTACACGAAGGCCAAGGAAAAATATCATTTCCTGTACCTGGAATGATCCTAAAAGTGTCCTTCTTAAACGGAAAAATAAAGTCCATTCTGAAAGACGCCAGAGTCATATAGTTTTAATTCATGGTGATTCTATCATCCCTTGCCACAAGAAGCCATGTAGACTTAGTTTATATTACACAAAGATCTTTCCACGTGATCTCCAGGGATAGTTCCCTGCTTTGCCTTTTTAGTGGGGTTTTAATAGCAACGATCAAATTGGAAATTTCTTTGATTCTTTCCAAGTTATTAAGGAAGGCTTTGAATCTTTTCAGATACCAATTCAGCTGCAGGTTTAAAAAGAACAGAAGAATAAGCAAGCACAGGAGTGCTAATTAGAATTAATTAGAAAACTCGACTGAATGGTCTCATCAATAAAGTTGAAGCAAATACTACCCTGCTCTACTGGAAACCATGCCAACACTATTTGGGTGAGCTCCTCCGGCAGGGATGGTCACTGCTCCAATGTCTAGTGAGTAATCAGATCAAAAGATGGCTGTACCCAAACTGACACATAGCAATGATATTCCTAGAAATTACCCCCTCAGTGTCACTCAGCTGGAAGAAATCTAGATAGCAAAGAGCCAGACACAGAAGTCAAACGCACTTGGATTAGAATTCTAGAACCACTCTTCACCAGCTGAATGACCTGAGGCAAGTGGCAAGACTTCCCTGAACCTCAGTTTTCACATTCGTAAGCTGGAGGCAATAACGCCTATACTTGATGGCCTCTGGAAGGACTGGAATCAGTATATGCCCTGTTGCCGGTTGTCTGACAAACAGGAGCCGTGGATCATCTTACCTAGACTCAGAGGAGATAAACAACTGCTCTAAGAGCCAATGGGATTGTCAGGAACGTTGTTTATGCCACCTGATGCACTTTGGTATCAGTCATGCACAAAAGTTAATTAATTAATTGATTTATCAATCTTGAAATTCAGATTTATGACCATTTTATTTTTTTAAGTTTTCTTCCCAGATGAGAAAAGTCTAGGGATCCTGGGGACCAAACTAGCTCGTCATGTCCCAGATGTCTAAGAACATGGGAGGTCGCACACTGGGTGTCCACAGACTGGCGTACAAAGCCAAGGAAGTGATCTGAAAAGTGCTCCACGGAGAAGCCAAATAAAAGGGCCAGGCACACCATGCACAACGACTGCCAACTGGACATTGTTAGGTTTCAGCCTTACGGGGAGCAGAGAGATGAGGCTGGTGAGAAGTGTCTGAACTGCGGGTTAAACGAGAGTCAGAAGAAACGTCAGGGACTTTGGTACCCGCAGCTTCCGCCATGAGTGTGAAGGGAAAATCTAATGATCCTCACACAACACGGATCAAAGAGGCTTATTTGCTTTGGGCTTCCTTTCAGTATTAGTTTCTCAAACAGAATGAAAATAATTGTTTTGTTTCTATATTTCCAAATTGAAAAAATGAGGGAACATTTTTAGAAATGTTTGAGTCTTTTCTTCCTTCTCTTGAGGGGTAGAGATACCTCCCAATACAAGCTCAACTCTGAACAGATCACTCAGAAACACAGATGATCACCCAGAAACATGCATCTGCTCCTGGGTCAAGTTCCACTCTATAATTCTAATCGGAACAGTCGAATCCAGCCAATTGCTCAATCAATAGAGACGCGTATACAGGCTGAGCACTCCAGGGTGCGTGAGGAGCTAAGATCAAGCATCAAAGGGAAAGGGCATGGCAGCAGGTGTGCATCTCCTTCTGCAGACCTGGGAAGGGTGGACTTGACTTCACTAGAGTCCCACCGGATCCCAAGTGAGCAGCATGTGATAATGGAATGCTACCGCCGACAATGGACCTGGCACCGATCAGCCAAGCTCCTTACCATTCTCTGCAGGACTCCTCAACCTGGGCCTCCTAGGCCCTTTGCCATGTGGCCCAGCCTTCCCTTCTCTTCTCTTTCCTTCTGGCCTGCATTATCCTATCCACTATTTCCCACGTGGGTAGATGTTCTTGCACTTCCAGTGCCTTTGTTCATAATGCTGCCTCTGCCTCACCTATCTTAAAGGCATTTCCAATGTTCATTCAATCATATGTCCATTCAGCAAATGTTTATCGATTGTCTAATGTGTGCCACTCTCTGCTGTTCTGGACGCTGGTAACCAGGTACCAATCAGAAGCGAGAAACAATCCCTACACTTATGGAGCTGAAGGAGGTGAATCACGTTTCTTGAAGGAAGTGTGGCGTCTGTCCTCCCCTTGTTCCCAGAGAGAAGTCATGGCTTTCTTATCTGGAGTCACACACACGTCAACTTTGCTGTACTCTCAAAACACTTATTAATCCAACCTTGACTTAGAGCTATTAGGTCAGTTTTAGAGTTTCGGAGTAGAAAAATCATCTTCAGGGTCATCTACTGCCTATGGAGAAGGGCCACTGGTCTACTCTCCACCAAATGTAACTTCCTGCAAAGAGGGACCAATCCTCAACTATGGGTTCTATTTACTTAGGCACCTTGTTCTAGTGATGACACTCCCTAAAAACCTCAAAGTTAAATCCATTTAAATGCAATATACAGCTCACTGCTTTCTTCTTCTTTGGGGTCTTTTCAAAGATATCTCAGGGCACCTCCTGCCAGCCTCTCTTCTCTGGCTCTTCTTGCATTTCTGCCTCTCAGCTCATCCAAAATGAAACACCACCAACACTTCCTGTATCTTTCCAATGTGCTGTTTCTTGCCAACAATGTCCTCCCAAGTGGGTGTTTTCTCCAGTTCTGTCACCTCTTCCTACCAAGGAGGGCATGATCACTACGACAATGCATCTTGCAGGCCTCCTGCTCCAGGGCTCCAGCCACTGCACCTAGAAATCCATCAGTGTTGCACTGAGGCCACAACAGCTCTGCTGAGCTGCAGCCATCAGGGCCTGCACCAGCGTGAGGCAAGTGAGGCACCTGCTTCAGGTACAAAATTAAGAGGCACCAAACAACCCAGTAATAAATATAAATAATATTTGCTGCAATATCTTTAAATAAAAATGAACGCAAAAATCCACGATGGACAAAAACATCAAAATTTTAAATAAAGTCAAAAGCAGTGCATATCGCTGATTATCCTTTTGCCTCCAGCTCACCTCCAGTGAGAGAGCACAGCAGGGGTGCTTCTGCCCACCATTCCCGGGAGACACATCTGTCAGTGCACTTGACTCAAGGACTAGCTCAAGTGAAATATCCAGAAATGATGATCCATTCATTTTCTAGACATTGTCGTACATGAGGGCCAAACTGCTGAGAACAGGCTGAGAAGGAAACCAACCCAAAGTGAAGGGCGGTACCAAGAGAGGCAGAATAGAGCCGGAACCCCTGGTTGTATTCATTCTGAAGCATGTATTTCCTCTGGACTTCCAGATATGCGAAGGAATGAAGTTATTTAATCCAAATTAAGTTGGATTTTGCAGTGCTTTCACCCAAGAGCATTCTAAATATTACAGGGAACTTTATCATTTAAGAGAATAAAACCCCTCACTGGGTCTTCTAAGATACAAAAAACTCAGTGGAAGTAAATATTTGGAATGCTCAGTCTCTAGAAATCAGATTTAATCAAGGACTAAAGGAAGAATGGTATTGGCTCATAAAAGGGAAAAAGAAAAGGTTTTAGATCTTTCCTTCAGAAGAACTGCTATGGGAGAGTACAGGAAAAATGAAGAATGACGTCTTGACTGAGCTGGAGGAAGAGAGGGATTTCCTTAGGCGAAAGGTTGTGAGCTTCAAAGCCTGGCCGAACAGATACGAAAAGGAAGAAGAGATATGTCTAGACAGCATTTCTTTTAAGACAGGAAAGGGGCCTTTCAACCATTACTCTATCAGCATAGGAGACTCAGATCCAGGGAGATCCCAGCAGAGGAAATGCTGATTGGAGCTGAAGGGGTAAATAAATCACACCTCTCTCTTCTTCTGAGCCCCAGCTGAAACATGTATCAGTTCAGGATCAAATGTATATATATATTAGAGTTATTGCTAGAGGCTCTGGGCTGGAGAACATAGTTTTAATCTTGGCCACACGTAGCTTTTGCTATATCCCATGTATCCCCATACAACACCTCGCCATCTCTAAGTAGTTGAACTTATCTGCCCAGGCAAAGGCAGAGCAGTGAGATCTATCCAGACATCCTTCTTTCTGCCCCTTCCTCCCTCCTGTCCCTTGCAGGGACAGAATCTCCCCCTCGAAAGGCTTGTTACATGGAAGAACAGAGGAAAAACTAACATTCATTGCAATTAGGGCAGTGCCTCAGGGAAGGATGAGGCCTGGATATCGAGAGCCGTGTTATTTATCACCTTAAACTTGCTTAAATTAGAAAGATGGACCAAAGATGTCAGACTCCCAAAATTCCACCCATGAGCTAAATCACTCTCCCCCCTTTGCCAAGGTATAGGGGGATGACAAAAGGAGCTGTAAATGCTATTCTAACAATGCCTCCGGGAGTCAACATCCCCGCATGGAACAGGAAGACAGAGGGATACTCTCCCCCTAATAGGAGACAAGAACACGAGGAGCACACTGGAGCGACTCCACTGCAGAGGGAGCCCACATCCAGTGTACTGTCAAGAGATGCCTCTGAGAGCTGTAAAAGAAGGTTCATAATAAGGACAATTGGGAAACCCACCCTTTAATACTAGGAGAGCTATGTCAAGTAGATGTGGAAACAATGGAACAAATCTAGCTAAGAAGATGGGAAAGATCGTGCAGAAAATGTCAAGCATCGTTAGGTATATTTCTCGATAACAAGATTTAGCTCCTTCCCCTCCCCTCCTCTTAGGTAGGATTGAACTCACTATACCTGCCTCTCAAGAACATCCCCAGGATATATATGCGCACTGTTTGAATGGGTTAGAAAAACTAGGTATACTTTACAAATGATATATATATAACTCTTTTGCTGAGACAAATGTGAGGGCCAGGCAGAACCTACCAGAGGAAGGTGCAGTCTTTTAGAGAGGGAAACAGCAGTAGCGGTAGCCAGTATGGTGCTGGGTTGCAGAGGGATGGGGCAATACAGAGAGAAGGGCCAAACATGGAGAATGCGGGGAGGGGGGAGGTAGAACCTGGCCCCTCCCCCATGCATGTCTGCTCAAAATAGGGCAGCGCGTAGTCCCCAGCCAAACCCACATCCATTCAGAACTGGGGACAGAGGAGCCCAGGACTCAAAGAGAAAGTGGGGATTTAGGCATTTAGACATTTAAAGGTGTTGGATGAACCTGAAGTGGGGTGTGTGTGTGTGTGTGTGTGTACAAGAGGACCTTACGTAAGTATTTAAGTCCTGGTGATGGGGGAGGGGTGCCACCAAAGGAAATGTCCGCATTTTTCCCGGAAGTTAGGAATGTCTCCATTCCCCACGTTACTCTCTGAAAGAGCGGGCTGTCTATAACACGTAGGCTTTGCTCCAAATATTTTACTCCTCAAACTCTGAAGAAACACTTCTTCCTCTTGCATTTACCCTACATGTAAGCTGATTTCTGGACCCTTGGCACAGCTAGGATGGCATCCGGCAAGTTCATTGAGACACGCCGCTGTTTTGTTGTGTTGTTTGTGTTGTCTCTGAATAATTTTCTTCCTCTAGATACTGCTAAATCTTTGTTCTCGTCTTTGACTGGCAAAAGCTGTGTACGTCTGGGTTTTATTGTTTATTTCATTTTGGAAACATAATCTTGCTGGAGATTGCTTCTATAAGAGCTGAGGGGGCTGTGTTTTTTTCTAATATTCTCTAAATTTTGTGGGTTTGTGGCTGTTGTGATAATCTTGTACACTGTACCACCCATAAGCTTTTCCAAAAGTGGCGGATCAGGCAGACTGGGTTGGTTTAATTGAACTGAGGAGGTACTGAAAGAATTACACTCATACACTCATTCCAGTGGAAGAAATGCAGGCTGAAGTTCCTGTAGGGACACAGTTCTACCCGAACATCGGAGTGAGACCATCACTGCCCCAAACCAAGTAGGTTACCACATTGGGGAGAAGAGGATTTGGGATATGAATGCCTTTGAACTTTAACTGCCTCAGTTTCATCACCTGTGAAAGGAGGAGAGTCACAGCCTACCTCTTAGGTTATGTGAGGCGAGGAAGAGGGAATATTTGTAAAGCATATGGCCAGTACCTGGAAAATAGCAGATCTTCTAAAATAATTATTGTTATTTAGCTCAGGTCTAAAATGTCAATAATCTAATGCTCGAATAAGCCTGGTCACCACTGCCAATGGAAAACATCCTTTTGTTCATTCCCAGTGCAGAAGAGAAAATCTGGAGATTGCTAAAGTGAATACCTAATTCAAACCTAGAATGACTTGTTCAGCAAATATTTATCAAGTGAATACTCTGTCCCAAACACGACTATAGAAACAGCGACGACAGCAGTGAAGAAGTGCTCTCCTTTTTTAGGGCAGAGGATGGAGCCTCACCGATTACTTTTTCCCCATCCCTCTAGATGGCAATCCTTTTAAGGCAGGGATCTAATATTATTGTTCTCATATTTACTTCATATTCACTAGCAGAAAAAAGAGACTGTTGATGCTTGCCGAGTTACCTTGAGTTGGGCAGAGAGAGAGAAGCCTTAGCAAACCACACAGAATGCTGGGGAACTAAAAGAACCCAGCCAGGATGCACAGGACAGACAGCCCTGGCAGGACAGACTTCTGAGTGGGCTTTCAAAGCAGCCTCTACTCCCACTGCCTAAGACTGGTCTCTGTGAGATGGTCTTTCCTGAGCTCTCCTGCCCTGATCCTGCAATGACTTTACCCAACTTCGTCAGCCGTCGCCAACCATGCACTGGCTCACTGTATCTATCAACAAACAGCAGCTTCACAAATGTTTAGTGAGCACCTACTGTGTGCTAGGCCCCCCGTGAGTGCCTCGTTTGGTTAGCTTTCCTTACTCATCACCATAAATCCGTGATGCAGGTACACTGCAGAGGAGGAAACGGACCCAGAGAGGGCATGGGAGACATTCAGGGTCACACTGTCAGCAAGAGGCAGGCCTGGAACCCTGGTTTCTTAACTTCGAGTCCAGTACTCTTTCTGCTTCATCCCTTCATTCTGTTCTCATAAGCTTTAAGCTGTAGTTGCAAGTCTCCTTCTCACCACAACACCCCACTTTCAAAACAGAAATGCAGGACAAAAACAGAAAGAAGTCTTTGCTTAGGTAAAATACCGTCTCAACTGTATGACAGTGTTTTCACTCGGCAAAGCACATCCAAACCTGTTACCCGATCTGGTCCTTCACAGTGTCCCCGTCTGATGGGAAGAAACTGAGGATCAGAGAGCATGTTGGTTGTACAATATCACAAAGCTAGCAAGGGGTCAATGCGGAAGTCTTATTCAGGTTTCTTTGTTTGCCTTCTACCCCAGTCGAATGGGCACTCCATAGCCCCAGGTTGTCTCTGTGGAATTATTGCTATAAATTGGAACTTGACTTTGACAATAGATGGCATCAGGTCCCACGCAGACACTCAGAATGAGAACCTCTAACAGATGTCTGAGCCGATATCATGAGAGGTTATGGGGAAGGATGAGAAAATCCAAACTGGGATCCCAGTTGGGTGCTCTCTGTGCAACAAGCAATAGAAGTTTGCTCAAAGACTCCCCAGAGTTTGCAAGAACCCAGGTGAGGGGCAGAGACTGGAACAAACAGGGCCCTGGGGGGTGATGGTCCTGGAGCACGGTGGCAGACCCTGTCAGTGTCTGCAAAAAGTCCATTCCCTGTGCCCTTTTATTTTAGCGGAGTCATGATTTGTTCAGATAACTGAGGAGACCTAATGACCTCCAGGAGGGTGGACCTACTCCATCATGAATCATCAATCATGATTAGTTACACCGCTGGTGGGTTTCTCATTGCCCTCGGTTACTGATGGCTGTGGGGGTGGCCATGGGACAAATTCTGGTCAGTGAGCTGTATCCACAGGTTTACTGGGTAGACCTTCTGGAAACGCTTTGCTTTCCTTCTCAGGGGGACGGATTTGTCTGAGTTGGCCCTTTCACTCATTTGCCCTTCTCTCTTCTTCCTGCTGGGAATATGGACATGAGCCATGAGGTGCAGTGGGATGTTCATGACCAGGAGGCAGCAGGCTGAGGAGAAAAGCCAACATTATCGGGGTGGCAGAGAAGAGAGACAGAAGGAGCCTGCATCTTTGAGGACATCACTGGGCAGTGTCCCAGTTCTAGACCTCACGCCATCTGAGAATTTTTTATGCCACTGTAGGGTTGTGTTTTTGTACCTTGCAGCCAAATACACATCTAAATGTAAGCCCAGTACTGCCTGATTATCCTGAACCCCCAGCTACAGCCAGCCCCCATCTCCATACCTAGAACCAGGCCTGACTGGGGAACCGGCTCTGTGTTCTGACCACTCTGTCCCCCTCAGGCTTCTTTGTGTAAGGACTCCGCACGCAGATGCTGTGTTTCCTAGTTACTGACTCAAGGATGGTGAGACGCCTCTTTCCCAGACTCAAAACACAACTAGTCTTTATTCCTGTCTTACCCCTAGACACAGACCTACTAGAGAACGGACTTGAGGATATGGGGAGGGGGAAGGGTGAGCTGTGACAAAGAGAGAGAGAGGCATGGACATATATACACTACCAAACGTAAGGTAGATAGCTAGTGGGAAGCAGCCGCATGGCACAGGGAGATCAGCTCAGTGCTCTGTGACTGCCTGGAGGGGTGGGATAGGGAGGGTGGGAGGGACGGAGATGCAAGAGGGAAGAGATATGGGAACATACGTATATGTATACCTGATTCACTTTGTTATAAAGCAGAAACTAACACACCATTGTAAAGCAATTATACCCCAATAAAGATGTAAAAAAAAAAAAAAAAAAACCACAACTGGTTAAACTGGTTTTCAAACCAAAAGGTGAAGGGAGCAGCTTTGCTCAGGTATTCAGCATGGTAAGTCTCAACCCTCACTGCACTGGGATAACCAGATGACCAAGAAGAGAACACAGGCATGCTCTTAAGATCTCAGCAAAGCTGTGACCGCTTTAGCGACAGTTATTAAACACCTACCGCAAGCTGGGTTCAGTGCTTTCATACAAAGTTGCATACGTGCCAAACATCCCTACAGCCAAGCGGGTCACAGGCAACACATGATAAAAACAAAAACCTCTGTCCTCGAGGAGGACAGGGGATGTAAACAAAGAAAATAATACACAATCAAGTAAGTTGCATGTTCGTTTACCTAAATATGTAACACACATGTATACACTTACACACACGTATGCCTACTTGTCGGAAGATTTAGGGGGAAAAAAACATCAGGAAGGGGGATAAGAAGCACTGGGTGACACTTTCTATGTTGGTGGCCTTTTTGGCCTCAGCCTTCCCACCTGTAAAACGAAGGGCAGGTGCCAGGTCCCTTCCATCACTGGCATTCTTTGAAACTATAACACACTCCGTGTGCTTATGGACTGGCTCACTCTTAAAGGCTCTCAAAACATACTCTCTTGGGAGTGAGCTGCTTCCCCGCCAGCCTTTAACTCACTTTGTAGGTCACTTCTCCGCTTGGTGGCTCCTACTAGCATCATTTTCTTCTTGATGGCACTAGTCACAGTTGCAGTTTTATATTTGTGTGATTAATTAATCACAGTTTTTAAATTAAGTTCTGTTACCCCCACTGAATGTCTACTTATGTTCAGCAGTTTACCCTAGTGGTTAATATGGAGCTTGGTGCCTAGCACATGCTCAACAGAATTATGGTTGAGTGAGTGAATGAATGAATGAATGAATAGGCTCTATTTCATCTTCACTGACTCAATTCTACAGACCTTTGACGTTTTTCTTTCCTTCAGGATTCCTTCTTTAAGGTTTTCATTGATAATTTCCAAGGCCCTCTCTTCATAATGCATGCTTTCAAACCCAGAGGGCCTGTACATATTCATTCATTTTCCAGACAGAGTCAAATCTGGTTTACATACTACAGAATGTGTGAGCAGAGGTGGGGGTAATGAATTTGTATACAGCAAATGCTGGAGATGCTTCTACACACACACACACACACACACACACAAGCTTCCTCTATGATTTATAAGGGGGAAGGTGAGTGTAGATGAGTGTAGATTTATGTCCTGCCTCAGGCACTGGGCTGTCTCTCAGCAGCCTTTGGGCAACTGTCTGTGGGCTCCCCTACACAAAGTATATAATCATAAGAGGCTGTCTTGAAATGTAGACACCCCAGCTTTTGTGGAGACAGTGTTGCCTCTGAGAGCAATTGGAAGCATTAAATTGTAGGACACTGCTGGGCTGCATGGAATCCTTACAGACGAGGAGAAATAGCAAAAGACTGGTCACGTGGCAACTGGTTGTCACAAGGACATCTAGCCAAAACCCTTCTGGCCTGTTCATATATCATTTATACCTCTTTTAAAAAATACTTTATGGTTCATGTAATCATGTACGTGCCGAAACAGCATGTATTCCTCAATCCGCAATGTGGGTTTGCCCACTTTCAACCAAGTCTACGTAACATTCAGAATACTGAAGAGCCACTCTGGGTATCGTTCTATTGAGCTATCTGGACTTGGGAGTCCCTACTTGGCTGGTAGAGTCAAGTTCTGGTCCCCTGGGCAGGGAAAGGACAACAGCAGAGGCCTGCTTCCACCCAGCCCTCTTATAAGATGATGCTTTTATTCTGACAAGTGAGTGGCAATACAAAAGTAACTAGCATAACATCTGGTAGAAAGTAGAGACTCAGACACTTGTGGGTTTCTGACAACAAAAGCAAAAATCAAACAACCATAAAACCTCCAAATTGTTAGTGCTTTCATTCCCTGCTAACAAGAAAAGCAGGGTGACAGGAAAGACAAACCTTTTTCTGGCAGCAACTTTTACGACGCAGTTGTTACAGAAAGCCTTGAAAAGGCACATGGAACTATGGAAGGGATGCTCTCTTCAAGAGCATTTTTATAGAAGATATAGAATTATGCTTTAGCCAGTCATTTCTTATATAGCCCCCCAATAAAAGAAAAGGACATTCTCTTAAATAGCCCTTCTCTGGAGACATGTTTACAGGTGTGAGAGTAACGAGAGTGAGGCCTGTAGCTTTTGGTGATCTGACTTGATACAGGATTGGTTTGCTGATACTGAAGGGGATGGGATGATGGATGCCCATCTCAAATGTTGCTCACTTCCTCAGCCAGGCTGGTGATGGAAGTTGGTTCATAGCAATTCAACACAGAGAGGTGGGGTGGGAAACTGTCCCACAAGAAGTGGGCCTGCTCTTGGGCAGTGACTTCTTTCTCTTTTCCACCTTTTTAGTCTTTTAACTCTGCCAGCATCATTTTTTAAAACCTTCTCCTTTGTCTAGGCACGAAATTGCCCCTGAATGCATCACCAGGGGAAGGAAGATGGTGTCATGGATATTGGAGTCTTGCTCCAAAGCTGACATCCTCCAAGGCCTGACCTGGCTCTGGGTGTTAACTTGGGTTACTGAGCAAAAGAAATCAAGATTATCACATTTATTACAATCAGTGTCTCTCTCAAACTGTCACATAGAGAAGTTTGCAGTGATGGAGTCTCGGTAGATCAGATAGTCACTGAAGGGAGAAATTGTATCCCCTTAAAAGACATGTTGAAGTTCCAACCCCCAGTACCCATGAAGGTGACCTGATTTAGAACTGTGGTCTTTGATGTAATGATGTAATCAAGTCAAGATGAGGTTATACTGGAATTAGGTGGACTCTAACGCAAAGAACAGTGTCCTCATAAGAAGAGAGAAATGTGGATACAGAGAAACACAGCAAGTATGCCATGTGAAGACAGAGGCAGAGATCGAAGTGATGCATCTACAAGTCAAGGAATGCCAAGGATTGCTCACAACTGCCAGAAGTTAGAAAGAGGCAAAGAAGTACCCTCCCCTAGAACCTCTGGAGTCAGAATGGCTGCACAGACACTTTAATTTCACATTCTAGACTCCCAAACTGTGAGAGGATACATTTCAGTTGTGTAAAGGCATCGAGTTTGTGGTACTTTGTTACAGCAGCCCTAGCAGTGCCTAAGAGCCCTCTACATATAACCAGAGAGACTCAGAAGTAGAAAAACTAGAAGTATCTGAGTTCAACATGATTTATTTTTTCCAAGCCCATTCCTGTTTGGAGACCTGCACGATCTGGTAAATAATTAATACTGTTAAGAGTAGTAATGGTATAATCTCACCAAATGGATGAGGTGCCAGTGCTCTGAGGTTGGGAAACCTACGCTGTGCTGAGTCCTTCCCCCTTCTCAGTTTTCCCTGGACCAGGCAGCCTCCCCACGATTCACTTCACCAGAAAGGAACCAAAACAGCTTTACCTTCCACTTACCTTTCAAGGGCATCAGGAAGATCTGTGTCTCTGTAATGTTTGTCTAAGAAATTGGACCTTCCGGGAGGACTGTTACTAGCTAAATATAAAGTATGTTATTATCCCTCCAAACCTTGGCAATTTTTTGTCATTTTCCTTTTGCAAATAAACTTATACTTACCCAAAGCATTTCATTACCACCTGGACTGTCTGTTTGATATAAATTTAGAAGCCTACATTTATATAACTCTCAGCCAAATGCATTAGAGTTAGGAGTCCAGGGCACCTATAATATTGCTATTACAGAAAATAAATTTTGGCAGGTGGTCTTGCATGACTATTCAGTCTGAACTCTGAATCAGCTCAATTCAGGGAGGCCCCTTCAAATGACTCTGTGGGATAGTTTGCCTATCTTTGTCTACATCACCTGCAACAGTTTATTCCAGGTAGATCTTAGAGACTTACTGAGAATTATAATACCATCCAACTGAATATTTGGGATTCTTTCTTTTACATACCTATGAAAAGCGAAGTCCCATTTAGGAGAGACATAGGTACCCCAGATCAGACCTTCCTGACTGGCTGAGGATGTACACTGAATACATGCTATAGAGCTGGAAAGCCCCATGGATACTGCAAGTTTAGCAGAACTCTGGGAGGGGTGAGTGGAATCATGAGAGTTCGGTTGTGTTCCTTCCTTTCAAGCTCATGTGTTAATTTTCCCTAACCCCGAGTCTCTTTGGGTGGAGGTGTGGACCTAAATGATAATATCAATCCTGGGCTTGGCACGTGCATTGTTGCCTCCGTTTCCTCATATATAAAATGGGGAAGTAAAACCCAGCTCATAGGATTGCTATGAGAATTAGATAATTCTGTTAAAGAAGTTAAGAGGGTTCCTGGTACACAGTATTCATTTGATAAAAGTTAAGTGCTAATAGAAAAAGGAGATGGGAAGAAGAAAAAAAGTAGTATTAGTGGTGGTAGTAATAGTACTAATCTCTAAGTTACCCCAAGACACCAGAGAGACACGGCTAGTGGAAAATGCGGTAGAGGTTCAAATTGGACTCAGTATTAAAGTTTTCTCTTGAATTCTCTGGATATATCAAGAACATCAGTGGACGATCAACAAGCCGGCCAATGGCTCCTGCAACCATGCCAGTTGTCCCAAGTGAAAGACTGAATGGTATCAGGTCCATATGGTCGAAAAGTCAAGCTGCAGCTGCCAGACCCATCATCCATTGTGGTCGGCAGAATAACGGCCACACCCATAACCATGTCCTCATTCCAGGGACTTGTGAATATATTATACTATGTGGTAAAGGGAAATTAAGGTAGCAGATGGAATTAAGGTTGATAATCATCTGATCTCAAAATATGGAGAGTATCCTGGATTATCCAGGTGGGCTCCAGGTAATCACAAGGGTCCTTAAATATGGGAGAGAGAGGCATAAACGTCAACGTCAGAGTGATACAGTGTGAGAAAGACTTGATCATCAAATTGCTGGCTTTGAAAAGCAAGGGGCCGTGAGCCAAGGAACGTGGGCAGCTTCTAAAAGCTGGAAAAGATTATCTCCTATTATCTCTATAAAGGAACTCAGACCTACTGACACCTTGATTTGAGCCCAGTGAGACACATTTCGGACTTCTGGTTTCCAGAACTAAAAGATGGTGATTTTGTGTTGCTTTAAGCCACTAAATTTGTGGTACTTTGTTTAGCCATAAGAAATGGATACACCCACCAATAATCAGACTGAACTATATCCCGACCAACACCCACCCCGTGGCTGTACTCCCTCCACAAACCCAAGAACAGCTCATCAGAGAATTATCCTCTTACACAATGTAACAGCAGACCTTCTGAGAGAAGCAAAGCCCTTGATGGTGTGAACCCTTGAGGGACAGAAGCACTTGGCTTTGTTCCTCTGCCCCTGACTCTCTGGAACCCTTTTCTCCCTGATGACCCCCCAGAAGCCCTCCTCTGGAGGCTGCTCAAGTTGGCCTGAGTGATTCCCTCGCAGTAGATGGCAAAACAATTCTGGGAGTGCGTGCGGTGGAAACGTCCCTGGGGATGAGCTTGAACTCTGTATCTGGGGAGTGCCGTTTCGTGGAAGGGCTCATAGAGAGGTTCACATTACTGAAGATTCCAAGGGACATTTGAGGATATACTTATTAATGCCAAACCCTCATTTCAGATATTAGATAGGAGAATATTTTACAGATTCCACGCAAATGTAGTGTTGTCAGTATTGTTAAAGGCTTAAGTACTATTAAGTGGTATTTTTTATTATAATAGTAGCATAGAATGTGGGGGAATTAAGGGGATTATGTATTATATTAATTAGCAAAAACTTATGCTTTTAGTGATACCCTTAATCGTTAAAATCTCTGTCTTGGGGGCAAACAGCTAATACGAGACTATAAAATAACTACATGATCTGACCTTTTTCTGTATGCAGTAACTCTGTTTCAGAAGCGATCTCATTTTATATGGGAATTCTGTACAATTAATTGTGACTGATTTCAAGAGAACATTTTACAATATTAAGTAAGAGTAGGGTCAGTCTTTATTTATTTAATTCAGCAGGTTCTTATTAGTTATCTATTTTATACATATTGGTGTATATATGTCAATCCCAATCTCCCAGTTCATCCCCCCCTCCCCCCCGCCCACCGCTTTCCCCCAAGAGTAGGGTTAGTCCTGAGGGAAATTCAGGAGAAGGTATTTACATAGAAAATGAGCACTGATTCCTGTGTAATGAATACTCTTTCAGAATCTCTTCCTTCCCCTTATCCCAACCCCCACCCCATCCCAGTACATCTGCAAACTTTATAGCAGCTATTCTAAGATTTTTGAGATTCACACACAACACCACGTTAACACGCTCTCTGAATAAACCAACAAATACCTGCAGAGTGCTTAGGTTAATACTGCATTCCACGAACAATACTTATTAAATTATTGCATGTCACGTGGAACATGGAAAACTACCTCTGTGTGACCCACTGGAGGAAAGAGTCAAGGCAGCTCCCAGCAATCGAGGACCAGTCTAGAAGCCATGGCTGCCCCAAGCCCCGCCCCCCCACCCACAGCTCTCCCTGGAGCCAAGGAGATTGTCTAGGACCACTTCTAACCATGGAGCATGTCACAAAGCCTGGCTGGGAAAGTCTGGCATAAACAGTAAGACAAGACAATGGAAAGGCAGCATGGCATAGGAGTTAAGCACTGGGTTCTAGGGGCCCATCTAACCTCTGCTATTTCTAGCTCTGTGGCCTTGGGCAAGCAGCTCACCAGTCCGTACCTCACCTTCATTATCTGTAAAATGAGAACAAGAGTAGTAGTACCTACTCTATAGAGTTTTCATGAGAGTTACTGTTGTGAAATATTTACAATGCTGCCTGGCATACAGTGAATCCTCAGTGAATGTTTAGAGCCAAGAGGCCTGGTTTCAAGTCCTAATAGGCTGTATGACCGTAAGCAAGGTGGTTTGCCTCTCCAGGCCACGTGTCCATTGTTGTCATTGTTAGAGCACCCCTCATCCTTATTCTTCTGGGACAGTCATATGATGTGTGTGGGCCCAACACTCTCCCCCATTTGCTCTGAAAGTGGTCCTGCAAAGGGTCCGAGTTTGATGATCACTGCATGGTCATCCAAGTATTGTCAGCATTTTAATCCCCAGTGTACCTGGCAACCAGGAGGTCATGGCTGAGAGTTGTTTTGGAGAGGAAAGGGAACAGAAGCTAAGTGCAGACAGCATCAGAGTGAAGGTACAGAACTGGAGATTGTAAACCTAGAGCCTTGGTCCAGAATATCTCCATGGACTTTGCTGGAGATGTAAAGGAGGCACCAATAGAGGGAAATGTGGTTGAAGCAGGAGTGTTTGCTAAGACAGAGATGTGGGTGTGATTCTATGCTGTAAGTAAATCAGAGCACGAGGCTCAGAAACAGGGGAGAAAATGGATGATTAATGGAGTGAAACGCCAGGGGTTGTGGAAGGGAAGGGGAGGGTCTCAAGTCCTCTCTCCAGGAACTGGGGAATTCTATACTGGCAACTGGAGGACTTAATCGAACTCTCTGATTTCAATGATGCCCACGAAAGAGATAAGCACATGTTAAATTCCAGGCTATCCCCAGTTGATTTCTATCTTGCAGCTGGTGAAGAAGTAAAAGCAAAGTGATAGAGATTGATTCTCAACTTCTCAGGAGGCCTGGCTGGCACTGATAATGCAGTCGATACTATAATTACTCTGAGAGTCTTTGGGCCCAAGCCCCTGGAACCAGCTTCTGAGTAATTTTATGGGACTGTCAACTCTCCACAGGGCTTGAGCCATCCCACCACTTCCAGGAAAACATATTTACCAGGCAGATCTGTAATCCTGTCAAACCTGCAAGTCTCTTAACAGAGCACTTCTAAAATGAATTTGATTAACAGGTACCCCTCTCCAAATATTAATTCCAAGGCTGCTCTTCTAACCATAGGTGTCATGGTGTCCCATGACAGACTCTTTCTTCAGAGTCTGTCCAGCTCATCCTGTCACCAGAGAGGACCTGAGTCATCTCACGCTGGCCACTTCAGTCTTGAACTTGGCAAATGATTGCTCCAGTGCCTCTCACTGACACCTTTTCCAACCCTTCCTGTACCTACCAATCTGCATGGCCTGGAGCAACAAAAGATCCATTCATTCACTGATTTATTCACTCATGGATTGATTTATCCACAAAGTACACTCAGGCACTGTGCTAGGCACTAGGGATAGATGCTGACAACATGGAGTCCTCAAGGAGCTCAAGGTCCAGTGTCCAGTCCCTACTGAAAAGACTAGAGCAATTGTCAATTTCCCAGAGCACACTCTTCCTGTTACCCCTCCTTGCCTTTTCCCACATCCTCAGGCAGCCCCACTGTTCACTTTACCCACTGAGTCTATAAAGCCCTCCCTCCATCAGTTCGTTTGCTTTAAATGCTTCAAATCATAGAGAAGCCAATAAATTGTGAATAAATGATTTGGTTCACATAATCGGAAGCCCAGAGGTAGAGCAAACCTGGTTGCCTGAAGCCAGTGCCTCAGGCTGTTTCTCTCCTAGTCACGCATCTGTGTTCTCCTCTATGGCTTCAGTTCATTTTCAGGCTCACAGAGGCAAAATGGCTGTGGTCTTTTTCAAGGGATCAGAGAGAGTAGGAAGTTACACCCCAAATTATCCAACATATTTCCCCTCACATCTCGTTGACCTGAAATGGACCATGAGGCTGTGACAAAACCAATCCCCATCGCCAGAAGACAGCTGCGTGTTGATTGATTTAGGCCTGGGAAGCCCACACCCATGACCGTGGCAAGGCAATAAGGTTTCTCTGATTCATTAGGCAAATCAGAGCCCATTTCTGGAGCTGAGGATGGAGGCAACGCTCGAAATTTCATGGCTGCCCTACAAAGGGAAGAGTGCGGAGTAGACGTCAGTTGATCACTGGTTGATGACATGACCACACACAGGAACAGGGACATTCACTGTGGCTCTGACCCTGACACGAGTGAGAAACACCTGTCACTTTTCTGGATGCAAAGTCTCCACAGGATCCAGGCTCCATCCCACGGCCAGAGGGCCTTGGGATGCTCAATTTCCCTTCAGAGTGTTCCCTTCCGTTGCACTCTCTTCTCAATAATATGGGGAAATTTGTTCCAAGCAATATTAATGGGCACATGAGAAGCATAACTGAATTATTCGTAAACCATTATATTTGTCTGCTGGTAGATTGGCCTCTGATGAGAGAAACAAATATTTTCCACGTGGGCTTAGTTGGAGAGGTCATTTTCCATCTGTGTCACACACTATTTTTCATAGGGCAAGGGGAAAGTCTCAGAGTTGCCCCACATCCATTGACTTTTTTTTTTTTTTTTTTTTTTGCGTTACGCGGGCCTCTCACTGTTGGGGCCTCTCCCGTTGCAGAGCACAGGCTCCGGACACGCAGGCTCAGTGGCCATGGCTCATGGACCCAGCCGCTCCGCGGCACGTGGGATCTTCCCGGACCAGGACACGAGCCCTTGTCCCCTGCATCGGCAGGAGGACTCTCAACCACTGCACCACCAGGGAAGCCCCCATTGACTTATTTTCATGTAAAGGTTAAAGGAAAGACTCCTTCTTGGAAAGCAACATGCTTTTTTTTTTTTTTTTAAATAAATTTATTTATTTATTTTCGGCTGCATTGGGCCTTTGTTGCTGCGTACAGGTTTTCTCTAGTTGCGGCTACTGGGGGCTACTCTTCATTGCGGTGTGCGGGCTCCTCAAAGCCCGTGTCCCCTGCATCAGCAGGAGGACTCTCAACCACTGCGCCACCAGGGAAGCCCCCATTGACTTATTTTCATGTAAATGTTAAAGGAAAGACTCCTTCTTGGAAAGCAACATGGTTTGTTTTTTTTTTTAATAAATTTATTTATTTATTTTTGGCTGCATTGGGTCTTCGTTGCTGCACGCAGGTTTTCTCTAGTTGCGGCTACTGGGGGCTACTCTTCATTGCGGTGTGCGGGCTCCTCATTGCGGTGGCTTCTCTTGTTGTGGAGCACAGGCTCTAGGCACGTGGGCTTCAGTAGTTGTGGCTCACGGGCTCAGTAGTTGTGGCTCAAGGGATCTAGAGCACAGGTTCAGTAGTTGTGGCGCACGGGCTTAGTTGCACCGCGGCATGTGGGATCTTCCCGGACCAGGGCTCGAACCCTTGTCCCCTGCACTGGCAGGCAGATTCTTAACCACTGTGCCACCAGGGAAGCCCAGCATGTCCTGATCACGGATGACTGAAGCCAGGACTGTGGGAGTTCCTGAAAGGATTTGTAAACAGTAAGGTAGAGGGAAAGCTTCCAGGCGCACAGTCCAGCCTTACCCATGGGCTGGGAGATTAGAAGGAACTCTACAGCAGGAAGCAAAGAGGCCTCCCAGAGGATGATGTGGGACTCAGGTCACTGTCCAAAGTACCATCATTTGCTCTGCTCCTAGAAGGAGCTCTGTGTGTGGAAAAGCCTTCAAGGGATGGCAATGATATTGTAGCCCCAGACATCAGGACAGGAAGGGCTTTTAAAAAAACTGAAGCCAAGTGAAGTTAGGTAGTTCCTCCAGGATGAGTCTCCTAAGGGAATAACCATTTGGAGGGGCCAGAGATGAAAAGTAAATAGGACTGGCAGAGCCAGAATGCGGGATGGGTCGGGCCTATAACAGACCTTTGAAACTTGCTGTTGGCACCAAGAATGGACAATGGTGCTCAAACAACAGGTCGCTGAAGGCCATTTCAGAGGGAGTCAGGAGTCTTAGGGTCAGACACAAGGCCAATTTTGGAGCCGAAGAGAAATTCTGCCAAGTGGCATGTCTGCTGCCCCTGCCAGGGTTTACTGTCTGTATCTCTCCTGTATCAGCTCTTGCAGTGGAGGCATCTTCAGGGCGTCTGGTATTTGCAGTCCTGAAAGATTCCGCCCAGAAGGGAGAGGAAGAAGGGAGCTGTACAAGTATTCGAGCTTGTTCCGTGCTCAGTGCCGTGCATCTATCGTGTGTTCCTGTGTCAACCCCCCGTCTCCTTCACACACCCGCACGTACGCACTTTAACTCGTGATGTTTGTTCTCGTGCCTCCGACTCTGTCTGGGTATATGTGTCGCACTCCCCAAACCCCTGAGCTCTTCTTAGCAGAAAGGGGTTTAAAGCACGACCCTCCCTGATTGTTTTATTGAAGAAGGGTGACCGTGGTCTTTGGCACCCAAGAAGGCTAGGTACCTTGTTCATTTCGAGAATAATTCTCAGCATCTGCTATGTACAAGTACGCTGTTAGATTGGGTCTATAGAGAGTAGGGCACAAAAATGATTATCCACTTATATGTGGGATTTAAAATATGACACAAATGAACTTATCCACAAAATAGAAGCAGACTCACAGACATAGAGAACAGACTTGTTGTTGCCAATGGGAACGGGGCGGGGGGGGTGGTCAGGGGATAGCAGATATGAACTATTATATATAGAAAGGATAAACAACCAGGTCCTACTGTATAGCACAGGGACCTATATTCAGTATCTTGTAATAAACCATAATGGAAAAGAATATATATAACATACATATGTATGTATAACTGAATCACTTTGCCGTACATCAGAAACTTAACACAAAATTGTAAATCAACTATACTTCAATTTAAAAGAAGGTGACTATCAAGGAGCAAGGAATAGGTCAACTATATGCCTATTCAACTCAAACACATGAATAAACATGATACTAGCCTTACAATTAGCTTTGAGAATACCAAAGAGGGAGAGACAGCACTTCTGACTGTCATGAAAAGGGGGCATTTGGGCTGTGTATTTGAAGTTAGGCAGGAACTTGATTGTGGATCCCTGGATGCTGTGGGAAGCATGGGAGCAAAGGCTCCTGGGTAAAATGTGCTAAGTGTGCCTGCCTGTTCCTGGGGGATAGCAATTTGTCTGGGGAAGGGGACATGCTACCCTCAGAGAGATCACGCACCCACCATACTGGCATTTTACGCCTGGTTCAAGAAACTCTTCAGCAAAATTCAGATCAAGTGTTTTTGCCCTGTTTATTGAGAACTTTTGCAGACAGACTACCTGAGAGTAGGAAACCCCTGAAGGTCCCCTGTTCCGTTCCATTCTACTCATTACAGGTTTCTGGCAAGCCTCAGGCCATCCCTCGTGTCAGCGGTGCCTTGGGTACGTCCTTCATCCCGCATCATCTTTGAACCAACACCGGTCTTCCTCTTACATCCTCACTGCAAAGCTTCATCCTCTCCCCCTGGACCACTCCCTTAGTACCCCATCTCCCCTCCCGGCCCAGGCTTTCCACTCAGGCAGCCACACTTCCCACAGAAACCAACACAGTGACCCTTCTGAAAATTGGTCTTGGCCATGCCATTTCCCAACTTAAGGCCAACTCAGGACTCACAGTTGAACACAAATAACTAGTTAGTAAGTTCAGCGTGTTCTGACAGAGGGAGGCGCTTCTGATAGAAGTATATAGAACATCCCGGAAAATGTTCAGTCGAATTGGTGTCTGTTCTAAATAATTATTAGAATTATTGGGCATAGGACATCCGGGCAAAAGACAACAAGCAACGGTGTTCTAAACAGGGAGCCGCGGGCAGAAGGGATGTGGGGCCCAAGGCACCCACATTCCGGGACCTCCATGTGCTTAGAAACACTGCAGCAGGGGCTGCTGGGGGATAACAAAAGTGAGCAGTGGGATTGGGGGGGAAGCAAGGCCCCTGAACTCTCTATAATCCCACGATCCCGAGGTTACAGGGGTCACGTTCCACACACACCTGGTGTAAGACCTGCTCCTGAGAGCATACCTTTCACCTCCTCAGGCCTCCTGTCCCCTGGCGCCCCCTGACCTCACCCTCCTTGGATCTGTTGATTCTTAGAATCATATTCTTGCCCTCCTTCAATTAGATCGGCCCCTGCAGTGTTTCTACATCATATCTAGGGCGTTCTCAGTATTGGATTACATGTTCCTTTAAGGTGGAGGCAAAAGAAAGGCTTGGGAGAAAACTCCTTCCTTGATGATGAGGGCATTCAGAGGCCAGCAGGGAAATAAAGCTCTATTTCTTGGCAGAGCTGGGCAGGTGAAAAGCATTTCTAAGAGGCTGCAGTGTCTATGATTCATGAAGTCATGTCAGAGCCCGTCATACGAGCCTCCCACGAAAAGAACTGTAAGGGGACTTGAGCTCCAAGGACAACTGCTCTGTAATGGGCTTCGGCACTCAACGCCATGCGCTTTCAAGACTCAAAAGGAAAGATTAAACCCCAAGGGTATAGGAAAACAGTCTCTGTTTGTCAACGAGAATAAGCCTGCCTCCGTCCCCACCGCTGACACGCCAGCTTTCAAGAATGATCTCTACCCAGGCTTGCTGGGGCTTGCGTTACTATTCAGTCCGGCAGGTGTCTTTGTGGTTTAGTGATTCAATCCCACGTAACTCAGTTCTGTGGATTTTCATAAAGCCACTACTCTGTGCAGGGTCCTCGGCTCAGGCTGAGGAGACGGGGATGGATGAGACATCCACTCGGACCCTCTGGGAGTTCAAATCCTAATCCAAAGACACAGCACTATCACTAGGTTACAGGCAGATGGCTTTTCAAAGAATTTTCAAATCGAGGGTGTGGGAAAGAGCACCCCTCCCCTGCTCCAGGTCACAGCAGCTGCCTTGAGTCACAGGTCAAGACTCACCTCTTCCAGGATCCTACCTTACCTCCGGGGGTGGGCGGCAAGGCGGGCATTCGAAGGCTGATTTCTCCCTGGAGAGAAGCTGAGCTCTTCCAGGAGGGAGATTTCAGAATATGAAGGGCTTAAGGGAAGGGGAAATTTTGAGGCACGAGGACCACGTTTTCAGGACACTAATGTCTTCCTACATCACGACTTAAAACCCAAGGCCTTTCAGAAGCACTGTTTCAGTTTTTCTGGCTTTGCAACCCTAAGCGCTAAGCAGGGGCCGTCATGACCAGTTTACAAAGGAGGAAACAGAGGCCTGGACAAAGAGAAAGTGACAGAAAGACACGGTGAAGCCAGAGGACGGCCCAGGCCTCTTCCTGGTACCCAGAGTTGTTTCCTCAGCTGATCCCGGGTGCTGTCCTAAGTGGAAAATTTTATTCCCTGTGTGGTGAGACCTGGAACTCAGTAGGCACCCGGCATGTACTAGCTGGTTACAGTAGCAGATGAGGTAAGACATCTGAAGCTTAGCAAAGTGTGGCATATGCCTAAGGTCACAAAGCTAAGTAATAGCAGACACAGGTTTTCAGTACAGGTCAGTTCTCTGCCCACTGGCCTTTCCTAGACGCCACAGCCTGGCGGGCTAAGAAATCAGACCGTTCACTGACAGCCACTCTTCCAGCATGGAAAGGAAACTCTCTCCTGATTACTAACAAAGCATCAATTAGAGAAAATTGCCAACAATCCCCAGAGCAGCAAGCAGCATCACAGAGCCTCCAGTAGGGAGAGAAGGGGCTTGATTGAGTTCCATAAAGAGAAGTCCCCAAGCCCAGAAATGCATAGTTGTCCTGCCCACCTGTAGGTGGCAGCACTTTTGAGCACTTGCTAGCTCTCTCTGGCGGTAACCAGACCTTCATGGCTCAACATTCATGAAACCGTTAGTGTGTGTTGGGCACTTGACCAGGTGCTAGAGATACAAAGATAAACAGCTACAGGCCCCCGTAACCATCCTAAAATGCAGTGGTAGCCTTGCCACCCAAGCTGGTTGACAAGTTCCTTGAGAACAGGGATCAAGCCTCCTCCCTCCATGGAATGTCCCCCAGTCCAGTCACGATCCTGGACACAAAACAGTGGACTCAGGGCCTTGGTCACCAAAAATCAGTTCACTCTGTTTGCAAACCCAAGGTTCTGCCCTTAGGAGTGAGTGCTATGCTCCTTCCTTACTCAGAAAAACAAAAGGCAGGACGGACACCAGGGCTCTGCCTGGGAACCACCATCAATAAAGTGGAAACTGAAAGAGTAAGCCAGAAATACAAGCTCCATGAGTCTTGCTAGGCTGCAAGCTTCTCTCAAAAATACCTTCATTCTTTAATCTTAAAAATAGATACATTTACCAAGATCCTATACATTCGGACAATCTTCCAGGTACATGTTCATCCATCATTTTATTTAACCCTCCCAACCCTTTGGTAAGATAGACATAAACATTCCTATTTTGTAGAAATGAAATAAAGGCCCCCAAAGAGCCCAAGTGACCTGCCAAATGTCACACTTCGGAAAGGGCAGACAGGAATTCTGCCCAAGGTCTCCAGGCTTTACTGCAAAACTCACTGCCTTGCATTTGAGCGACCAAGTAGAGGTGTACATGCACACACAGATCAGCAGAGTGTCTAGAAATTTGTGGTGAATCAATCCTACCCAAGGATACATGAAAGACGCTGAACTTTCCACAGATTCCCATGGCTTATCACAAGCCTACTGCACACATCAAGGATGGTAGAGCCAAGTGGCTGAGAGCAAAGGATGCAGAGTCAGTGCGTGTCCACCTATCCTCGGCCGAATTACCAACCTCTTCGTGCTCAGTTTCCTCATTCATACAATGCGACAACAACAATTATATACACCCTATATAGAGCTGTGGCATATACACCTCATATAGAGCTGTGGTAAACGAGTAAATGAATTAAAACAGATAAACCTAAGAGAACAATGCCCACCATGGTCTGACTTATTACATATAGGATGTTTTGCCAGGCAGTGGGCATGGCACTTCATGTACATTATCTCTAGTTTGTCTGACAAATCCAGCAGAGCAGGCAGCATCGCCCACTTTTTTAGGTGTGGAAGCTGACACTCTGAAAGTTTAGATCACTTGTCAAAGATTGTACAACTGGAAAAAGACGGGAGGAACATTTTGACCTGTTCTGAGCTGGAGAAACACAATTGCAAAGAACCAAGCCAAGATGTGAGCTCTAGCTCTGATGACCAGCAGAACAAGACAGAACGCCCGTGTTCGCACACCTGAGTGAGAGCCCTGACGCGGCTCAGACTGAAACCTCCACCACAGGTCTTGGCTGCTATCTACTTCCTACATTTTTGCTCTTCAGACATATCATGTTCTCAAGGCTTCTTCTGCAGACCTGAGTAAAAGGAAGGACCATTCTTCCAGCCCCCACAGAAAAGGGACTCGGGAAGAATTTCCCAAGAGCCTCTGCTTCTCTTGATTGTTTTCTTGAAAGCCTCAGGGAGTTTGAATAACTCGGTTTCAAAATGCTTCCAATGTTCATCCCCACACTGACACTCTTTCCAGTCATCTGTTATTTTATTTATTTATTTATTTATTTTTTGCGGTACGCGGGCCTCTCACTGCTGTGGCCTCTCCCGTTGCGGAGCACAAGCTCCGGACGCGCAGGCTCAGCGGCCATGGCTCACGGACCCAGCCGCTCCGCGGCATGTGGGATCCTCCTGGACCGGGGCACAAACCCGTGTCCCCTGCGTCGGCAGGCGGATTCGCAACCACTGCGCCACCAGGGAAGCCCTATGTATTCTTCATTAGTAATGAAAGAGTCAGCAAACCCCATCCGGCGTGCTTACCTGAACGTCTGGAACTAAAAGCAAGTCAAATGCATTCATTTTAAGGTGCACATTTCCAATCATGGATTTATGGCTGTCTATCTCGTAATGCTTCAGGAGGTTCAACAAAAATGTTCCTCTCTGCCCTTCTGCAGTAATCCCCTTCCCCAAGCTCCCTGGTCCTGTCACTAATCTTATTTTTATCTCTACGGTTCTGCCATTTCTAGAACATCAGATAAACAGAATCACCCCATTTGTGGTCTCTAGTGTTTGTTAGGCCCACTGGTCCTTAACCCTCACTGGGCTTCTGAATCTCCTGGAGAATTTTAAAATTATTCAGATGTGTACTCTTACCACGAGAATCAAATTCACTTGGTCCCAGGTAAGGGCGATTTCACTTTAAAAGTTCCCATGGGAATCCAGGTTTGGGAACCCCACTACCATATCCCCAGCTGTTATACATAAATCAGCACCAGTCTTCACCATAAACTTGAAAGGTGTCATTGTCCCATTTTATAGGCGAGGAAAACAAGGTTGGGAACAAGATTAAATATCTTGCCCGAGATCATCCAACAGTGATTGGAAAAGTGTGATTCAAACTCGAGTCTGTCATCTTCCTGGAGCCCATGCTCCTTTTTTTTTTCTTTTCTGCAGTACGCGGGCCTCTCATTGCTGCGGCCTCTCCCGCCGCGGAGCACAGGCTCCGGACGCGCAGGCCCAGCTGCCATGGCTCACGGGCCCAGCCGCTCCGTGGCACGTGGGATCCTCCCGGTCCGGGGTATGAACCCGCGTCCCCTGCATCGGCAGGCAAACTCTCAACCACCGCGCCACCAGGGAAGCCCCACGCTCCTTTTTCTGTACCCTTTCGGGCTAAGGAGAAAATTCCATACTGTGACAAAGAACCAGTTCCTGCTCTCAAAAGAGGCCATGGAAAATTTTTACTTTTAAAAAAAAACAAAACGG
This sequence comes from Neophocaena asiaeorientalis asiaeorientalis, assembly GCF_003031525.2. Lineage (NCBI taxonomy): Eukaryota > Metazoa > Chordata > Mammalia > Artiodactyla > Phocoenidae > Neophocaena > Neophocaena asiaeorientalis. The sequence continues at coordinate 180,885 of NW_020173416.1, forward strand.
CTCCTGTCATTTGGCTGGAGGTGGGTGGAAAGCATCTAAACAATTTTTAGAGCATGATAACTATGCCTCATGCTTCAGTAGAAGAAAAATGGCTGAGGAGAAATTTACCAAAGTTTCAGGAGGAAAAAAAAAATCACCTGTGGGCTCAGAACAACCTTGATAAATTCTAGCCCAAAGGGTGAGCTGAAGGATGCTACAGGTTCCTGAGACACAGACTTGTCATAAAAAACGTCTCTGCTTGATCACTACAGTGAAGCCGGGGCTGTAGGACAGGCAAGCTGGTCTTGGAGGTCAGACTGGCCAGACATAAAATTAAAAGTGCCCTCCTGTCTTTGGTCTATATATATACACTGCTAACTGGGCTTGTCTGGGAAGAAGTTTCTCCCTGTTGTCCGTCTGAAAAAACACTGGGTCCCACAGACATTTTAGCATGAAGAACAGTCTCTGTCTATTTAGCTAACAGCCCAGCAACCAGAGTTTTCAAATGATGTTACTTGACTTCTTTGAAATTAGCAAGACTGTCATCTCTAACAACGTTTGCTTTACCGTGTAGTCAGCACCAGGCGAGGTGCAGAGAATGCATTTGGAAGTTTGGCTTTTTGTACGTGACGTTAGGTACTAGGATGGTACACCGGCAATTTTTTTTTTAAGCAGAGGAATGTCAGCAACTGTTTTAATAAGTGAACAGTCCCATCTTGACTAATTCTTTCATGGTTGCAACGTGTACAAATAACCCACGAGAGCCCTAAAAACCACCAAGGAAGTCAACTAGAGCAGCAGGGGACCAAATGCGAGAGTAGTAACTGTGGCCACCCAGGGAAGGGACAGGCAGGGAGACAGAACTGTGTGTCCCAGCCCTAGCCTGTCCTCAGAAGCCAGTGAGGGGCTGTTGAAATGTTCAGATCCCCGGGCTTTCCCCCAGAGAGCATGTTCAGTACGAGCCAGACCAGGCAGTGCATTTGTTTCCTAGGGATGCTGTGACAAAGGTTCACAAACTGGGGGGCTGAAAATACACAGATTCACTGTCTCATAGTTCTGGAAGTCTGAGGCCAAGGTGTCGGCCAGGTTGGTTCCTTCTGGGGCCTCCTTTCGAGCTTCTGGTAGTTTGCTGGCAATCTTTGGAGTTCCTACACTTCTGCTGCGTCACCCCAATCCCTGCATTCAAGTGGCGTTCTCCCTGCACGTGTGTGCCTCTGTGTCCAAATTTCCCCTTTTTATAAGGACACCAGTCATATTAGATTAGAGGCCCACCTTATCCCGTATGACCTCATTCTTGTTTAACAAATTACATCTGCCACAACCCTATTTCCAAATAAGGTCACATCTGCAGTCCTAGGGATAATGATTTCAACACAGGAATTTGGAGGGTGGGGACACAATTCAACCCATAACAGGCTGGGACTGTCCTTTTAAGCTGATTGCCCAAGTGAGCTTCTCAGTCTTGTTTGAGAACCACTAACTCACAGTAGAGGCATCACCCTGTGATAAAGCTATACCCTTCACAGGAAAAAAATAAAACACACACACACACACACCTCTTTTTCCCTCTTTCTAAATACCTCATCTTTGCTTCCCTAAAGCCACTTTATCAGACTAAAGGAGAAAAAAGATTTAGAGAGTAGCAGGGTGGGTCTACAGAAGGTCATTATTACACAGAGGGAACATACTCAACTGTGCATAGGGGTCACCTTCGCTACACCCCCACCCTGGTGACTACAGTAAGGGCCAGAGATTGTTTTTACCAAAAAAGTGTCATATATGAGATGATGTTCAAGGACTGTGAAAGTTTGGTCTTGTCCCTAAAGATGTTCGCTACTCCAAACACCAGGTAAAATTGGACAAGGGTAAAGAACACGTTCCTCTGTGACAAATTCAAAGAAATGGCAGCTGCTCCGTCAGCCGCTGACTTATATTCAGTTTTCTTGGAAAAGGACACAGGCCAAGGTCAAGCATATATTGTGCACATGTAGAACAGCACGAGGGTGCCGTGGATTTGATAACAAGAAGGAGGGAAAGGGTAAAAAAACCTTACAACTATTATTAAGAGTACTGTAAATACTAACCCCACACAAAAAGCAAGGCTTTGGGTTTTGTTTGTTTTTCTTAAAGATAAGTTTCCAGCCAGGAAGAAACATACAACGACTATCTACAAATTAAAGAGTCTTCCATGCATTCTGTATGTTACAGACCTTTGCGTTTTACCTAAAAGTGTGGTTACTGGGGTGGGTTGTTGTGCAGAATTCTGGGCCTTTAGCAATCCAGCCTGCACATAAACCAGACGGATCGCTGAAAACGTAAATCAAACCACGTCAGGGGCTTCCCTGGTGGTGCAGTGGTTGAGAGTCCGCCTGCCGATGCAGGGGACACGGGTTCGTGCCCCGGTCCGGGAGGATCCCACATGCCGCAGAGCGGCTGGGCCCCTGAGCCGTGGCCGCTGAGCCTGCGCGTCCGGAGCCTGTGCTCCGCAACGGGAGAGGCCGCAGCAGTGAGAGGCCCGCGTACCGCAAAAAAAAAAAAAAAAAAACCACGTCAGTCTCCTGGTCAACACGCATCAAGTGTTTCCAATTCCAGCAGGAGTAAAGTCCAAAGCCCTTGCTGAACATGACCTCCATGTACTTCACCAAGTCCCTTTGGTGCCACTCTTGCCCTCATTCACTCTCCTCCAGCTGCATGACATCCTCCCGCCCCTCAGACCCACGAAGATAATCCCAGCCTCCAGCCACCGCTCTGGCTCTGGGCTGGCAGCGCCCTTGGCAGCCTGTCCAATCCTCAGGTCTCGGCATGGATGCCATTGCCTCTGAAGGGCTCCCCGTTGCCGTAGCCCCATCCTCAGCCCTTGCCAATCCTACCCGGCTTGTTTTCTTCCTCTTACTTATGCAACATACCATGATCTTGTTCAAGGACTGCGTCCTGGTTCACTCTGCCTCTTCTCTGTAGAAGGTAAGGAGCATGAAGACACCCCCAGGTCGGCCTTATTTCCTGGTGCATCTAGACCAGACTCTTGCACTGCGGAATGAATAAACAAATGAATGAGTGGATTCACACTTACCCTAAAGACAGAACCCCATCAAATATCCTAACCTGTTATCATGGTGTAATCATTCTGCTCTTTAAAGAATCTAATTTATAATTCTAGTTAAACACTTTGGTTTGCCGTCACAGCTTAAGTAGGAAATCTTTGTAAAACCCATGAACGTCCCACCCATCTCATCTTTTGCAGTCTCTGGGGACTCGGTCTCCACCTGCCGTGGCGTGAGAAGAGAATGAGGATGACTGGGAAGAAGGGACCCAGAGCGGCTTTCTGACCCACTGTGACATGGAACGTGGACTGGGCCAAGGGTGGGGGGACTCTAAGGGCAGGGAATCTCAAGGAGTCTCTGCAGTATCCCACGTGAGGGACGGATGAAGGGCCAGACAGGGGCACCAAGGACAAGTTAGCCTGGGGACATGCCCATGAAACCACAGGTACAGCAATAGAGGCCTGGAGCCCTACTGGATTGGGCGAGGAGGAAAACCACAGAATTAGCGCCCTTAAGAGGACCACAGTTGAACTGAGGAGGCTCTCTTCTACTGATTCTAAAAATCCTTATCAGAGAAGACGAAACTGTCCTCACAAAAGGAATCCAGCAAATGCCTCTTCAGGAGAGACCTCCATTCTTTTCCCAGTCCACCCACCAATGCCAGGACTGGGGAAAGGCGTGAGAGGTATCTAGGGCAAACACTTTCAAGAGAGATTCCCACTTGGGGTCCTGCAAGTGTCTCTTCACATTCTGTGTGCCAGGGGCCTCTCCTGCCTCACCCTGGCCCAGCCCCATCACATGTGATGGAGATCCGATGGTCCATCCCTGTTCATTTGGACCGACTGCTACATCATGCACCCAGATGGCTTCTGATGTACCCTGGGCCGGATCAGAGATGAATAACAACCGCAATCTGAATCCACAAGCTTATGATCTAATAAGGGATGAGATGCAATCCGCTGAACACTCAGGAGGCCAGGACAGGCTCCCTAACAGTATACGGGAGTCACATAGGGAAGGCGGAGCTCACGGGGTTTGGCATGACTTCTCGTAGGCTATCACAGTCAGGAGAGACACTGGGGGATGAGTAAGACTTGGACAGGTGAAAGTTGGCACTTGAAAGATTCCTAACAGAAAGGGGAATATAAGCAAGCATGCTGGAAAGACAGGGTGTCAGGCAGAATTACGGACGAAGTCAGAATGAAAAGGTTTACAGGGCATTCTGTCGGTAGCCTGCGAAAGTCTGGGTGCCATCGAAGCCAACTCAAGTCTTCAAGCCTGACATTTTTCTGTCATTTTCCTTCTAATTAGTACAGAAGCGAAGCTCTCAAGCTTTCATTTTACTCTGATGCCCGTGCTAATGACACGATGGGCGATCAGATGATAGAAAAGGCTACCCTCTTCCACACAGACCACTGAAACTGTGCCCAGGGTTAATTCCTACATCATACACGAAAGAAGAGTCTCCTCATCCAGGCGTAATGAGTCTCGGTGAAGAAAAGGAACAGCCAGCAGCACATAGGCCAGGGAGTGAATGCACGAATTAAAATGCAGTGTCACCCAAGCTGCCCCGTTTCCAAAGGTCAGGAATGCCAAGAAGTCAATAACGCTAGAAGTTCAAGTTGGCAAGTGGAGCGAGCAGAAGGGCTCCGGGGAGGGAGGGGGGCCTGGGGGGAACAGCACCAACCAGCCAGGCAGCTCCCACTTGGAAAGCGAAAACACTTGCCGATGGCTGCGTGTAACTCATAAAACATCATTTTATTCTTAGAAGCAATTTCCATTACCGGCCCTGTTTATTATCACATTATTTTCTCAATAGCAGCAATAAACACACTAAACTCTCCCTGTTTGCTCACGTTTTATTACTGTTCACAGGCATCAGGAAAGGGTAAGCTGTGAAGGATGTGCTCACTACCCGGTGCGGGGCTGACACTTTCCTCCAGCCTCCAGAACCCCCTCTCTGCAGCCTGGGAGGCGGCCAGGAGCTGGAGGCCCACCCAAGGGGCCAGGGAAACCAGGAAGGAACTGGGCAGAGGGGCCCAAGGCTAACCAGCAAGGAATTTGCTCCAGTTTCTCCACTTGTGGTTTTGACCTAGTAGACAAAGTGTAAATAAATACCCCAAGCAACGTTTGAACGCTCTGAAGAGTGTTTTTTGAACTCCAGGTCGTGGCCCTTCAGTGGATTAGGAAACAGATTTAATGGGTCAGGGCCAGCATTTCATTTTATTTTTTAAACATCTTCGCTGGAGTATAATTGCTTTATAATGTTGTGTTAGTTTCTGCTGTATCACAAAGTGAATCAGCTATACGTATACATATATCCCCATATCCCCTCCCTCTTGCGTCTCCCTCCCACCCTCCCTATCCCACCCCTCTAGGTGGTCACAAAGCACCAAGCAGATCTCCCTGTGCTATGCACCTGCTTCCCACTAGCTGTCTATTTTACACTTGGTAGTGTATATATGTCCATGCCACTCTCTCACTTCGTCCCAGCTTACCCTTCCCACTCCCCTTGTCCTCAAGTCCATTCTCTACGTCTGCGTCTTTATTCTTGCCCTGCCCCTAGGTTCATCAGAAACATTTTTTTTTAGATTCCATATATATGTGGTAGCATGCAGTATTTGTTTTTCTCTTTCTGACTTACTTCACTCTGTATGACAGACTCTGGGTCCCTCCACCTCACTACAAATAACTCAATTTTCTTTCTTTTTATGGCTGAGTAATATTCCATTGTATATACGTGCCACATCTTCTTTATCCATTCATCTGTTGATGGACACTTAGGTTGCTTCCATGTCCTGGCTATTGCAAATACAGCTGCAATGAACACTGTGGTACATGACTCTTTTTGAATTATGGTTTTCTCAGGGTAAATGCCCAGTAGTGGGATTGCTGGGTCCTATGGTAGTTCTATTTTTAGTTTTTTAAGGAACCTCCATACTGTTCTCCATAGTGGCTGTATCAATTTACATTCCCACCAACAGTGCAAGAGGGTTCCCTTTTCTGCACATCCTCTCCAGCGTTTGTTGTTTGTAGATTTTTCGATGATGGCCATTCTGACTGGTGTGAGGTAACCCTCACTGTAGTTTTGATTTGCATTTCTCTAATGATAAATGATGTTGAGCATCCTTTCATTTGTTTGTTGGCGATCTGTATATCTTCTTTGGAGAAATTTTTTTAATCTAATCTTTATTTTATGTTGGGGTATTGTTGGTTCACAGTGTTGTGTTAGTTTCAGGTGTACAGCAAAGTGGTTCAGTTATACATACACATATATCCATCCTTTTTCAGATTCTTTTCCCATATAGGTTATTACAGAATACTGAGTAGAGTTCCCTGTGCTACACAGTAGGTCCTTGTTGATTATCTATTTTATATATAGTAGTGTGTATATGTTAATCCCAAATTTCTGATTTATCTCTCCCCCCCACCTTTCCCCTTTGGTAACCATAAATTTGTTTTCTAAGTCTGTGCGTCTGTTTCTATTTTGTAAATAAGTTCAATTGTATCATTTTTAGATTCCACATATAAGTGATCTCACATGATATTTGTCTTTGTCTGACATACTTCACTTAGCAGAACCAGCATTTTAGAATAAAATGGAAAGTAGAGTGTACGGCAGTAGAGTATCAGTTAAAAACATCTTTTGTTTTGGTTTTGTGTATACCCAAGTATGTGTGTAAGGGTCCACTGAAGTATGATGATCTCTTAGTAGGGGCAAATGTCAACAATGTGTAATAAATACAACAGAGGATTTATGCCTTCCAGGAAAATGGCAGAGCCATGAAACAAGAAGAGCAGCTGGCTTGAGAGAACTGGGTTTGAACCCGGTCTTCACACTTAGGCGCTGTGTGACTCGGGGCTTATCACTTCTAACTTCAGCTCTGCCATCTGACGATGAGAATAAAACACCTGCCCCATCAAGGCGGATGTGAGAAGGTGGGGTGTGATGTGCACCTGGAATCAGAACCCCCAGGTGGTCTGCTCAGCTCTGTAATTCATCAGCCCCGACTGAGCAGGGCGCTTTCTCTCTCAGCTTCAGTCTCACCATCCGTAACATGTGGGTAATGACATCCAGCTCACAGGTTTGCTACGAGGGAGGATGAATGAGATAAAAAGATGTGGATGTGCTTTGTGAATGGCAAAGTGCTATAAAACATGAGGGCTCATTTTTTCTATTTTTATCTGACTCTGTGAAGTAGAGGAAATGCTGTTCTTAGTGGACACCAGTAGGTTCAAGTCCAGAAGCTACTGGCTGAGGCCCTAGCCTGCGTGTAGCCTAGTGTCCCTTAAGGTGGAAGCATGACAAGTGATGGCCTCAGACGGAAAGGCAGAATCTGGAAGACTCTCCCTCAGCCTTACTGTCTCCTACAAAGACTTCAAGGAATTTAGGTGTGTTTCAAGGGACCTCTATTGAGTAGGGGAAAGAGGTCTTTCTGGAGGAGATAAAGAAGACGGTAGGCAGATAGCCCTATAGGAGACCCCATTTTAAATGCATCAGAGTATCCAGCTACAAACTATTCTCTCTGTGGACTGCAGCCTTTTAAATATATCCCAGTCTGGTTTCAACGTAGCCATAGGACAACAGCTCCCAAGCCTTGCTGAGTATCAAGGTCATCTATACAACTATTTAAAGATAAGATTCCCAGGCCACTCCATGCAGAATTTGTGTCACTTGGTCTAGTATGGTACTTACTGAGGTGACCTTTCTTAAAAGCTGCTCAGTTGACTGTGATAAACACACCCAATTTCCAAGCTTTTGCCTGGGGAAGGGAGTCAATGCAGCCATCCCGAGACGTAGATTAGTTCTCTATATGGATAGGGGACATTTACTTGCAAGGTGGTTTTCCTACGTGGATATGCTGAAGAATTTCCCCAAGGGGATTATCAAGTTAACGGGATCCTGAGGCTGAGCCCTAGAAATTCCATCCAAGTTGGGGCCAACATTCCACAGGGCTGATAAGTGCCCCGCCCCGGGGGGCTTCTGGGACAGAGGAAACAGAAACCAGACCTTTGAAAAACACAGAAAATAACTGACAAATCGCTTCACCTCTCTGAGCCTGCCTCATCAACTCCAAATGGGGGCAATCCTGGCCCCTGTGTATCTCCATCACAGGGTTGTTGCAGGGCTGAATGAGAATGTAGGGTGTAAGTTGCAAATGGCTGTGAAGGGGGCTTATTGTGATTAACCAGATAGCTGTGTAACTCAGAGCAAAAACATCTACAGGGCAAAAACCACACATTGCCAACTGATCCCAAACCAAATCCTCGAGAGACAAAAGATCACAATTCCGTTGAAAACCAAACAAGATAATGGAAGGACCAAACCACATTGATTTGGTTTCTCACTCATTCAGCTGCCTGATTCTCACTGAAATCACCCTGGTTTCTTCCACTTTCAGACCTATGGGGCAGCACGTATTTTCAAGGACAGGGTAAGATAGTACATTTAAATCTCACATGAAGGATTGTATAAATTAAAAACCCTTTACATGTGCAAACCGCCGCTGGTAAAATACAAGAGAACTGAGGGCTCAATCTTCAGGGACCATGATTGGATAAAACTGGGTCCCAACAAAGACCTAGACTTAGAACACCAGAACTGGAAGGTAACTGAAGGCCTTTATATACAAGAAAACTAAGAAAACTGAGACCCAGAGAAGGTCACATCATCGGGGGTTACAAAATCCACCTCCCTTGACTCCCAAGTCACTGGTGTTCTCATTCCAGCACGCCTTGATAGAAACACTTACCACATGTCCACCATATTTTTTTTGAGTGTGCACTTGGGATTCAAGGATGACTAAGATCTAGTCCTTGTCTTAAAGGACCTTACGGTCTAAATAGGGAGGTAAGAAAACAAAATCCAATGGTGACAATTCAAGGTACCTCAGGCAACTTGCAAATCAGAGCAGAAAGGGTAAGTGCTAGCGATGCGTGGTGGGCCGAGGCAAGCCACAGTCGGCTGGACTTTGAAGTATACAGCTGGGGAAGGACTGGGGAGCCATGCCAACCAGGCAGAAGAAAAACAAGGGCTGCCTGGGGAATAAGGAAAGAACAGAGGTCTCTAAAGATAAGAACACATGATGGGAGGAATGGTTGGAGAGCAGGCTGGGTTAGATAATGATAAGCCTTAAACACCAGTTTGCAGAATTGAGATGGCAATGGGGAGCAATCGAAGGTTTTGGGGCAAGAAAGAAACCCAGTATTATAGGAACATGAAATAAGAGCACTGAGAGGAATCTCAGCAGCGCTTCTCAAACTTTACAGTAGATTGCATCACCTGAGGTCCTTGCAGATTCTGACTCAGCAGGTCTGGAGTGGGAGCCTGAATTCTGCGTTTCTCACCATATCCCAGGTTATACGATCCTGCTGGTCAGTGGGTCACATTTTGAGTAGCAAGGTCAGTGCTCATTATAGCCCAGTGGATTTCAACTCTGGCTACATGTTAGCATTGCCTAGGGAGCTTTACAGAAACTGCTGGTACCTATGTCCTACCCTGGAAACCAATACAATCAAATATAGTTGGGGGAATATCCACACTGACAATTTTAAATGCCCTTCAGTGATTCATTCCAGTGTGCAACTAGAGCTGAGATCCTACTTCCAGAGCAACCTCTCCTCACTGCAGAAGAGAGTCAGAATGAGAAAGTGACCTGCACAAGACCATTCATTTCATAGAAGAGACTGAAAGAGGACCAGGTCCCGTGTTCCTCACACCGAGCCTTCCCAGTCTATCACGTAGCCTTCTGCGTAGCAATCTCTGAAAGTTGTTCAGAAAATGGCAGGAAGCTGCAAATATTCTTTGGGTTATTTTTCTAGCAACAGTTTTGGGGAGCGTTCTGTGAGGTTATTCTCGTATACTGGCCTTGAATCTTTTTGATGAATGAGTGAAGAAAAACCCCTATGAACCCCCCATCCCATTTTGGCAGCTGCAAGATCCTATAACAAAGTATGTAGGAAACTTAATAAGAAAAACTGGCAATGTGTTACAATTATGCTTGGCTGGCTAGAAACTGAATTCCACAGGTGCAAATAATTTAAAATGTAAAGAAGCTGGTAACTGGAGTTTTCATTAGGAAAAATAAAAGTGAAATTTGTCTATGAGACTTTTTTTTCTCATTACCCAAAGGCAGCATGGCCCTGAGGGATGAGCACCGAACTGGGGCTCTACTTGTGGTTTCTAATTCACTGTGTGTCCTTGGGCAAGTAACTGAAGTTTTGAGCCTCAGTTTTCTCATCAGTGGAATAAAGGGGGTGGAATTCGATGATCTCTAGCCCTTAGAACTGCTACAATTGTAAATAAAATATAATTCAATGGGGAGACAAGGGGGCAACAACTTCAAAAAAGAAAAAAGCCAGCAGAGTAATGACTTAAAAAGTGAGAAGAAAAGACTATGAAAAAGAGAAACTTCAATTCTGGCAGATCGACACTGCTAGTTGTTTTTCCAATATCGAAGCGCTCTTTCTTCCTTCTGATCAGAACTCCAGTTACGTTTGAGGATGGAATGAGCCAAGATTAAAAGTACATTTCCCAGACCCTCTTGCAGCTAAGATCGACCATGTGACACAATTCTGGCCAATGAGACATAAGCAGAAGCAGGCTGCAGATTTCTGGGAAAGTTATGCTTTCCTTCTTTAGATGCTATCTCTTTCTCCTCTTTGCTTCTTACTTTGTCTTCCTGAATGAGGCATATTTTTTACTTTCCAATCCATGGTATCTACAAATGCTTTCAAGTAGTTACTTCCAATTTATATAAACACTAGTAAACATACAACTAAATCATTACTCGAAGACCACTGTAGCTTTGCTATAGTCATGATCCCTCAAAATCTCCAAGCCAACCAATTCACCAAGAATCACTAGCTCAGACGGACCAGTTCGTTGACTTATTGATTCACTAAAAAAGGGGGGGGAGGGGGAAGTTTTCTATTAACCAATTATAAAATTCATAGCAGTTCTGGTTCCTTTGAGGATGGTTAATATTCAGTATACTCTTGGTTTGTAATTTTTCGTATTTTGAATTTCACCTGTCAGGCAGGTCACAAATGTTAAATATTTTATATTTATAAATGATAGGATAGGTTTCTTTCACTCAGTGTCTTCTCAATCCAGGTTACTCCCTTTTCTATTTAGTTGATTTACTGACTTGCTTTCATAACTGAGAGAAAAGGGGTGGTACCACTTGAACTGTGCACCAAGATTGGGAATATTTCATTCATTTATCTGTATATATCACTCATCCACCAAATCAATACACATGCATGCATCTTACACAAATATCCACACTCTAGCCCACACCCACAGACCTGACTTGCTTAGTCAGACTGACAAATACATATTATGACACTGTAGACTGTGTAAGGACTAGCCCATACACTTGCCTATAAATTAGTGGACTGAGTGAAGTAGGGAAGTTAGAAGACTAGATTTAACATGCCCTTGGAGCAAGAGTCTGTACACTCACTGAAATCCTTGACACCCGTGCTATATACATTACAGTGAAATTCAAAATTCACAAACTGTAACGCACAGAACATTAGGCCAGTCTCGGTGAAACACAAATAATTGCTATACACTTTCTAAGTGGTTAATAAAAAGAAGCTGTTACTTTTTTTGGTTAATTAAGTATTAGATAAAAGGGTCCTTTAACAAATTACTCTACTGGTCATTTGCTATTAAATTCTGTAGAAATGGAGTTGGGCCAGTTGGTCATTCCAAGGTAAACTAGTAAACTGTTCAGTAAAGTGGCCTGTGGTTGATTGTCAGTGAATTCACGTAGGGCTTCCCATCCCTTGCATCTACCATTATTAACAGGCTATTTTAAAGCATCATAGACGTTTTCGTTTATAACAGTGGCATTATTTTTTAATGATTGTTCATTAATAAATACAATTCCATTGTTTGATACATCTGGTGTTTGGGCTTTTTCGTTTTCGTTTATAGACGTTTTCGTTTATAACAGTGGCATTATTTTTTAATGATTGTTCATTAATAAATACAATTCCATTGTCTGATACATCTGGTGTTTGGGCTTCCAGTATTATAGTGCTATCTTAATGTTAGCTTGACAGTTCTCCTAAGTTATGTTGAAAACCCTAAACTAGAAAAAAAATTCTCCCTTTTCAGGGTTCAGATCCTGAGGTGTTCTGTGTGTTACACACCATTCTTGTCTCACATAAGCTGCTCTGGAATTGTAATTTCTCTCTGTATCAGTAGAAGGAATGTTGTTTCTATCTGTAATTAGCTTGAGTTCTCACTTTAATGTAGAGTCATCATCAAGTACATTTATTTAAATATGATCTTTGAAATGCTAGGCACATTTACTGATTTCAGACAGACATCAGAGAGGCTTCTGTCTCTTTCTGAGTAAGCTGACACTGTGTTCTGCCTCTGGGGGGGTGTGGGGGTGTGTGTCTGTGCACACCCGCGTGCATGGGAGAATACAATGTAAATCACATGATTTCTGATTGGAAAAGTGGTATCATAGTTGCTTCCAAACTGAAAACAAACCTCTCAGTGGTCAAAAACTAAGTCCCTCTCACGTCTCACGTCACCCTGTCAGCCCCCTCCCTGCTGGAGCAGCTCAGAGGCTTCCGTTTACACATTTTATACCCACTTCCTTCTGGCTACCTCCTAACGTAAACGTGAGGAAGGAGGAGATTCCGAGCCATCAGTCATCTATTTATCCTCCAGGGCTTCAACTCCTCCGTGGGACTCTAAGCTTTACTCCTTTATAGTTCTTAGGGTTCACCTTTCTAAATTTAAAACCCCAATTCATTACCAGCCTACTTAAAAACCGCTGGTGAATCCCATCTCCTACAGGAGAGAGGGCAGACTCCGTATAATGGCAAACCAAGTTCTGCCTAGGCTGTCCTTGATACCCTGGGAAGCCTCCCCTCTGGGCATCATGTGAACGCGTTTGTGCTTCCCCACTTGCTTCCTGTCCCTTCTGTGCCTTTGTCCGAGGGGGTCCCTAACCCTAATATGGGCATTCTCATTCCTGCAAGATGCCTCATCGTTCTTCGGAGTTTGTTTAAGCAAGTCACCTCCCCAGGGGAACTTCCCAAAGCAGAGTTTGGGACTCTCGACTTCCTGTTCCAATTTAAGTGCTTACCTTATGGTCAACAGCAGTGTCTGTTACTGGAACCCAAGCTGCACAAACTGTACAACCTTACTGAACCTCGCTAAACCTCTAGGTGGTGGTCTTTAAAATGACACTAATAATAGCAGCCAACAGAGTTTGTTGTAAAAACTGAATGATTATACCCATCCCTGAACACGTTTTCCCTGGGATACCAGGCTGAATCAGTCACCAACTCAACAGCATTTAACCCAGATCTTAACATATCGTGGCTTCTAAATTTAAGACACCTAGTTTCCAAAGACTCTTAGATGAGAAATTATTTTTAAGAAGCCATTCTAATCTCTCTCTTGATAGGTACAAGACTTACCAGTCCCCATGATGACCATCCTTGCCCTGGGTTTTACAGGCTGCAAAACACTCAGCAGACCATACAGACGCTTCCTTGGAGGTTAGGAAGCTTCTTCTGTGATGAGGTTTGCCTGTGTCCAGGCAGACCAAGGCGTAGCCACCGTAGGGCTCTGAAACGTACACGGACAGCCGGCAGTATAGTTTTTAAGTGGTGCAGTCCTTAGATCCTTGTTAGGGTCTCCTTAGCGAAAGGAGTAGTACGATCCTTCGATGTGCTATGTCTTCAGGGCTTCCTGAAGCTTCCTCCAAACTTAGCCAGGACGCTGACAGGTCCAGAGGCAAACTCAGCTCTTACAATTAGCCTCTTCAAAGGCTCTGTTGTATATGGTATCTTTTTATTCCTGTTTATTTTTTAAATTATTATTTGCCCAGTGCTGAGCATACGGTGCCCTGTAAATGCTAACCGTTAATATTATTATAAACTGCAAGCTCCTTGAAAGCAGAAACCGTGTCTTCTTTTTACCTTTTTATTCTGATACAGCACTTAACATAATACCCAGAAAGATCTCAATTAATACTGTTTGACTTAATAAATTTCAGTTATAATTAGCAATGGCATAGTGATTTATAATACATAGAGGACTTGCATATTCACGCCCTTAATTATCCTCAAAATGTTTGCTTTGCTTTTTCTTTGCTGCCGTCACTTTGAATTTAAACTTGAGAGTCTTTTCACTAGACAATGATTTATTTAATTAATTAATTTTGACCTGGCAATGTTATTCAGATGTATGTACCGCCCAAAGAAAAGCTTCTGATTTTTTTTTTTTTCCCTCACGGGCAACAAAATTGGAGTTTCCATCAACCTTGGAAAATCCCACATAACCATGATTCAGGGTTATAACTAATCTGTAAGCTGCGCTAGAAAGAAAGTGAAAGGAAACACAGAAGTCATTATCCGCAAAAAGGAATAGTCTGAAATCATTTCTATCAAGTGCAACGCCGGTAATCTCAGCTGAATTTCTGGAGGAACACATGGAATTGAGTAGATAGTTTCTAAGAACATCAAAGCTATAACACCCCCAGCATTTAATATATAGGAGTATGTTATTCTTTCAGTAAATCCCGACTGTATTAAAGTTTCCAGTGATGAACAGAGCCCATGAAAACATCTCTGAATGCCCCTGGTCATTTTTACTACTTTACCCAGTCAAAGGAGTTCCAGTCAAGTTATTATTTTGCAGTTAAAATAACCTCAGATACTAAAGGTTCCAAAAACCCATGCCTCTTTCTCAAGAACATTCTCATAATTTAGACACAAGCTTTTTATTAAGTATATAAAGGTGCAAAATTTATAAACCTCATAAAAAAAACCTTCCCATTTCTGCTCTCCTTGTGTCTGACTTGCTATAGTCCTCTTCATCCTGCACAATCATTAATGCTGTTCTACTTCATGGAGCCACGCGGAAGGCAACCTGGGTGATTTAAATATCTTTAAAGCCTCTTTTTAAAGGGAGAAATGCATCCTTTTATGTATCTAACCAGTGACCTTCTAGAAAGTGAAATGAGGGCGGCCAGCTCCCTTCACTTTGCCCTCTGGCTTGGAAGGAGAGCAAGAAAGACCACTGCACAGAATGAAGAGGGGGGATTCAGGAGTCAGCTTTCTTCAGGTTAATGACTCTTTTTTTTCCCCCTCCATTAGCCTCTTAACAGCCTACGGCTTAGAGATCATTGAGAGGCAGCATGGTGAGGTGAAGTCAAACTGCCAATAAGGGGACAACTTGATGAGAAATTACGTGGCTGTCCTCAGAAGTGGAGGGGGAAGGAGGTGACCCCGCCAAATCTCTACACCAAGACACACTCCAACAGCCTTAGATGAAGCTTCTTAAGCTCTTGGAGACAGAGTTGCTAGCGCTATTATGGGTCCCAGATAATTCATTAAATGAGGCAATATATGTAAAACCACTTTGTTATTTTAATCGTTTTTAGTTTTTACATTTTAACCTCGGGAGCAAAGGGTCATCCATGTTCTTTGTAAATTATAGACTATTCTATGAATTTAGGTGAAACTATTATTCGAGTGGGAAGAGTGTTTCTGCTCCCCACGGCTCCCTGAGGGGTTGCTACAGATGGGCCAATACATCGTGATACATCTCCCCGCCCTTCACTGGGACTAGTGTGGGGAAGGGTGGATGCCCACGCTGAGAATTTGGTCTGGCCCAAGAAAAAGATAAAACTATAAATTGAAAGCACGCTCCAGATCTTTGCATGCCAATGGGGAGTGATTGGAGATCAAGGAGATCGCTTTGGAATGACACCGCTATGAGCCCCATTTCATGTGTGTCAGGGGGTCCCTTGCCGTGGACTAGTGCATGATAGGCAACAGGAGGAAGTGAGAAAGGAATGAAAATTGCCCTGGAATGTCAAACACCATCCCCATTGGGACCAGGAAAAATCATTGTAGACTGTATGCATATACTTTAGGAGAATGTCTCTCTGATATATATGTGGGTTGTATTGCCTCTGAGAATTATTATCTGTCCCGGGAGCAATGTGTTCGCACGCATGGGTGGGGTTGGGGGTGGGTGATAAGCCCAAGATTTACCCACCTAGGACAGAAGACCCCAAGAGGAGTGAGGGTGTGTATATTTATTGCATGCTGGCGGGGAGATGTGAAAAGCGACCAGCCCTGGGATGCAGTCACCTACCTTGAACTGTTCTACTTAAGTCCCACAGGCAGTTGTTCTTGAGACACCTCAGGCCTTGGGAAATGCACAGCCTTGACGCATGGCTGTAGATGCTATGTGCTAAGGAGGGAGGATGAGGATGGATCTAGAGTAAGATCTGTCCCTAGAGATGGATGTGGAGTTTTCCCAGGGTGAGCCCCAAACCCACACGTTAAAGGATTAAGGGAATGGATCTCATTCTGAGATCTCTACCCATGGTAGGACTCCTGGCGAGTGATATAGCTTAGTCCATTGGTTGCTGAAAATAATCTATTTAGCATCTAATATTAAAAGTATTACTCCCAATGCTGTAATTCCTTTTAGTTACCTCCAAACCATAGTTTAAAGGTCTTAGATAACAAAACAGAATTTTTTGGTAGAGTTGTATAAAATCAAAGGCCCAAGCAGTAAGGGAAATGTCGTCTTTTACACAAATAAGACCTGTGTGGTAGTATGAACGTGTAATGGAAAATAAACAATGGCCCAGAGTTCCAGGCAGTGAGCAGTAGAAAGTGAGCCCAGGTCCAAAGTGACAGGAGCAAAGATGGATTTATAGTTCTACAGCGAAGCTGCTGCCTCTTGGAACATTCCTGAGCAGATACTGGGGCAAACCCCTCTTTTCACAAATATCCTAGTGCAAGTTTTCTCTTGCTTACATTTTTACCACTTCTTATGATTCTAATTATCATCAAACTACCCCATAAATATTTAAGGAATTGAACAAATGGGATAATTTATTGACTCTCCAAATATTTACTGAGTGCTGCCTCCCAGCACACACAAAACTCTCCCCCAAACATGTACACATGTCCTCACATCTGCACACCCAGGCAAACATATTCCCACCCATGTAGCAGTATGTTTGTACATACTCACAGTCACCTAATGCACACATATATACACACTGGATATAAAGAAGGATACGTGCTCTACATACTTGGAAGTTCATACATCAGCTATACAGTGTGATGATCTAAGACCCAAGGCGTTAGCCCAGGCAGTACTGGCAGAAGGAGAACCTCTTCATTTCCTTGATGCTGGTTCCCCCAGTTCTCTGCTCTGGCTGCAGGAATCCTGGCATCACAACAGCTCTTGTTGCTCCCCTTGACTGACAGACCTGGGCCCTCAGGGGAGGCTCTGAGCCAGAACCTTTGACTCTGAATACCAGAAACCATTTTGCAGACACCTGGGTCTTAGGTTGGTCTCAGCCCCCATGAGATCTCCGTCACGCCCTCTGCCTTCTGCTCTATAACTCTATCCCATGCTGCCAACTGCTTACTTGGCTGGCTGCTGGGGGCACACAGGTACATTTCTCAGGGGGCTGTTAAGACACAGCAAGAACCAAAAGGAGATGAAATTGCAAGAGGAAAGATGAAGATAAAGGTGGACAAAGACTCCTACAGAAGAGGGAAATAGATGAACAAGAAGGTCAGCTGTCAAGGGACATGATGGAAGGCAGACAGGATGAAGATCTTAAACGAGTCAAATCTGAAGATTCAGAATCTAGGTTGGGAGATGTTGAGAAAGCAATGTGGGGAGGGGTGGTGCCTGCATGCAAAGCTTTTTGTCATGCCAAGGGGGGAGCAGCTCCTTGAAAACTCAAACGAGCAGACCCAGCTAAATAGAGTAAAAGACATTTTAAAATCTATATTAAAACACAAATTTAAAAAGAAGTATTAAAAAGAAATCAAAATATGCGCGTGGAGTTAACAGTTTTCAAGTTCTCATACGTGCAGATATTGAATATCAGGCAGACCAGACTGAGGTTCGTCTGAAATATTCTGTTTTTCTTTGGGTTTGGGGTTCGCACAGGCCCGGCATCTGTACGCACTTACGCACTGGCAGAACTTGGTAAATGGTAAACCAGAACAATCAACCGGGAATAATAGGGATGCAATTTCTAAAGGGGAAGAACAAATGGCAAAAATTGAGGCTTTCTCTTGCCGCATGCAAAAGTGAGTATATTACATCTCTGTGTCCATTTTTTTGACATTTGTTCTACTGGAGGAAACAGCAACGTTATACCTAAGACATTCTTGTAAGTGCAGGCTAATTGTTTCTAGCTCAGCTTCTCTATATTTGGGGAGTTTTCGGAATAAAAAAAAATCATTCTGTATTTCTCTGACTCATCCTTGTTTTCGACAATGAAAATACTGGTGATTCTACTGATGTTAGAGATATGAACAATGATGTTATAAATATGATAGTAATAAAAGAAATTGTGTTATTACATTTTAAGTGGTCTATATTCATTATTATATAATTAACAAATAAAATACCTGCATTTAATATTTTTAAGGAATAAAAGTGAGCAATTTTATGTTAGTTATCAGTGGCTTAAAACTTTTAATTTAATCTCTTTAGAACCTTTCTGAAGTACTTACTATCCATTACCAAAGACAGTAACAATTTGACTGTCAACATAACTACAAACTATCTACTGATTTCAGAAAATGTTAGAAGCTGTGTAATAATTTATAAATATTTTTCATACTAAAAGGAACACATACCATGATTTACTCCCTACTCTTTTTTTTTTTTTTTTTTTTGCGGTACGCGGGCCTCTCACTGTTGTGGCCTCTCCCATTGCGGAGCACAGGCTCCGGACGCACAGGCTCAGCGGCCATGGCTCACGGGCCCAGCGCTCCACAGCATGTGGGATCATCCCGGACTGGGGCACGAACCCATGTCCCCTGCATCGGCAGGCAGACTCTCAACCACTGCGCCACCAGGGAAGCCCTACTCCCTACTCTTTAATCCAAAATACTTTATGAAGTGTGGTGTCACAGAGGCCAAGGGAAAAATAATATTCCACAGTTTGCAGAATTGAATATCGTAGGGAGTTCAAGTAGGATAAGTCCTGACAAACTCTCCAGGATCTGGAAAACAGATCACTCGTATCCTTTCTGTGAGAATGAATGAAAGGACATGAAAAGAGCAGGATCTAAGTTACAGAAGGTTGAGGAATGGGAGGGAGTGACGTAGGAGAATCTGCTTGCTGTACACAGCACCCTGGCCCTCTGAGCCTCCATGTCAAGCCATGCGTCCACATTCTCCAGGCAGGGGCAGAGAAGAGGGAGTCAAAAAAAAAAAGCAATAAAAACTTCAACCTGGGAGAAACACCACTGCTCCTCCCATACCAAAATAAATACGTCTTAGCCCATGGGTTTTGTGCTTTCACTGGAGTAGTTACCCCACCCGGCCTTCCGTGCATGCATGTATACTCACGTGAATATCCATCTCTAGATGATATCTCCGTGAGGGTAAGTCTGCTAATCGTCGACTTTTTATCATTCCAGTGTCTAGGAAGATGCCTGTCCAACAGTATACGTTTAGTTTATTTCAATTCAAAGTTCTCTTCTTTTTTTCCTCTTTAAGTAATCTCTCATAGATTAGGGGCCCAGCTACAGAGCTGACAGATGGCATCGCATATTAACACTAGACGCTACAGAATTTGGAATTGCAGAGAGAAATGCCTTCACGTGGTCAATGGACTGAGTCACGGCCTTCGGGAGTAAAACTGTGACAGTTGCTTACCTGGCATGTCCCACTCCCATCTTAAAATCCACCCCTTACTCCCAGCCCTACTCCAGACTCCCAAGCGTCTTTGTTAATTGCACAAGAAGGAAAGAATCTTTGAATCAGAGAATGTCAATTCTAGTCGGGATCTTAAGATACCTCTAATCCTTTGGTTCTCAAACCTTGTTTCTGAAGCATTTAGAGCTAAACAGAGATTATCTGCCACTAAAATCAAATGAGACAACCCTAAGGGAGCTTCTATTACATACCAAGCCATAAATTAGATACTCTACACATATTATCACATTATATTCTACAAACAAATCCATGAGGTCTTTGCCCAGTCCTCACAGAAAAAAAAAAAAAAGAGAAGCTACTGAATAGATTTCTCAGTGATAATGTTTTCTTGCACAAGCTTTCATGAAGTTTTAGTTCCTTCTCTTGCTGGTCTGCTGGCAGGCAATACAATCTTAAAAACACTTAATTGATAAATATCACGCCTGATATCAAGTGTCTTTACTCAGCCTGGCAGACTCATCTTTTACTGAGTATGTGGTAGGTACACCTAGACCATTTTTATCCTGCTCCTATGTGATTTTGTAAACATAGTTTATGTAGCATTCCCATTTGAGATTCAGAAAGATTCACAGATATAGACTATTTTCTGCTAGAGAAATCTTTCCTGTTGGTATAAAGGAATTATAATCATTTCATTTGGGGGGCTTCCCTGGTGGCACAGGGGTTAAGAATCCATTTGCCAATGCAAGGGACATGGGTTCGATCCCTGGCCCAGGAAGGTCCCACGTGCCACAGAGCAACTAAGCCCATGCGCCACAACTAGTGAGCCCGCATGCCACAACTACTGAAGTCCGCGTGCCTAGAGCCCGTGCTCCGCAACAAGAGAAGCCACAGCAATGAGAAGCCCATGCACCGCAACGAAGAGCAGCCCCTGCTCACCACAACTAGAGAAAGCCCGCGCACAGCAGCAAAGACCCAACACAGCCAAAAACAAAAACAAATAAATAAATAAATTTATTTTTAAAAAAAACAACTTTCATTTGGGAAAAGAGCACCCAAACTTCCTGTTACTCTAAACAAAGTTGAGAGAGTAAATCACTGTGTGCAATGCTCTTCGTTTATAAAGGAAGAAAATGAGGCTTAGAGAGAAGAGGGAACTTATTCTAAGTCACACAGTAATTTAATGTCAGAGACAAGATTAGAACACAGAGAATTCACTCTCTTGAATCCAAGTCCAATCCTCTTCACTCCCACAACACAGAAACAGTATACCCATGCTAAGAACCTAGAACAGGGTTTTCTTAGTTATTTTTGAGACTGACTATCTATCTGAATTTGAATTCTGAAAAAGCCACCAGGAGAGAATGGTACTTTGAATATAGCAATTTCTTTCAAGTTACACACTTAGGTTCAAAAGGGAAAAAAGTATTCAAGTGGTAGAAAATTCTTATTAGTGTCTAGAAGGAACGTACACAGGATAAATCCATGGATTTTCTTGTTGTTATTGCTGCTGTTACATACATATGTGGATTATGAGAAAGAAGCATAAACCAG
This sequence comes from Neophocaena asiaeorientalis asiaeorientalis, assembly GCF_003031525.2. Lineage (NCBI taxonomy): Eukaryota > Metazoa > Chordata > Mammalia > Artiodactyla > Phocoenidae > Neophocaena > Neophocaena asiaeorientalis. The sequence goes on from NW_020173416.1 coordinate 202,158, forward strand.
TAGGGTGGAACCCTCACTCCAGCAAGACACCTGCCATCTGTAGTGGGAAATAAAGTATAAATAGGATCAGGAATAAGGTGGTAGAGTTATAGGTCACATCGGGACAAAGGCCCATATCCAAGGCTTTTCTGATTCATCTAAGGCCCTCAAATTGGGGCACCTGGCAATTCAGCACCCATCACTGACAGCACCTGTTTGCTGTCAGTGAACTAAACACCTAGAGACAAATAGAAATGATTTCAAACAACCCTGTGATCAAATTCCAGCTGCCTTTTCCAGTTGTGTAAACTTGGGCAAGTTATTTCAACTCCGTGGATTTCAATTCTCTGTAATCTGGAGATTATGAGATTGAAATGAGATGACGTAATGTAAGACTTCGGCACATGGCAGGTGCTTAGTGATTATTACCCTCCTCCTTCCCACCTCCACACTGAAGTCCTCATGTCCATCTTGAGTAACCATTCGCTCTCTCCTGCTCTTATATGGTGACTCTGGGAAAATTCCATTCTCTAAGCAACACCTCCAAGGTTGCCTGCCTTGAGCCCACACGGACGCCCCCCTTTACGTTAATCCCCTTTACGTTAATTCCCTTCCAAGCCATCAAGGCAAAGGTGAAATGACAACGACACAACAGAAACTGAAGGCTGACTCAGCAAATCTCAAACACTCTTTGCTGGATGCAAAAGCTAGAACAAAAATGTCTGCTAGAAAACACTTTCTTTTTTAAAACCCCAGAAACCTCACCTTCTGAAGCCAGCCGCAGAAGCTGATAAAAACTCGATAGCATTTGATTGTAAACCTGTCAAAACGATTGTGACAGTAGTATTAATGGTGACTCCTGGGTATTGATTCCACCCCCTTCCTTTCTCCATCATCGCACATCACCTTCATACTAGTAACAGATTCTTTTTTCTAAATTAATCTCTTGACAAGGGGAATCAATAGTATTTACCGTATGTAAATTTTCCTATCCTCTGGAGCCAACATTTCCCATTGCTTCAAACCATCTGTGGCAGCACCAGCTATAGCCCATGCTACAAGCAGGGATCTCTGTTTATTTATTTATTTATAAATTTATTTATTTATGGCTCTGTTGGGTCTTCATTGCTGAGCGTGGGCTTTCCCTAGCTGTGGCAAGTGGAGGCCTCTCACTGTCGTGGCTTCTCTTGTTGCGGAGCACGGGCTCTAGGCGCGCAGGCTTCAGTAATTGTGGCATGTGGGATCTTCCCAGGCCAGGGTTCGAACCCGTGTCCCTTGCATTGGCAGGCAGATTCTTAACCACTGCGCCACCAGGGAAGCCCTGGGATCTCTATTTAAATGTGTGCTGATTTTCCCTGGAGCAAGGGCTGTACCAATCCAGCAAATAACGACAAGGAAAGGAATTCCATGGGCCCCCATGATGGAAATATAATTTCCATGTACAAAGAGGTTTTGGAGAAGCAAAAGATGCCAGGTCACCAAAATCTAGTATCATTTCCTGAGAGAAAAATGAGACATAGGTAAGCTTTTCTTCTCCCCAAGTCACAGAATTTGGCCAAATATTAGATCTGGAAGAAACATGAGAGAATACCTAGCTCCCTGAGTTCCATCTTTGGGATGTGCTTTGAAAATAGAGAATCATTTTGCCCCAAGGATTGTATCTCTTTTTAAACACAATATTAAATTTTTTTTTTGCTCTAAATGACACTAAAGAAAAATGTGACTTTTTATAAAAGACACAGTTTTAAGGCATTTGGAAAACACTGATCTAGTTCAACTCCCTCAACCTAACAGTGGGGAAGCTTAGCCCAGTGAAAATTAAGTTCTGAAGTTCACTGATGGTAAACGATAATTATTTTATGATAATACCAGTAATGGTTATATATGGTTATGATAATACCAGTAATAATTGTAATAATAGCTATAACTTATTGAGTGTTTACTTCTATGGCCAGTCTGGCTAGGCACTTTACATAAAGTATTTCTAATCCTTAGAGCAATTCTACATGGTAGCTACTATTATAACCATGTTAAAGTTGAAAAAATGAGACTCAGAAATGTTAAACAGTTTATCCAAGATCACACAGCAAATGATCAGAGGATCTGGTCACCTGCTTAGCTCTGGGTTTCCTTTTGTCTTTTAAAAGGTATGCTGACTTGGCAGTTACTTATAGCAACGCATGAGTCTTGTACATCTTTGTACAGACCAAAGATGATCTTATTAGGAAATAAGATATGGATACATATGGAGATAATATCATATGGCATAAATATTTAGATATTCAGTGAATGAAGCATTGGTGTAGGTAGCAGTAGCAGAAAAGGTTCTAGGAAAGATGGGAGAGTTTTGAATAGGAGGAGAAAAGGGAAGAATATTTCAAATAGAAGTGGTTAACCCAAACCACAGAAATAGGTACAATGAGACATGGTGGGGGACTGTAAGGAAATTCTGGAACCATGAGGTTCGTATAACAGAACCAGAGGAAATGAGATGGGAGAAGAAAGTGAGATTGGTTTGGGAATGACACCAACAGTTCAGCTAAGAACTTAACACTGCAGGGAAGTTCCCCAAAAGGTTATTTCAATGGCCTCAGTATCACCCTATAAGGACCTGAACTTCAGCGGCTAGAAAAAGGACAAATGGGAAAGACACTGTGGAAGGAAACTTGGATAAAATCAGGAAATAGAGATTGGAGGCAAAGGAAAGGCAAGAGTTGTAGACATTTCACATTGATGCTCATGAAATAAGTTTATAGTAGAAATATTAGCAAAATAATAGTAATATTATGAAGCATATGAGATCCCCTACTTTGTACAACAAGTTTCTTTCATATACGTCTCTTAGAATGTTTCTGAAAGGTTAGCTGATGAGGTGTTACACTCATCATTCTAAAATGAGCACTCTGGAGCCCAAGGAGTTTAAGTGACTTGCCCAAGGCTGTTTGATCTTTTGATTTGAAATCTCTGAGAAAATTTAAGTAATCAATGTGGTGAGATGTTGCGTATAAGGTCACAGCTGAACCCCAACCTCCAGGGACTAAAGATGGAACAAGAGGACCTGGGCGTCTTCCTCTCGGAGGACCTGATGGCCACGCAGGATCACACATCTTCTGAGAATGAACATTTTGGTCCACTGCATTGTCTGTCTCTCCTCTAGACTTGTACAGTGGCCTCCTAACAGGTCTTCCTGCTTCAGCACCTGGCCCCTTCAGCCTATTCTCAATGCAGTAGTCAAAACAAGCCTGTGGGGCTCCCCTGGTGGCGCACTGGTTGGGAGTCCGCCTGCCGATGCAGGGGACACGGGTTCATGCCCCGGTCCGGGAAGATCCCAC
>NW_020173416.1:205494-343194 GCF_003031525.2 Neophocaena asiaeorientalis asiaeorientalis
GTGGAAATGAGTTAGTCCACATCTGTCCTCTGCTCCAAACCTCCACCACTTTCCCTCTGAGTCAAGTCCAAAGTCCAAGGTCAGCACGTAATCTGCCCTGTGACCCCTCCAACCTCACCTTCTTAGCTTCTGCTGGGCTCACTCCTCCCCACACACTGGCCTCCTTGCCGTGACTCAAACCCACCAGGCTGGCTCCACCTGGGGGCCGCGGTTCCCTCTGCCAGAGCTGTTTCCCCTGGACCATCCCATGATTCACTCCTTCACCCTCTTGGTACTTACCTTATTTGCCCTTCCCTGGATGCTCTCTTTAAACTAACACCCCTGCTGCCCTTATCAGCTTTATTTTCTCCACAGAATTTATCTCCATCGTACATGCTTATACATTATATTTGTTGCCTGACACGCAATTCTAGAATATTCCCTGAAGGAAAGCAGATGTTTGTCTTTTCTGTTCACCACTATATCCCTACTGCCTAGAAGAGGTTTTTTTTGCATAGGGTAGGAACTTAAGAAACATTTGTTGAATGACTGAATGGGTGGATTCTACAGCATTGTGAAGTTTTAATATCTGATCTCTATGAGGCTCAGGTGGCCAGAAGCACCCATTTCTTTGTCTCTGTGTCACCAGCTAGCACTTAATGAGCTGCCAGGAGCTATTCACTGTGACCCCTAAGCTTACCCACTTGAGTCCCCTCTTTTATCTGCTCCACATGGCATCTTGGGTAAAGCAGGACTGTACTGAAAGAAGGGGCACTTGCAATGTCTTCACCCTCAGACTCAGTCACCTACTACCTGTTTAACCTGCACATCTGACCTCCTGAAATCTCAGAGACCATATCAATAAAATGAGGGTAAGAGTAGCTTCCCCATGGGCTTGGGAACTGAATGGTCTGTGGCTTCGATGTGATAAGACAAATGATGTTTTAAATTAGTGTAACCCATAGGGCCTGCACGTTAAATTTGTGTGTGTGTGTTAAACAAACATACAAAATGTCTTGTAAGCCAAAACTCTTAATTATGTCATTGCTATACAGGCAGCAGAACTCAGCCTGGGTTTTGAATTCAGTCCGGAAGTTGATACACCGCATTCCTGTAGGAAATGAAATTCTGTGAGAGGGGACCTTGCCCAGACTCTTCTAAATTTGATTTGAAGAGCTAAGAATTTCTAGGCGGACAAGGCCACATGCACACATAAGCATAAGAGGTCTATTAAAAAGGCAGATATGAAGATTTGGTAATCATTTTCTCTTCTGAATTATCAAATTAGCCATGCTTTTTGGAAGAATGGCTCTTAGAACCTTCTTCAGAAAGCTTGCTTTCATCAAACATTTACCAGAGGATAAACGGCTCTGTTTTAGGCTCCCGGATATCTCTGAAGGACAAGTGAAGGCTTTTATTTTTCCCTTCAGATAACTTAGGGAAACCCCTTTGGGCTGAAGATAATTGGAATCAAATCATTTCTCATGTTGCATTGGGATGAATTGCTTATGTGTTTTAGGCATCTGTTTCTTCCAATAGATTACCAGTTCCTTAAGAATAGGACCTGGATTTTCCATCTTTGTAAATTTTGCCCCGACTGTGATAAACATATTATAGGTGCTCAGTGAATCTTTGAGGCAGAAAGGAGCAAAAGCAGGAAAGGGGAAAGGGAGGACAGACAGGGAGGATTATACTTTAAAATTTAAATTTAGCCATCTTGGGGCTTCCCTGGTGGCGCAGTGGTTGAGAGTCCGCCTGCCGATGCAGGGGACGCGGGTTCGTGCCCCGGCCCGGGAAGATCCCACGTGCCGTGGAGCGGCTGGGCCCGTGAGCCACGGCCGCTGAGCCCGTGCGTCCGGAGCCTGTGCTCCGCAACGGGAGAGGCCACGACAGTGAGAGGCCCGTGCACCGCAAAAAAATAAATAAATAAATAAAAAATAAATTTAGCCATCTTGGAAAGAAAAATTTTCTAAGATACTTTTCATAGTTAGTGACTTACACATGCATTTTGGAAAATCCACAACAGACAAAGTGAAAAATACCCTCCTCTGTGTCCCCCTCTGCTGAGACTGAAGTGATGTTGCTGTCAGCAGATGCTTCCTTGGTATTCTATGAGATTTCCTTCCCTCATCTGAGCAAACATCAATAACATGGAAGCGTCTGTCCCTGCAGTGTCTTTACAATTTAGCACTTGTAAAAATGAAACTTTCCAGCTCATTAATTTGCTTATCCAAATAGAGCCCAGAACCAGTGAATCCCCCAAAGTGACTAGTCTGTTTTCATCTTGTAATGACTGTTTCATGCCTGGACTTCAGCCTAAGCTAGACAGAGAGTCCTCATGGCCCACCTGGACTGCTGGAGAGCATCTTCGAGAAAAATAAGGCAGTGTGGCAGCTCCTGGTCATTTCTTGAAAATGGCAGAGGACATCGTTATCCTATCAGAAGGCAAGGCTGCAGCAGCCAGGTCGACGTGGTGATCAGTCCACATGGGATCATGACAAAATGCTTGAGCTGACGTTCCCAAGAGTCATGATCAGATTGGGGTCCCTCATTATATGTCCATAAGACCTTTCTGAAGGCATTTTATAAAGTACTCTCTGTGTCTAATGGCTATTGTGGGGAAAAAAAACCTGCCATTGTTTAAATATGGTTAACACCCCCGTCCTTTAAAATGCAGAGATGCAAAAGGAAAAGAGAATTTATTGACACTATAATGATAGCAAGCTTGTTCTTGCCACTCCCACACTTAACACCCATTGCCTCTCTACTTCCTGCAGCTCGGAGTCCACAGCCCATCCTCCTGAGGAAGATATTCATTATGCTAGTGGTTACACCCCCAGGCCAGTGTGTGCCCGCCACCTGCACCTCCTCAGGCTCCCGGGACAACAAAAGGCTGAGTGCTATCAGCGCCCACCTTCCACTTGCAAAATTCCAGCCTTTGATTGCGGGTGTCTTTGTCCATCACAATGGCCAACCCGCACTTTGATCTTGCAAACTTAGGTCAAAAGTCTTCTGTGGGGCTTCCCTGGTGGCGCAGTCGTTGAGAGTCCTCCTGCCGATGCAGGGGACGCGGGTTCGTGCCCCGGTCCGGGAAGATCCCACATGCCGCGGAGCGGCTGCGCCCGTGAGCCATGGCCGCTGAGCCTGCGCGTCCGGAGCCTGTGCTCCGCAACGGGAGAGGCCACAACAGTGAGAGGCCCGCGTACCGCAAAAAAAAAAAAGTCTTCTATGGTTTTGGGGTAATAAATAAGTCTATACCTCCTGTTCCCTCATAGCCCTCTGTATTTCTCCTCAATACCTGCTCTGCTTCCTGAGCTAATCATTCATTAATTAGAACTTGTTCTTAAAACTGGGCTTTCCACATTCAGTCTGATAATTAACAGTAAACTGACTTTGAATAAACTCCTAGTCACCTGGTTGTGAGCAAACTTATTGTAAAAGGTGACTCCACCTGACTTCAACCTAGTCAGGTTACTGATGACTTGGAACTAGTTCCTTCAACTTCTAAATATCTGATTCCCTAGGGGTGTCCAAGGCAAATATTGATAGAAATGTTTTTAACATTAGCAATCTTAATTTCTGAAAACTACTGGGCCAATTACCATGAAGCTGTTTGTTACTTGTAGCCAATACAGGTAGACTCAGCCATCTTTTAGTAAACACATGAAAATAAAGTAACCCCAGAAGTAATTTCCCGAGATCGGAGAGACCTCCTCCACTCGCCCAGCCTCTGTGTCTTGTGAATGCCTCTATCCTTTTGTTTGCAGGGCCATCTTCCCTTTAGAGAGAAAGCACCAGGAGGGCAAAGGGGGAGGGTGCTTTTTATTCATGTACCCATGTACACAGCAGGTGCTCAACAAATGCTTATGAAAAAAAATGGGTGAAACTAGAAACTGGACAAAACAGGGGAAATATAATTGGTTTGCCACAATGGAGCAGGAAACTCTCTGGGCTAAAGGTGGATGGGCCCTGGAATGGCTGAAGTTATATTTATTGAGCTCTTACTATTTTCCAGGAACTGAACAGGGATTAGCTTGCAAAGCCCTCACAACGTCACTGAGGAGATAAAATTAGACAAGGTAATGGACTCGTCTAAGACCATATAGCCAGGAAATGGCTGAACCAGGATCCAAACCCAGGGCTCTGTAAATCAACGGCACACTCCACCACTACTTCACACACCACCCACTCACTGCTAACTTCTTTGTGGTCTTAGACAAACTGTTACTTTAAATAAGCCTCATTTTCCACCCTGGTAACATAAGAGGTTGGGGACCAGCTGTTCTCTAATGTCTCATTCAGTCCTGATGTTCTATAATCCTATCAATCAAAATTAAGGAACGCTTGCTTTTGAGCCAGGCTTTGTGCCAAGGAATAAAATAATTACCCATTTATGGATTCCTCTCATACCAACCAAATAGCCTGTTTTGCAATGTAAAAGCTTGAGACTTCTTTCTGAAATCCTTTAAATTTCTTTTATGAAAGCCAAGAAGGGGAGGCAATGATTTTTCTTTTTTGTCTCTAAAAAGAACTCTGTGTGATACAAACAAAAGTATCTCAACAGAATAGAATGCTTTATCCAAGCCACTCTCCTGCTCCCATGAAGGTAGACACTTCCCACAGAAAAAGATCCAGGCCTTGCATCTAATAATCTTTGACAGGCTTATATGGGACGGAGAGTTTTCTAGACAAACCCATGAGAGTGAAATAAAAACAAAACCATCTCCAACACCCTTGATGAGCAAATTAAATGAGTAATTCCAGTGAAGCAACAATTGAGCATCTACCATATGCAAAACATTGGCTGTGTTGTAAGATGTGGGCACGGAAAGGAGAAAATAAAATGGTTATGAATGGGGCAGGTGGAAAGAACTGGAAAACAGGCACCAATCTTAGGAAGCAGCCTGGTCCCGGAAACCTTTTTGTCCCCTTGGGCTGGATACTCTCTTCTGCTATGCAGAGACCCTGGGGAAGCCTGAGGGAAGGAGGGTTGGAGCAGGGTATCAGCAAGGGGATCCTACCACATCCCATCCACCTCCCCCACAGTGGAGAGACACCTTTTGGCCTGGCTTGGGGAAATCACTTCCGCCCCCTCAGGCAGAACCAGCAGGGACCAAGGCATCCCCAGGGTTACCTACTGACCTAAGCAGATCACAGATTCTGAAAATGAAACTGCCATTGAGACCACAGCATAAAAGTAGAATGAAAGTTAAATGCCAAACCTAGTGAGAGTGACTACTATGAAAATAAAACATTTAAATAAGACCCAGAGTCTCCAAACATAATAAATAGTATGTCCAGATCACAATAAAATGTCATCCATCATACCAAGAACACAGAAAAATCACAATTTGAATGAAAAAAAAAAAGGTCATCAATTAACACCAAGATGTAGCAGATGTTGGAATCATCTGACAAAGATTTAAAAAAAGTGTTATGGACTGAATTGTGTCTACCCCAAAATCATATGTTGAAGCCATAGCACTCAGTCTGACTATATTTGGAGATGTGGACTTTACAGAAGTAATTAAGATTAAATGAGATCATAAGGATAGCACCCTGATTCAATAATATTAGTGTCCTTATTTAAAAAGACGCCAGAAAGCCCACACTCTCTGTGCCATGTGAGGACAGAGCAAGAAGGCAGCCATCTACAAGATGGAAATAGGATTCCCTCCAGAAACTGAATCATCCAGCACCTTGATCCTGGACTCCCCAGCCTCCAGAAGTACAAGCAAATTAATTTCTGTAGTTTTAGCTACCCAGTCTATAGTATTTTGTCTTGGCAGCCAGAGCAGACTAAGACAAGCAGCCATCATTAAAACAGCCTATTACAGGGCTTCCCTGGTGGCGCAGTGGTTGAGAGTCCGCCTGCCGATGCAGAGAACATGGGTTCGCACCCCGGTCCAGGAAGATCCCACATGCTGCGGAGCGGCTGGGCCCGTGAGCCGTGGCCGCTGAGCCTGCGCGTCCGGAGCCTGTGCTCCGCAACGGGAGAGGCCACAGCAGTGAGAGGCCCGCGTACGCGTACCAAAAAAAAAAAACTCAGCCTATTACAAATTACTTTGAAACAAATTAAAAAGTGAGAGATCAGCAAAGACAAATACATTATAAAACTTGGAGATCTCAGCAAAAACAAATAATTATAAAATTATTTTCATGACCACATGAAAATTATAAAATGGAAATTTTGTTTAAATTGGACAGGTTCAACAGTAAACTTGAGGACGCAAAAATAAAATTCACTCAATCTGAACAACAGAGAGGAAGTAAACTGAAATAAACAAGCAAACAGAGGCTTCAGGACCAGTGGGGTAGCAGAGAAAGATCAAGATTTGTATCATCAGAGCACCCAAAGGATTGCAGAAAAAGAGAGTAGACCAGAAAGAGTATTAGGAGGAACAGTGGTTGAAAATTCCCCAGATTTGGTAAAGACACACTTCTAAACTTTGGTGTTTGCTGAACAAACACCAAAGAGGATAAAGTCAAAGAAATCTATGCCAAGACACACCAAAATTAAACTTCTGAAAACTACAGACAAAAGAAAAGTCTTGAAAGCAGATAAATGACATATTACTGATATGGGAACACCAATTCAAATGGCAGGGGATTTCTCATCTGAAACCGTGGAGGGCCAGAAGGAAGTGACACAATATTTTTCAAGTGCTTAGAGCAAAGACTTATCTTCTTTTTATTTCTTTCCTCTGATTACGATTTTGTATTTCTTTTTTTCTTGCCTTCCTTTGGGATCCTTGAAAATTTCTGAGGATTCCATTTCTATTTATTTATCATGTTTTTGAGTATATATTTTTGTATAGTCTTCACAGTGGTTGCTCTGGGTATTACAATACACGGATGTGACCATGAGAGTCTACCCATGTTGACATTTTACCAGTTTGAGTGAAGTGTAGAAAACTCACTTCCATTTAGATCTCTTTATTTTCTACACTCTTAAGTATCATTGTCTTGGGTGTCAGATGATATTATTATTTTTTGTTCTAATCATCAGATAAGATTTATAAAGCTTAAGAGCTAGCATACTGAAAATTATCTTAAATGTCCAAATATACAAGTCGAAGGCAGTGATTGGCAGAGTGGATAAACCCAACTATAAGTTGCTTACAAAAAACTCACTTCAAATTCAATGGCGTAGGTAGACTGAAAGTTAAAGGACAGAAAACAATATGCCATGCAAACATTTTTTTTTTTAAAGCAGGAGTAGCTATACTAATATCTGATAAAGTAGACATTAGAGCAAAGAACATTACTGAAAGCAAAGAGCAACGTTATATGATAAAATAATAAATATACCAGGAAAACATAATGATCTTCAATGTGCACACACCAAACCATAGAGGCTCAGAATAAATGAAAGGAAAACTGATAGATTTGAAAGGAGAAATAGACAAATCCACAATTATACTGGGACTACAACACCTCCCTCTCAGCAAATGTGAGAGCAGCTAGCAGAAAATCAGCAAGACTGAGAAGATCTAAATGACACCATCAACTGACAGGACATCTAATTAACATATACATATAGAACATCCCACCCGATAACAGCAGGTTACACTTTTCTTTTCAAGCATCTATGAAACATTCACCAAGACAGATCATATCCCGGGCTATAAAACAAACCTCAATAAATTTAAAAGAATTGAAATCATACAGAATGTATTCTCTGACCATATAGAAATCAATACCAGAAAGACAACAGAAACATTTCTGAACATGCGGGAATTAAACAATACACTTCTGAATAATGCATGAGTTAAAGAGAAAGTTTGAAAAGAGATTTTTAAAATACATAAAATCAAATAAAAACAAAAATGCAACTCATCAGATTATGTAGATGCAGTGAAATCAGGGCTGAGAGGGAAATTTATAGCCTTCAATGCTTACATTAGAAATGAAAAAAGTATCTCAAGTCAATAACCTAAGTTTCTCCTCAAGAGACTAGATAAAGAACAAAATAAACTCAAATCAAGCAGGAGGGAAAATAATAAAAATAAGAGTAGGTATCAGTGGAATTGAAAAAAGAAAAAGTGATAGAAATTTGATAATACAAAAAGCTGAATCTTTGAAAAAATTTGTTTGCCTCTAGCAAGGCTGTACACATTTCTCAACCTATCAAATCGTATATGTTAAATATGTGCAGGTTTTTATACATTAGCTATACTTCAATAAAGCTGTTAAATAATAAATTACATATGTGGCTCCTGCTATTTAAAAAAAAGAGAAGACACAAATCAACAATATTAGAAATGAAAGAGGGAATATAGCTACACATTTTGCAGCCATTAAACAGGGAATACTATGAACAACTTGACACTCACAAATGTGCCAACTTAGAAGAAATGGACCGATTTCTCCAAAACCACAAACTACAAAAACTAAGATGAAATATACAATCAGAATGGCACTGTGACCATCAGAGGAACTGAATTTGTAATTTAAGATATACATAAACAAACCTCCGTGCCCAGATGGTTTCACTGGAGAATTCTACTGAACATCTAAAGAACAATTAACACCAATTTTATACAATCTATTTCCAAAACTAAAAGAGGAAGCAATGTTTCCTAACTCATTTTTTGAAAGCAGTACTATCTCAATACCAAAGCCATACAAAGATAAAACATACTACAGTAAAACAAAACTACAGACCACTATCCCTCGTGAAAAATCCTCAACAAAATATTAGCAAGTCAAATCTAACGATGTATAAAAAGTTATACACCATAACTAAATGGTCTTTAATCCACCATATCAACAAGCTAAAGAAAAATCACATGAATTGACGCACAGAAATATGCTCAACTGATTCTCGACAAAGTTTCAAAGCCAATGAAATTAAGGAATTCTCTCATGTATACAAAAAGTAACTCAAAATGGATTGTAGACTAAAATGCAAAATGTAAAACTATGTAACTTTTAAAAAAGAACATTGAAGAAAAATTTTGGCCTCTGGGATGGGGCAAAGAGTTCTTAGTCTTGACATCAAAAGCATGATAAAGGAAAAGAAAATTGAGAAGTTGAACTTCATCAAACTTTTACTCTATGAATGGTCATTTGAAGACTATGAAAAGACAAACTACAGACCAAGAGGAAATATTAGTAAACCACAAATCCAACAAAAGACTAAAACCGAAATATATAAAGAACTCTCAAAACTCAACAGTATAAACAAAACAAGCAATCCATTAGTAAATAGGCAATAGACATGAACAGACACTTCACCGAAAAAAGGATATATAAATGGCAAATAAATACATGAAAAGATGCTCAATGTCACTGGCCATCAGGGAAATACACATTAAAAACAATGAAATATAACCACACACCTATCAGAGCAGCTAAAATTAAAAAGAGTGTCAACACCAATGTTGGTTAAAATGTGGATAAAGTGGATTACTCAGACATGATTAATTCAATGGAAAATGCCACAGCAACATTGGAAAACTACTTGGCAGTCTCTTAAAAAAATAAACATGAGGGCTTCCCTGGTGGCGCAGTGGTTGGGAGTCCGCCTGCCGATGCAGGGGACGCGGGTTCGTGCCCCGGTCCAGGAGGATCCCACATGCCGCGGAGCGGCTGGGCCCGTGAGCCATGGCCGCTGAGCCTGCACGTCCAGAGCCTGTGCTCCGTAACGGGAGAGGCCACGGCAGGAGAGGCCCGCATACTGCAAATAAATAAATAAATAAATAAACATGAAATAACAACTGGGTCAGCAATTGCACCCTTGGGCATTTATCTCAGAGAAATGAAAACTTATGTCCACACAAAAACCTGTACACAAATATTCACATCAAATTTATTTGTATTAGTCCGAAACTGGAATCAGCCCAAATGTCCTTCAACATGTGTTAAACAAAGTTGACAAACCTCTAACTAGATTGGTGAGAAAAAAAAGATACAAATAACAAAATCAAGAATGCAAGAGATGAAATCACTATAGATTTCTACAGATCTGAAAATGATAATAAAGGACTATTATGAATAACTTTATGTCAATAAATTTGGCCACCTAGATTAGTGGGCAGTAGCTTGGAATAGACAAACTACCAAATCTCACTCAAGAACAAGTAGATAAAGCAAGTAGCCCTTTGTCTATTATTTTTCTAAACACCTTCCCACAGAGAAAACTTCAGGCCCCAGATGGATTCACCAGGGAATTCCACAAAATATTAAGGGAAGAAATAATATCAATTTTACACAAACTGTTCCAGAAAATTGAAGAGGAAGGAATACTCCAGAACTCTTTCACTGAGGCTAGCATTATTCTGGTAGCAAAAAATAGACAGTCATTACCAAAAAAGGGAAAATTATAGACCAATAGCATTCATGTACACAGATGCAAACATTCTAATCAAATTTTTAACAAATTAAATCTGACAACACATTTATTTATATGTATTTAAAAAATACTTCATGAACAGGTGGGATTTATGCTATGAATGCAAGGCTGATTTAATAGTTAAACATCAATAAACATAATTCACTGTATTAACAGACTTAAAAATAAAACTATACTATCATCTCAAGAGATTTAGAAAAAGTATTTGAAAAAATTCAACATCTATTCCTGGTAACTCTCAAAAAAAGTAATAGTTAAAGGGAACTTCCTCAATCTAATATAAATGGCACCTACAAAAAGCCTATAGCTAACGTCATACTTAATGGTGAAAGACTGAAGGCTTTCCTCCTAATATGAGAAGCAAGGCAAGGGTGTCCATTCTCATCACTTCTATTCAACATTGTACCAGAGGTTCGAACCAGTAAACTAGGGCAAGAAAAAAATAATGGACATTTAAACTGGAAATGAAGAAGTAAACCTTTAATCACAGATACAGCATCATCTATGCAGAAATTGGATGGACTTAACAAAAAATGTTACTAGAAATAGTAAGTGTAACAAGATTGCAGGATACAAGGTCAGTATACAAAAATCAATTATATGTCTATAAATTAGCAACAAAATTGGAAATAAAAATTATAAAAACATCATTTACAATAGTATAAAAATATAAAATATTACGAGATAAATCTGACAAAAGACATGTCAGACCTGTACACTAAAAATTATTAACATTGCTAAGAGATATTAAAGAAGACTTAAACGCAGAGGTAAGCAACGTTCATGAATGGGAAAACTCAATATTGTTAATATGATTTTCAGATTTTCACAAACTGATCTATAAATTCAAGGCAAACTCAATCATAACCCTGGTAGGCAATAATTATAAAATTCATTTGGAAGTGCAAAGGAATAGCTAAAATAACTTTGAAAAAAGAATAAAGTTGTAGCACTTATATTACCTGACTTTAAGAATGCTTCAGTAATCACGGCAGTAGGCAGTAGTGTCAAGATAGACAAATACTTTGATGAAACAGAAAAGAGAGTCCAGAAATAAACCCACATATATATGATCAGTTGCTCTTCAACAAATTTTGAATTTGTAGCAGCAAATTGCAATAGCAATACAGTGAAGAAAGAATAACCTTTCAACAAACATCACTGAAACAAACTGGATATCCATGTGCAAAAAAAAAATTCCAAAAGTTATACTAGCTTTTGATTTTCTTGTTTTTCTCTGTTGTTTGCTACTTGATTGATTTCTTATATTTATTACTTCATTTCTTTTGTTTATTCTGAGTTTCACTTATTCTCTTTTTTTCAAGTTACTTCTGAAACTAAATTCATTTATTTGAGGCTCTTCTTTCCTAAGGTAGGCATTTATTGCCATAAACTTACCTCTAAATTCACTTATTACTTAACCCTGATCTCTATATATGACACGTTTTGATATGTTGTGTGTTCAGTTCAAAATACTTTCCATTTTCTTTTCGGATTTAGTTTTTGACCAATGGATTATTTAGAATTGTTACTTAGCTTCAAATGTTTAGGAATTTTTCAGTTATCTTTTTATTATTGATCTCAAACAATTATATTGTGGTCAGAGAACAAAACTTGTCTCACTTGAATCTTTTGTAGTTTATTGCACGTATGGCCTACCAGATGGTCTTAGTAAAAGTTTCCTTTCAACTTGAAAAGAATGTATATTCTGCTGTTATCGGTACTCTGTTCTAAAATGTCAGTTAAGTCAAGTTGGTTGATAATGCTGTGTAATTATTTGATATCCTTACCAATTCTCTGTCTACTGGTTCTATCAATTATTTGAGAAGGATGTTGAAATCTCTCATTACCGTGGTGCATTTCTCTGTTTCCCTTACAGTTGGATTAGGTTTTGCTTTATGTGCTTTAATCGATAAACCTTTTGTTAAGAAATCACACTTTACTCTTGGTAACGTTGTTCACTCTGCTGTGTAGTTTGTCTGATAATAATATAGCCACTCCAGTCCTCTTTTGTTTAATGTTTGTATGGAATATCTTGTGCCATCCTTTTACATTTAACCTACTTTTGTCTTTATACTTAACGTGTGTGTCTTGTAGTCAACACGTGGTTCAGTATTGGTTTTTATCCAATCTGAAATATCTGTCTTTTAATAGAATGTTTAGACCATTTATATTTATGTGCTTATTAATATGGCTGGATATAAACGTCTAACACCTTAGTATTTGCTTTTGATTAATTTCATTTGTTCCTTGTTTCCTGTTTTCCTTTTTTTCCTGCCTCCTTTTGGATTTCTTTTATGATTCCATAATATATCCTTTTAGTTTATTAGATAAAACTCTTTGTTGCGTTATTTTGTGCTTGATTTAAGGTATGTAATATACATCTTCAACTTGTTACAGTCTACCTTCAAGTTAAGAGAATTCATTATATTAAGAAACCTACAACCTTATACCTCCAATTCTCTTCTCCTGTTGTCATATACTTCCACATAGTTTATAAACTCTATACTACATTGTTATTATTTTTTCAGTTGATTCTAATAGATAGATTTAAATTATAAGATGCATGTATTTATATTTACCCAAGTACCATTGCTAGTGTTCTTCATTCTTTTTCGCAGATCAAGATTTTCATTTGCTATCATTTTCATTATGATTAAAGTACTTCCCTTAAAATTTCTTGTAGTGCAGTTTTGTAGGGGTAAATTATTTTAGCTTTTATATGGTTGGAAAAAAGAATTTTCCTTTCTTTTCTGAAAGATACTTTCACTGGGTATAGAATTCTGTGATGATCATTTTTTTTCTTCCAGTTACTTCTAGCATGCATTGTTTCTCATGATAAATCTACTGCCATCCTTATCTTTATTTCTCTGTATACAAATGCACCCCTCCCCCTGCTCCCAGACTTGCTGTCTTTAAATTTTTTCTCTTTAGAGCTGGTTTTAACTGGTTTAAACTGTAATTTCCCTTCCTGGATTTGTTCTGAGGGGAAGGAAGGTTTTTTTTTTCCCCTGATTATTTTTTCCTTTCACCTTCTTTCCTGTCCTTCAGTAACTCAAATTACACATATTGAATATATTGCTCGAAGCTGTTCCACAGCTCTGTTCATTTTCTTTCTTTGCCCATTTTAAATTGTTTTTATTGTTCCTGATTTTAATTTCACCACTATTTTCTTCTGCAATATTTAATCATAATTTTCCAGCTGAGATCAAGCAAGGTAACACTCTGCCTTCTAGCTTCAGTTCTCATACTGTAAATAAAGGTCCTTTTCCTGGTCTAATTAGTGCTGCATTTTCATAATTTTGTGCTTTTTATTGATGATTTTGCTGTTTAAAATGGCCCCCAAACACACCACTGAAGTGCAGTCTAGAGCTCCTAAGCACAGGAAGGCTATGATGTGCCTTACAGAGAAAACACATTATACAGTTTTTTCAGGATGCGCTATTAATGTTGAACTTGTGGCCAACAGCGCTATGAATTAACTATCTATTAAATATCTTTGCACGGCAACACACATAAAATAAGACTATATATCAATTGGTCGACAAAAATATTATGATCAGAGTTTCAAAGGAAACTAACCCAGTGTTAACCCTAGAAGCAATGGTTCAGTATATGCTACTGGTGATTTTATAGAATGTAACTACCATGAATAATGAGAATCGCCTATATTTTAGCTCTGATGTAAAGTAGATCAATACCCATGCTCTAATAAATGTTTCCCATGCTGTGTTTGGTCTGGTAAAGGGAAGGAATAATTAAAGCTAGGTAGATGTAGTTGTGTAAACGGCAAAAGAGTTGCACCAAGGTTAAGTATCTAGAAAGAAGGATAGGCTTGAAGGGCGTTCAGAGTTATGAATTTACTGCCAACACCATTGTCTCCCCAAACAGAATGATGTCCTTGACTAGAGGGAGAAAAGTAATTCTCTTAAGCTTTCCTCACAGGCTCTTTTACAAATTCCTTCATGGTTCACCCATTCCGTAAACATTCACTCCACACTTAAGATGTGCCAGACCTGTGCTTAGATTTAGGTTAGGAACTAAGAAGACTGAATCTTTGTCCTCCACAGGATGAGAAGAAGATGGGAGAAAACAGGCAAGCAATATCAGTACTGTGTGGTAAGTGTTAGCATAGAAGAATCCCAGGATATCATAGAAGCCCAGGGAAGACCCCCACCCCCTCATCAGCGTGGAGTGTGGGGTCCTTGGAACATCTTGGAAGATATCAAAGATCCTAAGGAGATCTAGAGAGAGATGAAAGAGGTGAGGGTAAAGAGGAAAGCAAATGAGATCGTTTAAGATCTTATATGTCAGGCTAAGGAGTTTGAGTAGGCAAACCAGAGCCACAAAAGAGTTTTAAGCAGGAGTGTGACATGGCCAGATCTGCCCTTTTGAATGGCCCTTCCAGTTGCTGGGTAGAAGATGGATTTAATGGGGAGCAATCCTGGAGGCAAAAAAATGAGTATGGAGGTCACCGCAATAATCAAAAGGGGTAGATAAGAGTAGCCTGGACTAGGGCTCCCCAAGTTCCCCTTCATTCACCAGTGCTTAAGCCACATTAACCACTTACTACAACCCATACAGATCATTTCTTTCATGCCTTTGTGCTTTGACATGCCATTTTTCCCTTGCCTACAATTTTATTCTCTGCCTTTGTCTGGTTGGAAAGATCCCCCTTATCCTTTTTTTTTTTTTTAATTTATTTATTTTATTTTTGGCTGCACTGGGTTTGCAGGCTTTCTCTAGTTGCAGCCAGTGGGGGCTACTCTTCGTTGCGGTGCGTGGGCTTCTCACTGCGGTGGCTTCTCTCATTGCGGAGCATGGGCTCTAGGCGCGCAGGCTTCATAGTTGCAGCACACGGGCTCGGTAGTTGTGGCTCATGGGCTTAGTTACTCCACGGCATGGGGGTTCTTCCCGGACCAGGGCTCGAACCCGTGGCCCCTGCATTGGCAGGCGGACTCTTAACCACTGCGCCACCAGGGAAGCCCCTCCCCCTCATCCTTGAGTGCATCTCAACTTTCAACCCTTTGCCCATACCCTCAGGTAGAGTCAGTATCTCCTTAATCTCTACTTTCATAGCTCACCTCCACTACAACACCCTTCAAGACTGCTAAATACTTGTTCATCTATTTAAGATCTCAACTAGATTGAGATTTGCTTGAGGGCAAGGATTATCTCCTGTCCATCCCCCACCTGGATGACACAGGTCTTACTACATGCCATAGATCCATGGCTCTCAAACTTTATATAGAGTTCATCAGAATCTCCTGGAGAGCTTATACAAACACAGATGGATGTTCTCCAGAATTTCTGATTCAATAGGTCTGAGATGAGGCCTGAGAACTACATTTCTAATAAATCCCCAGGTGATGTTGATGCTGGCTCAGGACTACACTTTGAGAACCACTGCTGTAAAGTTCCAGATTGGACTTTCTAGGTCATAAAGTTTATTATCTCCACCATTCCATGTGTCATGACCTTCCCCTATGTGCATGCCTCTGTGTGTGTGTGTGTGTGTGTGTGTGTGTGTGTGTGTGTGGACATGAGTGGAAATGTTGAGCAAGAATGTTTTTGCCTTCCCTCATTTCCAACATATCTATCCTTGGGAACAAAGACTGTTAGGCATAAATCGTCATTTTGATCACTTTAAGTCATTCTACTTTAAAAGAGCTATTCCATATACCTTCTACCACATGCCCACCTATGCTTTAGCTACACAGATCACTCTGAATTGCCCACCCATTAGGATGTGCCCTAGTATTATTTTTTCTCCATTTTCTTCATTACAAATGAAACTAATTATACAGAAAAAAATTCATTTAGCCAAAATAATCAATGAAATGTTATTACTCATTTTTAAAATCTGAACTATTTGTACTACTTGTCCCTGTTCTTATTACTAAAGCACACAAAGGCTGACAACCTAAGGGGAATAAGAGAAGGTCGGGAGGAAGAAACGGACTTCTCTAGGCAACGCCTCCCAAATGACCAAGAATCATCTCGATTTGTTTTGTCCAGCACTGATCAGCCAGTGTTGATCATTCCATCACATCATCAAAGCACTTTTTCTCTATAAAATCTATTCCATTTCATTTTCAGTTAGCTGTCAGACTTCCCTTGGGATACATGTTCTACTGAGTTCATTTATTTTGTGAAATTCTGCATCACATTTTCTTTTGTTTTCCTTGTAGTCTACCAATATCTTCATAGTTTCTCTATAAATGGCAATAACAAAAACCCCCACACTAATAGAACTGATTTACATGATCCTTTTCTTTACTTGGATCCAATCCAGTGAGTGTTCCCAAGGCCTATGCATGTAAACAGTTGTGGGGTTTTGGACATGCCTACTACTCTCATGGGTTCAAATATAATTATTTAAATATCTCCATCATGACACGTTCTCTTGTATTTCTGAGTTTTTCATTGAACTTAAAACGGTTACAAAATTAGCAATTATCTTAAGGTAATTTCTATTTATTATGGAGCCTAATTTCCCAGGGGGTTTTCTTGTACAGTTGTTTCGATAAATGTCCGAACTCTCTTCTCCAAGCTTCTTCTAACACAGAGTCATTTTCCACAGCCCTTTACATTATCTCAAAGACTGTTCAGATTGTACATAAGCACACATGCCCATGCGTGCGTGCCTGCGTGTGTGTGAAAGAGAGAGACAGAGAGAGAGGAGAAGAGAAACATGAATATCCTAAGCTCCTGTATCTGCTTCTCTTTTTGATACAGTAGCCCTCAGGGGCAGCTCTGCCACGTGTTTGCTAAGCTGTTACGTTTATCATCCCTGTGGGACTTCATTTCAGAAAGAACATGAACACCTATAGATTTCTTTTACATGATTAGGGTTTGACACTTACCTATCTGGAAACATACAATACAGCTAAGAAACTTAAATCTTAAAAATGTCACAGGAAGGCAAAGTAACGCATCTGAGTCTGGACTTCAGAACCAAATGGACCCAAACTTGAATGACAGCTCTGTTATTCACAAGCTATATCACTTTGGGTAAGCTACAACTTCTGAGCCTCAGTGTTCTTAGAAATGTAATTAAGGTGATAACTACTCTTTAGATAATTAAGTGAGATAATTCTTAGAAGCCCTGGATACAAACTAGATGTTCCAAAGGGCTAGTATTCTTGTTCACTGCTCCCTCTCTCTCACACACACACCCATAGACAACACACACACATCCCTACATTTCTCAAATGTTACATATTTATATACTGTTTTACATTTTTAACACCTATTACTATGCACATGTTCTATCCTTAACTCATAGATGACATGGTTAATTCAAGTATCATAGTTATTATACAAATATATTAATGTATATATTATAACCATATGATCCAGCAATCCCACTCCTGGGCATATAGCCAGACAAAACTATAATTCAAAAAGATACACGCGGACTTCCCTGTTGGCGCAGTGGTTGAGAGTCCACCTGCCGATGCAGGGGACACGGGTTCGTGCCCCGGTCCAGGACAACATGGATGCAACTAGAGACTATTATACTAAGTGAAGTTAGAAGAGAAAGACAAATATCATATGCTATCACTTATATATGGAATCTAAAATATGACACAAATGAATCTATGAAACAGAAACATGGACATAGAGAATAGACTGGTGGTTGCCAAGGAGGAGGGGTGTGGGAGAGGGATGGATTGGGAGTTTGGGATTAGCAGATGCAAACTATTTTATGTAGGATGCATAAACAACAAGGTCCTACTGTGTAGCACAGGGAATGATATTCAATACCCTATGATAAACCATAATGGAAAAGGATATGAAAAAGAATGTATAAACATGTATAACTGAGTCACTTTGCTGTACAGTACTAATTAACACAACATTGTAATTCAACTATACTTCAATAAAAAAAAGAATGAATTCATGCTGTGCATCTACTTTGTACTAGACATTAGACTCTATTTAATTCTATAACAACCATATAAGGACAGGATAGGTAATAACCTCCCCAACCTTTTATTGAAAAAGAAACTAAATTCAGAAAAGTAAATTAACTCAGACAAAAAACACAGAACTAGTAAGTATAGAGCTAAGATGTTTCCGGTCTTCACTGCTATATCCACAACATGGAGATGGTGAAGATTATGGCTCCAGAGGCAGCTGGTCTGGGTTCAAATTTGAACTCTGGCCTGTTTAGTTGTGCTCTTAGGGGAAGTAATGTAATTTAAATTTCCTCACTGGTAAAATAGGATTAAAGATAGCATCAGTTTCCCAGGGCTTTTGCAAGGATTAAATATGATAATTCCTCTAAAGCTCTGAGCACAGTGGTATCTGGCACATAGCAAGGGCCTGTTAAGTATAATCTATTCATGATTTTAGAAAGTGGAAAGATAGGTTATATCTTCTGCAGGTCAGCGTGAATATGATTCATGTTGATGAAAAAAAAAAAAGGAAAACTCTTGTATTTTTCCATGAAGCACTGCTCTGTAGATTTCTGACATCCTCTGCCCAGAAGGAGAGAGATTGACCAAATGGAGCTCCTGATTCAGATCAGAACTAGGGTGAGGTCATCCAAAGCATCCTTCCAACTCCCTTATCTTTCACTGCCCATCTTGATGCGGGACTTATCTGGGAAACACAGCAAAGATAATTGGTAATCATCAAAGGATTTTTGAACAGAGAAATAAAAGAATTGGGTTTTAGAGCATGGATCTAAACTGAAGGGGATTTTGACCACAGGGGATATTTGGCAATGGCTGCAGATAATTTTGGTTGTCATGACTGTGGTGGTGCTACCAGCCTCTAGTGGGTAGAGGCCAGGGATGCTGCCAATCACCCTACGCTGAACAAAAGCTCCTCCCACTACAGGGCTTAGAGAATATTCGTTCACTTCTATGATCCAAAACTATTTCATTCAAAATATTAGTGTAAAAACATTGGCCCAAATGTGATGCTAACTACCAAGAGTTGTTGGAGGCTGAGCACACACAGTCCCAGGGTGAGAGCCAAAAATGTCTTGCTTCGGGAAGAATTTCTTTATAGAATACATCTAGCTCCTGGCACTTACGCTTTGTTGTCAGCCAAAGTCTGCCCATTGGGAAAACCCCCGAAGGCTGTGTCAACAATGAATAAGATCTGGAGTTTCTGATTTATAATTTCAAAATGAAAAGTCACTTAATCCAACCCTCAGTGTCCTCTCTCTCTGATCATTTGTTCTTGGAAAGTGAAATCACCTTCCCTCTCTACTTCCAACTACTTCTTACATGCTGGTAACTCTTAGATCTTTATCTCAAGCCCAGATATCTCTTCTCAGCTCCAGACCCACCCTCTCTGTAATCCAACTTTCCACGGGGCATATTAATCTGGAAGACCCACAGGAACCTCAAATCCAGCAAATCTAGAACTCAGTTCATCTCACACACACACACACACACACACACACACACACCAGCACCCCAAACTAGGTCCTCCTTCTCTATGACCAATCTTATTCAACAGCCTGACTATCTACCCAGACAACTAAACTAGAAATCTGTGAGTCAGACCAAACTCCTCCCATATCCTCCTACCCCACATATAATTGGTAATTAAACCCCATAATTTTTACGTCTTAATTCAGTCCATCCTTATCTCTTGCCAAGGTGGTTGCAAAAACCAGACAACTGGTCTCCCTGTCTTTAATCTTGCCCCTCTCCATTTCTTCCCCTGTGTGCAGCCAGAATGATTCTTCCACAAGTAAAACCTATTTTGGTCACTCTCAACTTGAAGTTTCTCAATGGATCTCCCAACCTTGCAAGATACAACTTAAATTCCTTTAAGCCTAGAAGGTTTCTTCGGATTAGCCTCTTCTTGCTTTGGTTGCCCATTCTACTTTACTCTCCCATCCATATTCTCTGAAAATCTCACAGTCAAGAGTTCCAAGAGTTTGTTGTTTCGTTTTTAATTTCTCCTGTGTGGAAGAGTTTCCTCCCCTCATCGGACTGACTTTTACTCATTCTTCAAGATTCAACCTCAGGAACACAAGACACACTCAACCCCCTGCTGTCTGCTGAGCCCTCCGGCACACAGACCAGTAAGTCGTGTGTGTTTTAACACAGTTCTGCCTTCCCCACCTGGCTGTACATTCCCTGGGGGGCACAGATCATGTCATATTCATCTCTGCATCCCCACGGCTCCGTTCAATTTTACAGAAACAATGTCATTGTTATGACACCAAATTCTGCAGGTGTGGAGCCAGTCATAGCTGCCAAAGTTTAACAAATGGAATACAGCTCATCCTATGAAATTCCTCCTCCACTGCCCGGAGCAGAGAAAGTCACAAGTAGCATCCCATCTGGCAGGGTTTCGTAAAGTGGAGGTGATGCTACACCATCATTAGCCTCTTCCTGAGGCTGGAAGAGAGGTGACTTTTTCTGGATTTAAACATGTTTGTCGTTTATTTTTTCCATTAAGTCACCCTTTACTTGGTTGAGACTTCAGAATGTTTGCCCAAAACTCACCTCAGTGTTATCAAACGTTGATAGATATCAAACGTTGTCAGAATTCTCTGCCTTGTATCCATGAAGACTTTTGCACATCACTTACCTAGAATATTCATTATCTTCATCTATCTCCAAGCCCCCACCCCCGCCTCTAACTGGTGAACTCCTGGTTTTCCTCCAAGACCCAGTTCATGGATCATTAACTCTGAGACACCCTCCCTCAACTTTCAAAAGTGATTGTTCCTTTCCTTTTCCACGCTTACTGCACAGCATTGCAGTGTCTGTCCGTCTGTCTTTTACACGAGACAATGAGCTCTTTGAGGCGAAGCACAGGGGCCTGTTCATCTTTGGGTCCCCACTGCTTTATTTGGTACCTAGAATACAGGAAGCCTTAGCAAAAGTATGTTTGAATGAATGAATACATGAATTTGTGAATAAATAATGTGATGAAGGAGGGGGAGAGAAAGAGTCCTGATGTGTGGGAATATTGGAGGGTTGGCGCAAACAGGAATTAATGTAAGCGATCCTGTATTTGTAAATATGCTCTTATGTTAAATTTATTCTCTGAAGTTATTTTTTTTTTTTTTTTCAGGAGAATGTTAAAGACAACAAAACTAAATGTTAGGATTTCCATGTTGGAATTTCAGTTCTGCAGCTGGCCAGGGCTGTGACCAGGGGCAAATCACTCCATCTCTCCGGAATCTAATTTCCTCACCAGTGGGATGAGTATGTGAGGTTTGGTATTCATCAGGATTATTTCCTGCTCTACACATGTATAAGCTCCTGATCCTACAGTTCTCTCCTGACACTGCATTTCCCACCTACAGAGCCCACTTGTCCTGGCCCTGGGCACTCTGTCACCAGCTCCCTGCACACACCACCTCTCACTCTCCCACTTGTCTCGGCTCCATCTGTTTAATGGGGTGAGTCTCAAAACCTACTCGCCCTGTCCAGCAGCACCATGGGTCCGTGGTGCTCTTTCAAAATCACCTCCTACTTCACGCTAATGAGCTGTCTTCTCACCTCCTTCAAAAAAGTTCCTCGGGCTTCCCTGGTGGCGCAGTGGTTGAGAGTCCGCCTGCCGATGCAGGGGACACGGGTTCGTGCCCCGGTCCGGGAGGATCCCACATGCCGCGGAGCGGCTGGGCCCGTGAGCCATGGCCACTGAGCCTGCGCATCCGGAGCCTGTGCTCCGCAACGAGAGGCCGCAACAGTGAGAGGCCCGCGTAACGAAAAAAAAAAAAAAAAAAAAAAGTTCCCCAAGCATTTTTTCCCCCCAAAACTCAGATTTATCCTGAACTATTTTCTACACCTTGAAGATGTATGTGTGCGTGTGAGACAGAAAATAATGACACTCACCATTAGTACATCCTCATCTGTCAAAACTATCTGCCCCCGTCACCCCATTTACTTTTCTCAACAATCCTATAATGTAGTTAATATTATTAAATATAATTTGGCAGGAAACTGAGACTCAAAGTGTTTAGGTGGTTTTCCCAGACTCACAGACTTAGGTTATGGAAGAGTAAGGATATGTTCTCAGGTCATCTGACCCCAGTTTTCATGTTCTTTCCACTATTCTCAGCATGTCTGTCACAACAGAAATCATCTATACAGAACGGAAACCAAAATCTTTACATGCTATGAGCAGTAAATGCCGTTTCAACGTTTGATTTATCTGTGACAGTCTTTCTAGTGTCCGTGTGAGCCCTACAGGAAACGCATAAGATGGCTCAACTGCCAAACCTCTACAAAGCAGCCAGTGGAGAAAAAGTAAGTCGCGTAGCAGCAAGACCAGCTGGTGCGGATGTATGGGGGTGACACCCAGGAAGGAGCCACAGAATAAAAAACTCCCTGCCCCTAAAGTACTGAAGCACAGACTCACATTTCTATGAACTTTAAATGTTTCTCTATTGTTAGGTTTTTGAACACCTACATCTTCTGCCTGGAATGCCCTTTCCTATTCTACTCATTTTTATCTAAACAATTCCTACTCACTCTTCAAGGCTAAGGTCAAGTTCAACTCCTCTACAGAGTTCTTCCCCAACAGCCTAGGCTGGGCCCTGTACCATTCCTCTGTGCTCCTTCAATGTGGGTTTTTTTCTATACCCACAAAGAATTAACTCAGTTCTGACACTCTCTACCTGGAGACAGCATCAGATCCTAAAAGACTCCCTCCTCCCGCCTCCCCTGCCGTTTCAGATGCCAAGTGTCAATCCAGGTTGGCTCCTGCTTCTGACCGGCGATGAATCGGAGATTCTCATGACCCCTCCAAGGGTTTGATTCATTTGCTAAAATGCCTCACAAAACTCAGGAAAACATTTATTTATGCCTACCAGTTTATTATAAAAGGATATAACTTAAGAAGGGTCAGGTGGAAGAGATGCATTGGGCAAGGCATGTAGGAAGGGGCGCAGAGTTTCCGTGCTCTCTGTATGTGCCATTCTCCCAGAATCTCCATGTGTCCACCAACCCAGGAGCTCTCTGAACCCTGTCCTTTGGGGGTTTTAGGAAGGCTTCATCCCATAGGCATGATTGATTAAATCATTGGCCATTGGTGATAGAACCCGATATCCAGCCCCCCCGCACCCCCAGAGGTCTGGGCTGGGACTGAAAGCTCCAACCCTCTAATCACATGGTTTGTTCCCCTGGCAACCAGGCCCCATCTTTAGGTTACCTAAGGGCTTTCCAGAAGTCACCTCATTAACATAAACTCTAAGACACCTTTATCACTTTCATCGGAAATTCCAAGGATTTCAGGGGTTCTGTACCAGAAACAGAGATGAAGACCAAATATATATATATATATATTTTTCTTATTCTTAATTACAATATCACAGCTCCCATAGCTTCTTGTGTCTCTGTCATAACACTCCTCACCCTGCATTGTAATTATCAATGGCCTTTCTTCCCACTGGACCCTGTGCTCCTTGAGAGCAGGCGTGACTTCATATTCAATTCTGTTTCCCCAGCTTCTACCTGAATGCCTGGGACATATTCGTTGCTCAGAGCATGTCTGTGAGTGAATGAAAGAAGGAATGAATAAAAGATTTTTCTAGGTAAATCCCACACCAGAGTTGTTTTCTCTCTTTGCAAATCCTATTCTGCTTATAGAACATGTCCAACCCCAGCAGACCAGAAGGATGAGCTTTATGGCTGAAATATTTGCACAGACACCAACATGTCCTCCAAGACTTCTAGGATTTCTAGTTGGCTCTTTGGTAAAACAGAAAATAGCAATGTCAACAGCAAAAGTTAAAAAAAAAAAAATGCTGGCCAGTGAAGTATGTATCTATACCCGGTGGAGAAAGAGATTGGGACAAATAGATGGAGAAGAATCTGAAATTACTGGCTAATCCAAAATAGTTTGTTATGGATTGTGAAAAAACACAAGACACAGAAGTAATTGAGAGGATTTTGAAGATTTAAACCAGAAAAAGAAGTGGAAGATCCTGATAGAACCAGGTCATAGACAAATGTCTTTCTAGCCAGTTCACCAGTCAGGAGGGCTTAATAGTTAACAGTTTCACCATACTCCAATGAAAACCATATATTATTAGTAATATTCTTTAAATATGTATGCATAAGATTATTTAATAATTACAGATGACATACATGTTGCATGAGTTCGCTACTTATTTCTTATTGCTTTTGCAAAATCTCAGTTCAAAGAACTCTTCAGAAACTTTTAAGAAGAACGGCAGGGAAGGGTTGGCTACAACAGTAGTTTTCTTGTTACTCAGAGGAAGTAGCAAGGAGAAGCAGAAACTCTTAAAGGATGGAGCCTGGACAGAGTCAGCCCCCAGCGGCATGGGCATCCTACCTCTTCCAGCAATGCCCTGTGGGCACAGGTGGCCAGGCCAGGTCAGTTACAGGAGCAGCTTCTCTGGGATTTGGAAATTTGGACCCTCTTTCAGGCCACTGGAGCTGCCACGGAGAGGTGGTAGCTTGGTGGCCAGAAAGAGCATACGCAACGTGAAAGGGGACCGATTATTTTCACAGCATGAAAGGCAGCTGTCATTACCATTTTGCAGAGCATATCATTTGACCTTGATGGATACTGTCATCTAACTTCACTCTTGACATCTTGAGCCTAACATCAACCCCACCTCCTCTGGATCTGGTGTTATCACTCCTTCTCATCTCAGAAGCACTTCTCCCTTCTTCCTTTGAAGAGTCTTATCTACTTTTCCAGCCCCAAATTTGTTGAGTCTCAAATTCCCTGCTATATTCCCCGGTCCAGAACCTAGCCCCAATTCTGCCAGATCCCTCTTTCCAGATCCTTCCACAGGGAAGGGATTCGGTCACAGTACAGCCAATCAAGAGGAGAACTTTACCTGATTAATGTAGAGTGATTAGTGGTGGGACTCAAACAAAAAATATGTACTCTTCTGTCTTATTAGCAAAGTCAAGAATGACACCCCAAAATATTAATGCAACCATTTTATATATATATACACATTATATATATATTACATATATAAAAAATGTCTAAATCTTGAATAACAACCCCCACAATAATACAAATTTTCCTAAAAGAACTGAATAGGTAGTATTTGTCCCATTGAAATAGAGGGACAAACTGGGTCATCTGTCAGTTGAAATTTTGTACTCTTATTTTTTTCTTGTTCTTACTATTGCCGGAAGGAACTGTCAAAAATACCAGTTTTCTATTTCACCAAGAAATGGCTTCGGTTCTCAATTTCACCAGAAACCCTGTTCCCAAGTGATTTCACCTAAATTCTAATTCCCGTAGCTGTGGGACTTTAGAGTCAAAAGGGAAGCTGAAGATCCTTGAAACAGGAGGCACTGAACCATTCATGGACCCATGAAAGAACATGACGAGTGGTACAGATTTTATCCCGGAAAACGGCAACTGCACACGTTATTTTGCATACACATCAGCCCTCCAAAGACTGACAAATCCCTAGTTAAGCAAATCAAACCTAATCATCTAATCCAACCCACCATCTTATTCACGGATGAAGATGGCAAATTCATGAGGTGACATGGCCAAGTGACACCTTCTTGTCCCTATCCATTTTCTTCCCATCACATGGTGTGACTCCCCTATGAAAACTCCAACAGTGTGAGCAACATGAAGAGGCAGTGGACATTTGAAGGATAAAACCTCAGTTATAAATATAAAATTGTAGATTGATAAGATTATAGATCACACCTAAAGCAATTCACTAAAATGAAGCGATCATAACAACATACCAATCATCAAACTTTGACTATACCAGGCAGCCTTCTAAATATGATACTGCGTTAATCCTCAGCATTACCTTATGAAGTGGGCACAGTCGTGAGGTTTCTCCTGCAGGGGGTGAGTGACTTGGCCAAGGTCACACAGGCTGTACGTGACAGAGCCAGGGTCCGACCCCAGAATCTGGGACCAGAGCCTGTGCTTGGAAACATGGTGTGACATTGCTCTGACACAAGCTGAATTAGAAAAACAAACATAAACTGTAGATAGGATTTTTTTTTTTTTTTAACAAAGTATACTTTCATTCCTGTCAAGACTCTACGGGGACTCAATTGAAGCAAAGTGTGTTCTGGGGCATGCATTAATGAGTAGCTACGAATGGTTTGCAATTAGCCAATCCATATTCTTCAAGGGCTTCAAATTACTTGAAAGTGTTCTCTCAAGCATTTAAAACATTTCTTCCTATAATCTCATTTACACTATTCATTTGCAAAACTTATAAAGAAGTTGTTTTACTTGACTGAAGTTTTCATTTCCCCAATACTTGTAACTAAATGAATAAGAATCAGAGTTGCCTTTTTTTTTAAGAGCAAAAAAGGATCTTACAGATCATTTAGTCTGACCCATTCATTTTATAATGAGGAAACAGAGCTTAGATTAAAAGTAATTTTTATAAAGATCTCACAGTAAGTTGTTAAAGAAAACAGGACTAACACACAGTTCTGCTTTTCTATAGCAGGCCAGGATCCAATCCCATGTCCTACTATAGCTCTCTGAGGTTTGAAATTTTTCCCAGTGATTATTTCATTCTTTTCAAATGAAAAGCAAAATCAAGTAACAGTAAAAAAATTTTTAAAAGAAGTTGAAATTGCAGCACATTTGAGTGGCAAATTAACTAGCAACAAAAATATACTAGCTTTTACTTTTTTTATGATACATGAAGTGCATGGTTTTTCTTAAACCTTAGTTACAGGATCAATCATCTTTCCTCAGAGTTTCAAATGAGAATTTCAAAGCACTGATTCAAATAAAATTTAAAAACAACAACATTGTAAATATTTGCCAGCGAACCAAATCTTTCAACTAAAGATTCAAAGTGAGAACCAGAGCAGAAGGAAACTAAGCCTGCAGGAGACACTGCTTCTCTGACACTCTGCCCAACTTACCCAGATCTTGAGCCCCTGGAGGTCCGGAGCCAATCGGTCCCAAGCACGTGGGGAGAAATGAACACGTCTCAGGGCCGGAGGGGCCAAACCCTGTGCCAGACACCTCGCAAGCAAGCAGCAGCGTCTTACTCCACGCCCACAGCGACTACTAGCCCTGCCTCTCAGGTGATCACACTGAGGTTCAGAGGCTAAGGAACCGGCTCAAATCTCAGGTGTAGTAAATGAGAGATAGAATTGGGTTTCGAGCCTAGATTTCTTGATTTCGGCATGCCTGCTCTTTTCGCTAAAAATACCACCTTGCTATTGTAGGCAATCATCTGCTTTCAAGGACATTACAGTTGGTTGAAGCTTAAAGAAAAAAACTCTAAATCTAAATACGAGTAAAAGCAGAAATATATAAGTAAATGAAATGAGAAATGCAAACGAAAATATAAATAAAGCTATTAAGAGCTGTTACCTCTAAAATGACATCTCATGCACTAAGTATACAATCTAGAAGATGCCCAGGAAATATTTACAGAAAATGAAATGAAGAGGTGGGAGTTAAGAAGGGCAAGAGAGAGGAAAATACTCAAATCCAAGTAGTCTCAACCCTTATTATTCAAAGTGTGGTTCATGAACCAGCAGCAAGGAAGTCATCTGGAAGCTCGTTAGAAATGCAGGCTCTCAGGCTCCGGACTGCTGGATCAGAACCCACCTTCTACCAAATCCCCCAGGTGAAGTGCACGCACATGAAAGTTTGAGAAGTGTGGTTTAGACTGAACACCAAACAGCAAACACCACTGGAATTCCCAAAAGGGAGAAAGCAGCGGTCATCAGAGAGGGCAACACGGAAGTGCCAGAATTTGAGTTAATCTTCTATGAGATTATGTGTAGAATTCCTACGAGGAAATGTTTCAAATTCCCCCAGGCAGTCAGGAGCGAGAGAAACGTATGAGAAAAGGTCGGTGTGCCGGAAGTGAAGTAGGTTCAGGAGAAGCAAGCGAATCGTTCTACCCAAGGTGAAGGGGACCTGAGCAAAAATGCTTGGAATTTTCCTTTTGCGTCTCACTACACCCAGGTTCACATGGTCCCACATACAGTATTTCAATTTACAGAAAGAAAGAAAATTATTAAAATAAAGTGTATACATTTGGCATCCGGAAAGATGGGTGCTCTTGGGGGATAACAGACAGCTGGGCTCTGCTAATACATATGCGCTATTTCTGCCACCTGAGACCCATCTGCCCGATGAGCAACTCCAGTGGGTTCCATGATGCTGTGGGCAGCCACGTGTCGGAGCTCTGGTGGTCCGCAGGTGCAACACACTTGATAAAGCTTGTGTATTTTATGGGTTTCATTGGCATAAAGAGGTTCTGAGGACGGGAGTCTTCTGCCGAATGTGGTTGCTATGGATATAAATAGGGAGCACGTGGTCCCTGGTTTGCTGAGGTTTAAGCTGTCCCAGTGCCTTTCTCTAGATGAGGTAAATTTCACCAGCGTCCCTGTGGTCCCAGTGATTTGCTCTGATTATTAACTAAATACTAATCACACAGAAATGCAATGGGTGTATGGCCTTAGAAATGAGTCCTGCCTCTCCCAGTCCACGAAAACCTTTTGTTCACACAGCAGACATTTACTGGGGTCGACCTCATGTCAGGGCTTTGCCAGCTCCTGTGAATTTGGGGATAGAAAAAAATGGTCCCTGGAGTCAAACAATTGAAAGTCTGTGAGAACTTTGCTAAATGGGAAAAAGGCAGAGTTTAGTAGGAGTTTAGAGGAAGGAAAAGTCCAGTCATTTCAGAGAATTGAATAAGGCTCCACGAAGGAGGCAGGAATTAGGCTGAGCGTTGGTAGGTCTGCCAGGCAGACACATGAGAAAGGACAGGGATGTTCTAGGCAGAGAAAGCAGTTTGCGCAAAGCCAGGAGGTAGGAGTAAGCCGGAAGCGTTGTGAGCTGTAGAGGTTATAGGGATAAGAATGTGGATTTGGGAATCTAATGATCCAGGGTTCAAACAGGCTTTACAACTTGGCACTAACAGACCCTCAAAAACTGTGAGATAACAAGTATTTGTTGTTTTAGGCAGCCAAATGTAGTGGTGGAGAGGTAATTTGTTACACAGCAATAGATAACCAATACACTGTGAAGCTAATGAGGAATAAGCTTCAGGGCCCCTCACTCCCACTGAGCTCTTCCAAAGCCCAAGGGGAGTGGGGGGGGGCCCTAGCAATGTGTTTATACAGTCACACGTTTTATAAGTATGCAAATATAAGATATTGGATTTTGTAATGTTGGAGATATTTGTTAGACTTTTTAAATTTTTAATTAGTTGTGCTTTTAAAATTTATTCTAAACATCAACTTCTAGATATAAATTTATATTATAAATATAAAAATTCATAAATACATAAATTTTAAATATGGTAAATATATAAATATGTAAATACCAAACATACCCATACACACAAGACGTTGTGTTTAATGGTGTGTGGTATATACGATGCTATGCTTAAAGAGATGTGTGTTTGATACTGTATAAAAACAGGATATCATCTGGAGAATTAAATACATTTCATTTCCTAGATGCAGAAGAATCCAGAGCCATGCCAGGCAATCCCTACTCTCACATCAGTCTTTCCATTCCCTTCTCGTAACATCTCCACGCAGAGCCGTGCTCCTCACCACCTTCTTTAAGGAGAGTCCAATCTTCCCAAACAGTGCGTGATTTTCTAGTGTTTCAGGAGAGGCTGGCTGAGTCATGAGGAAGAGATCATCTCCTGCCCCTCTTAGGCGTTTCCATCCCCATGTGGCCAGCCTTCTCTCAGAGCCCATCTACTCACCATCTGACCCCACCCCAAAGCCCCCAGTCCCAAAGTGGGGCTTTTGCTGTCACTTGCAGACCCTTGGGAAGTTTGGTCCCATCCCTGCTTCTGACTACCTTTCTCCAGGAGATGCCTCCCTGGAATTCTAGGGAACAGGACAACCCAACACATTGCAAATTTAGGCTGGAATATCTGGATAAACATCTCCTTAAAAACAAGCCTGAAACATGATTCCACTAGCCTCATTAACTTTAGGTTAAAGATCACATCACACCCAGAAGCAGGACTGGACTTAACTGAAAAATGTTAATGAGAAAAGACCAGAAGTAAGTGTGTTTCCAGTGTATAACACTCATTCCAAATAAATATAAGTCACAGCACGATGTAGAAATTCGTTTTGCGGTAGTCAAAGGGAGAAACTTGTGAAAAAAATGGGACTGCCACAGAGCAAATGACAGGACAGCCCTGTGGACTCAAAGGAACCTGCGTCATAGGAATCGGTATCTTATTCATCTGTGATTGGTGATTTAGTTTCATCAAAATAAGATCTATTGCATGAAGTCAATATTGTCAGTTGGAATTGCATTTGTTCTGTAGCTTTGTTAGTATACAGTTTGTGAATGTGTTTTGGCTCTAGAGTCCTGCAAGTATTATAAGCTCAAGGAACAGAAATACACCTCACATTTGTTCATGTATAAGTCAACCCTTGGTGGGGGGTGTCCTGTGGGTATTTTTTCAGGTTTAAGAAATACCAGCTTAACATTTTAGAGAGTGAAAAAACAAAAACACAAAAAGCAATTCTCACCATGATCTCAGTTATTCATTCATTTGTTCATTGACTCGTTCAATACCTATTCACTGGATACTGACTAGATGTTGTCAGAATCATTTGAAACACTGGGTACAGCAATACATGTTAGGCAAGGTCATGATTCTCCTCCATCTTACTTTCTAGGAAAAAGAAAACAGTTTTAGTGTTTCTAAAAGGTAATTTTAGAATGTGATGTGTGCATAGAAGGAAACAAACCAGGGTGATTTGGTAGCAAGTGGCTGGGGAGGCTCCTTTGGTTCAGTGAGTAGGACAGGCCATTCTGTGGAAGCAACATTAGCCTTGAGACCTGGGAAGGAGCAGCCTTTTGCAGAAGCCAGAGGATTACTGTTCCAGGCAGGGAAAAAAGGAAATGCAAAGGCCCTGGGGTGAAATGGCTGGAAAAGAATCCATGAGGGGGGGAGGAGAGGAGAAGTAGGCAGATCAGACCATACCAGGTCTTTTAACGTATTTGAAAGGAATCTGGATTTTATTCCAGGTGCAGCAGGAAACCTCTGGAGAGTTCTTTAGAGGGGACTGACAAGATTCAATTCAAACTGTGAAAAGTAAAATGAATTCTATGAAACAAGAGTGAAAACAAGGAGACGAGTTGGGAGACTATTGGAGTAGACCCAGTAAGAAATGACAGTGGCTGGGGGAAGGGGGCGGCAGTGGAAACAGAAAGAAGTGGATGAATTTGAGATATAGTGAGAGGTACAGTCCACAGGACTTGCTGATGGATTGGATGTTAAAAGGTGAAGGAGGGAAAGACAAGATCAGAGATGCTTTGTAGATTTTTGGATTGAGGGGTTGGTGAGGTTTTTTTTTTTTTTTTAATATAACAGCATGGATATAAAAATCATTCTGAATGGAAATATAACAAAACATTAAGACTCAATATCTTTGGACGGTGGAAACGAGGTTTCTTTTCTGTGTGTATATTATTTCTCAATGAAAATATAAGACTAATACCTTTTGTGTAATTGTCTGGTGGTAAATATCTTTTTTTTTTTGGTGCAGAGTTGAGGCTCCAAGTCACCTGGGGAAGGCAGCAGTCTCTGCTGGAAGTCTCAGTAGCAGAGGCCCAGAAAAGAAGATGCCAAGGATCAAGGATCGGGACCTGGGTCAACGGATGATGTTATAGGAAGTAAGGGCACAGGGAGCCAGGAAGGGAGACTGGACTTACGAACTCAGCTGCCCAGGTCTACTTGTGCTGCATGACGGCTTTTAAAGGGCTGGCAATACCTAGCTGTTCATATCGAACAACAGTAACTCCTGTCAGTATTATTATCATTATCTCTGTGCCCTGTTGAATGAATGGGGAGGTGCCTCCCCTGAAATGCACAGCTGGTACCAGTCTACTCCCCTATCTACCACTCACAGCATGAGGAAGAAAACAGAACAGGGTGGCCAGGAGGTCACATCCAAATTGTGCGTTCTATCCTCATTATTAGCATCCATGATCATTAAAATAGCCAACTTGATATGACAGTAAAAATTGCACAACTAAGAAACAAACAGATAAAGTGCATTTCTAAGATTACACAGCTATCTGGTGATTGAGTCCTATTTTCTCTCCACAACACTGTATTAAACACAGCAGTTCGGTACTTCCCAACCTTGTTCACACCATGCCACAGGTAGAAACTGATATTTTTACAGGACAGTGGGGGCAATGGGCAGGGATGCTCCTGGCCTCCTACTATTCTCTCGGGAGGCCATCTGCCTCGGGGCGCCATCTGCCTCGGGGCTTACATGGTCACACAAAAACTAAGTGGGTAAACATCTGGACATACCTTTAAGAAAACTGTTTACTGGAGATTTAAATGGGTGGTTCCCGAGCTTTCCAAAAATTTGGGAAATGTTTAAGATACAGATTCCCAGGCTTCATCCTAGACATATTGGTTCAATTGCTTTCGATTGCAAGTGACAGAAGATACCCACTCAAATTTTTTTAAACAATTAATAGGAAGTTTAGGGGTTGCTCATTTTTAACGCTGGTTAATTCAGTGGCTTTGAGTTTATTCCTCCACAACGCCATGCTGAGCCTATCAGCTTTGCCTTCCAATTGATTCTCCTTGTTAATCAAACATGGTTGCACCCCTTCCAGGCATTCAAATGGTTTCTGTTATACCATGTTCAGCAATGTGCAGAGGCAGAAGGAGTTACATGTCTTTCTTAAATTTAGAACCTTCCTTGGAAACCTGGAAGCAGACAGGGTCTCATGTAATTAGCCTCATGTACTTAACCTAATTAGCTTTGTGTAATTAATCACAGCTGGGTCACATGCCTACCCTTAAACAAATCAGAAGCAAGGGGGACGGGTTCATCCTGACTGGTTTATGTCACTCATGATTAACACCTGCAGACAGAAATTCAGTTACCCATCCCTGCCTCAGTAAACACCCAAATGAAACTGGAGTTTGCCTGTTAGGAAGAAGAGTGGGTAAGCAACAATTACTGAACGCTACATAAACAAAGCCAAAATCTTTGAAAAGCCCTAAAATTTATATTAAAAAAAAATGTAAGATGATTATGATGATGAGCCAGGTTTGGGAACCACTGTTCTAAACCCAGGGTGGCTGCTAGCCCACCTGTGGCCTTTGTGTGAACTCACAGGAAACATGCCTCCTTCAGGATACGTAACCTGGTGAGCGTACAGCTCTGAGCAGAAGGCAGTTTTGTTTGAGTGAGAAAAAGTAGCCCCTTCCTACTCATCTCCACATCAGAGAGCAGAACAAGGGCTAAATTTTAATCCCCCGATTCCTCTCCCCTCACTGCACCCAGCAGTGTGCGGGTCAATGTTTAACAACCAGCTCTCTGCTTTGTAGAGGTTGCCAGTTTCTATAGTGTACACATGCCCACCACGGCCAAGTTTAAGCTACTGATGTAATGTCACTGAACATGGATTTGGGAAGTGATGTTCATAATCAGTGCTCAGAAGAGGTGTGTCGGCATCAGCACACCTTGGCCGTGGACACACCCACGTAAAGAACACAACCTGCACAGCCAAATGCAACACCTGCCTGTAAGCACGCTTTGCTCCACACAGGGAGAAGCTACCGAAGTAAAGCTATATAAAACTGGCAGGAGTCTATAAAAATACTGAGTTCCTAGTTCTAAATACAAACCCTGGTAACTGCATTGTAAAAATCATTGTTTCAGAACCTCCACCCTACCTGAAATGGTACTCCACTTGGAAATTAATAATGAACAGAAACTTCATATATTTTAAGAAACACAATGATCAAAAGTATAATTTATTACTCATTAGTGAGAAAGACAATCTGATATAAAAAAGCAGAATTCATAAAAGGCTAAATAAAAAATGAATCACTTTTATAAATAAGGTCAAAGAAAATGATTATATCTTTGAATTTTGTGGAAAGCACAAAATTTATTGTAGAAAAATCCTATCCCTGATGCTACCTGATAATATAGAGGAACCTTAAACCATCTATTACATAGTCGTGCAATTTTTCCTTTGCCTCAAATGCTTACTTTAAATCTTGCTTTATATGAATGTAGATATGTGCCTTCTTTTTATGTTGGCATGGGGACCAAAATTAAGGAAGCTGGTATAGCCTATTGTGAAAAGTATCATCTCTTATGTCAAGCTGCCTTGGATGAAGCCTCAGTTCTGCCAGTGGTATAATTCTGGTCCAGTCACTTAACCTCTCGTAACTCCAGTATCCTCATGGGTAACATAAAGGTAGTGACAGCACCTGTATCATAGGGCTTAAAAGAGGAGTAGATGAAATAAGTCATGTCCCTGCTCAACACCACGCCCAGTACACAGTACATACTCCAGAGACATTAGCCACGGGGCACTCAGTCACACGGGCAGATCTGGTGACCTCTACCCTGTGGGCTTCCATCCAACCAACCAACCATCACGGTCGCCCCACTAAGCACCTCTCAGAGTTTATCTTCTTCTCAGAGGGAAGGAAACCAGGAAGTGACAGTGACTGAGCAAGTAGTCCGTGTCAGACCCACAACAAAGTATTCTAACTCATGTGTCCTTTCTGTATCTCACAGTCATGACTGTGTGACTGTGTATATTTCTTCCTCCTCCCTGCTCACTCTTTCTAGTTCTCAGAGGGTTTTTTATCTCCTCTACCCGCACCTCTTACTGTGTATTAGTCGCCCATTAGGACTTAAAGAGAGAAGAAGCCACTGGCCCAAATGGCGAAAAGACAGATTGCTATGTATGTTTATATAATGCAGTGCCCTTTGTTAGTAGGAGTGTTTTTTGTTTATTTGACCTTTTTCTTGCAGAGATCAGGTAGACCAGCTAGGCAAGGAGTGGGAAGAAGTGGAAGATAGGGCTTCCCGGGTGGCGCAGTGATTGAGAGTCCGCCTGCCGATGCAGGAGACACGGGTTCGTGCCCCGGTCCGGGAGGATCCCGCGTGCCGCGGAGCGGCTGGGCCTGAGAGCCATGGCTGCTGGGCCTGCGCGTCCGGAGCCTGTGCTCCGCAGCGGGAGAGGCCACAGCAGTGAGAGGCCCGCGTACTGCAAAAAAAAAAAATAAACTTGGACAGGAGAGTATGAGAACCTTTGGTTCAACAGTGGGAAGAAGAAGAATCTTCCATTATGAGGACCAGGGAGCTGAGAGCAAGCAGACTCAGGGCTGTGCTTTACCAACTAAGGACCACTTCTGCCCACTCCCACCACCTCTCCATCACCTATGGACAATGCCCTTTTAATGATCTGGCCCCTAGGGTAAGCTTCCAGAGGGAAGGCTGATGGGCAGCTTCTGTGGGGATAACCCCGTCCATAGAGGCACTGGCTGGGATCAGTTGGAAGTCCCCTATGAGTCATGGCTGTGGTAAACACATCACCCCTATAACATATGCATTAGGGCATGGATTCTACATCAGGGTTTCTCGACCTCAGCACAATTGACATTTTGACAGGCAATTCATTGTTCTTTGGAGCGATCCTACGCACTGTGGTAG
Organism: Neophocaena asiaeorientalis asiaeorientalis; assembly: GCF_003031525.2. Taxonomy (NCBI): domain Eukaryota; kingdom Metazoa; phylum Chordata; class Mammalia; order Artiodactyla; family Phocoenidae; genus Neophocaena; species Neophocaena asiaeorientalis. The sequence continues at coordinate 241,237 of NW_020173416.1, forward strand.
CACCTGGCCCCTACTCGTAACAACCAAAAATGTCTCCAGACATTGCCAGATGTCCCCTGGGGAGCAAAATCACCCCTGGGTGGGGGGCAGGGAACTAGTATTCTACACAATAACCTCATGACAGTGCTACAATCCCCACGGCACAGAAGACGACACTGAAATACAGGTATTCAGTAGGTTGTCCAAGGTCCCAGGACCAGTGAATAGTTCGCCTTGTCTGAGGCATGTGTTTTCTTTACCATTCTGCCTCTCATCAAGGGACTTCAAAATCTAGCTCAGAATCCTGAAGACGGTAGGCATTTCATAAACATTTGTTACATTAATTGATAAATGAAAAAACTACATGATTCTCACATTGTAATACTCTTGATTCTAGTCCTCCATCAAAGTATAAAGAAGCAGAAGTTTCATACTAAGTAACAAGAACCACTGAGACTGAAGAGGTGATAATCAGCCCTGTTCATATCAATGTACAACGGAATCTCATTTGGAGGGCCCAAGTGGCCTGAGGTTATTTTGAAACTACTGACAGAGAGGAGAGAGATCACACCAGCTGTGTGGCAGGCCTGCGACATAGGTGGTCGATAAGTAGAAACTCTTGCTGTCATTGTTATCACTACCCACTTGGGTAAACAGTCTGCGTATCTGTACCAGATAAATCAAAGAACAGTAGGACGCCGTCCCTTCCTTCCCTATATGAATAGCTGGCGTGTGTATTACATTCTTAAAAGGAGAAGAGCTTTGGTCTGGGAGTCAGGAGACCTGGATTCCAGTCCTGACCCTAATTAGCTATGGGACTGTGAATGTATCATTTGACCCCTGAGACTGTTTCATTGTCTGATATTTAGAAGATTGAGATACATGATGGCTCAGAAATCTTCTGATCTCTTGTTCTTTGAACTTGCGTATATGAGATTACCATCTGCTCCCGTATTAAAACAATCCCCTCTAAGCCATTTCAGTGAATTGCTATAGAATTTAGATTAGAGCTGTAAAAATCAATAACCAAGTCACCAAACATATAAGTTAGCTCTCATCACTTGATTATTTCTATGCATGGCAAATAACTTGGATTTAAATATTTATGATTTTGCAGCCAGTTCAGGAATGTAGTCTTTCTGTTGTGTATAGAATAAAAATAATCAATGGAAAATAATGCCTCTCATCAAGCTCCAAACCGGATACCTTAACTGCAGACACAGCAGATTTTCTTTAAATCAATCTCCAACACAAGGCCTAAACTTATAAATACTCAACGACCACTCATTCCTGTGGAACCACTCGTATTTCCGTCTCTGCTCCTGTGTTTTGGCATTCTCTCCATTTTGGATATTCTATCAACTTTCAAAGCCTACTGCAGACAGACAATGAGGTCTCTCGAAGCTTCTCACAAGAGGTGACACTTACTGCCTCTGAATTCTTTCAGTCAAAAATGTTCAGTCAAAACACATGGATGGAGTACTTCCTCTGTCATATTCCCTGGAGCTCAGAGCAGAGGACATTAATTCCGAACCACACAGACGTATATACAAGGTGCTATAAGAGCATCTATGCACTGCAAGACTAAGGTGAGGTTACTTGAGTAAATGACTGAAACGGTACAAGAGAAGGGTGATGCGTAGGAGAGAGGGACAGCTTTGTTCTTTAATCACCACAGCTTTAGTAAATAAGACGCTGCTTCAGAAGCATGGACTGTAAGAGCATAATTCATAAGCCTGTAGAGAAAGGTGAAGGATGATTTGTGTAAGGTGGCAAAAACCAGTGCAAGTTTCATGAGGGGGTGGACATGATCAGATTAGTATTTTATAAGAGAACTCTCTGACAACAGCATGCAAGACAGAACAGAGACAGCTAGGAGAAAAGAGGGAGTCAGGAGGCTGTTAAAGTGACACAGATCAGATAACATGGTGGTGAGCACAACGGCAGTAGTTAAGTGAACAGGAAGGGTAAGTTTAAAAGGTATTAGAGGTAAAATCAACAGAACTTTATTGAATGTGGTGATTCAAGAGAAGGCAGGAACCCATGATGATATCTTGATTCCTGGCTTGGAATATGGAGTGAATTATGGAGGTTTTCACCTACTTGGGAAATTCAACAGGCAGAGCAGATTTGGAGGTAGGATGAATTTAATTTGAGGTGTTTTGAGTTTGAAGTGCCAATGGAACATGTCAGTGGAGATGTCCATTAGGCATTTAAATCCACAAAATCAGAAGCTCAGAAAAGTGATATGAGCTAAAGACATAGATTCTTTAACTGTTTTACTGTGAAATATAACACACATCCAGAAAAGAAGATAAAAATAAACGTACGGCTTAATAAATTATAAATTAAACATCCATGCAACTCCCACCCAGGTCAAGAAATACACCACTTCCATTTCTGAAACCACGTGAATACCTTCTCCTAATCACAACCATGGCCCTCCCTCCTAACAGAACCACTATCTTGATTTTATGGTAATCACTTCCCTGTTTTATTTTCTATTTTTAATACCTAATTATACATTCTTTTGTGTGTGTGTGTGCGGTACGCGGGCCTCTCACTGCTGTGCCCTCTCCCGTTGCGGAGCACAGGCTCCGGACGCGCAGGCTCAGCGGCCACGGCTCACGGGCCCAGCCGCTCCACGGCATGTGGGATCTTCCCGGACCGGGGCACGAACCCGCGTCCCCTGCATCGGCAGGCGGACTCTCAACCACTGCGCCACCAGGGAAGCCCTAATTATACATTCTTAACCACTCCAGCTTAATTGTACCTATTTTGACCTTTATAACGACATGGAATGCTTTTTTTTTTTTTTTTTTTTACGTCTAGTGTCTTACTTGCTGTGTGTTGCTGTGGTTCTCTTGTTTTCACTAGAATACAGTCTTCACTTTTATTTTTTGCTGGTGTATCTTTGAGTTGTTTTTGCTATTATGAATAAAGCTGTTATGATCACAGTTATCCTTATCACCTGGTAGACATTTCTGTTGCGTGAATAACTTGGAATGGAATTGATAGGTCAAAAGCTTGCATAGTATCCTCAACTTTAGCAGAAGACATCAAACTATGTTCCTCGTAACTGTACCAATTTACACAACCATCAGCAGTAAATACATAAAATCACACAACCTCACCAACACTTGATAATGGTTGCCTTTTTAATTTCAGCCATTCTGGCGAGTATGTAGGGGTATCACATGTGACATTTCGCCAATAACTAATAAAGTTGAGTGCCTGTGTATTCATTTCCATCATCTATTTATTAATCATTTAAATATCCTCTTTTGTGGAATGTCTGTTCCAATATCTTGCCTGGTTTTTTTTCTACTGGTTGTATGTATTTCTGTTATCGATTCATAGGAAATGTTTATATTTTCTAGATTAAAGACCTTTGTTAGTTACATGTATTGCAAACATGTGTTCTGACTCTGGATTTCTTTTTTATTCTATAAAGGGAGATTACTGTTGAACAGAAGTTTTCAATTTTCCTCAAGCAATTTGATTGTTTTGGTTTTCACATTTAGAACTTCAATTTATCTGGAACTGATTTTGCATATGGATTGAGGTTGGTATCAAGTTTCTTTTTTTCCAAATAGCTATCCAATTATCGCAGCACCAGAAATCAAGTGCTCGTGTGTGTGTGTGTGTGTGTGTGTGTGTGTGTGTGTGTCGGTTTACGGGATCTCTAGTCTGTTCAAATGACTATTTGTCTATCCTTTAATTACAACCTTGCTATCTTAATTACTGTAGCTTTAAAACAAATCTTTACATTAAGTAGAGTAAGTTCTCTTTTTCAATAATGTATTGGCTATTTTGGGCCCTTTCTGTCCCATATAAATCAAAAAATTCTTCACACAGCCACATAAACCATTGGATTTCAATGCGGAGCACACTAAATCTATAGAGACATTTAGGAAGAATTGATAGCTTTATTATATTGAGTCTTCCAATCTGTGGACATGGAATACTTATCCATTTACTTAGGTTTTCATTAATGTCTCCCAAATTTTCTGTATAGAGGACTTGCCATCTTTGAGATCTATTCCTAGAATTTTTTTTTCTAATTGTAAGCAGCAACTATTTAAACTTTATTTTCCATGTGTTACAATATGTAAAAAATGAACTGCCTTTCCTTTTATTTATCTTAAACCTAACAACCTCACTAAGCTCCCTTTTTAATTTTACTAATTTCATTGTATATCCTCTTAGATCTACTAAAATAAAATCATATCATTAGCAAATAATGACAGTTTTATTTCCTTATTTCCATTATTATAACTTTTATTTGCTCTTCTTGCCTTACTGCAGTGGCTAAACCTCTCAGGGTTAAGTTAAAGTGGTGAGAGTACATATTTTTCTTGTTCCCAGTCTCAAATGGCAAATCTTTGTCATGAATACCTACATAAAATCCTTAACAAAATGTGAATAAACAGAACTCTGTAATATATCAGAAGGGTAATACATCATGCCCAAATTGGATATTTCAGAAATGCAAGTTCTTGAGTCAGACTGACCTTTCATGTTTCTTTTTAGTCACATTCTTTTCAGATTTTGCTATTCAAGTTATGCTAGACTCATGGAACTAACAGGAAATATTGTTGCTCTTTCTTTTCCCTGGAGGATTTTATGGAAGATTTCTTTCTTAAATGTTTTGTAGAATTTGCTGGAGAAACCATATGATCCTGGAGTTTTCTTGGTGGGAAAGTTTGTACTTATGGACCTATATCATTAATAGCTACAGGCCTTATACAATTTTGCACCTCATTACAGCTAAATTTTGCTTCTGTGAGGGATTACTTCCCCTGCTAGTATATAATCTTCTTGAAGGCCAGAACTGTGTCTCCAATGCACATCTTGGAACATTCCACATTACAGATGCACAATGAATCTAATTGAAATAACTACATTATTCATTTAGGAGTCATTCTGAATACTTAATCCCAACGTATTATGTATGTATTCTGTTTTATGGCCTTTATTCATCTCACTGACATTGGTATGGGAAAGGTTAGTATATTCTCCAAGGACTAATAAGAGCAACAAGAATTTATGAGCACTTAGTACAGGCACATCAGCCGCCTGGGTGTGGGATGAAACCAAGGAAGAGGAAGCCTCGGTGATCTGTCTGAGGAGCTTCCAATCTGGTAGAGGAGGCAAAAATGCACACGCCCGTTTAGAAAAACAAAACATTTTCCTTTCTAGTTCTTGAAAAGTACGGACTTTAGATTGCATCCTTGCTTTCAATGCCTGCACCAATCAGGCATAGCTCTTCAACAAGTAATCCTTTGAGAAATCTCAGGATTATGCTGTCCCCTCAATAATTTAAGTGTTTTATTATGTAGTAACTTTTACTTGACTACTGGGCTTAAAATTTTATATTGCATTCTTTAAGAGCCTGGCAAAGCACTGCAAAATAGGCCATGTGAAACACCTTGGAAACACTTTCATAATAGCAGCACCACTCTCATTCCCTGGTGGGAAGGGAGGTGAAGCAGGGCTGTCTCGACAAGTGTAGGTCCTAGAAAACCACAGTAGAATATGGGGCTTCTCACACCCATTGCTCTCTGTGCCTATAACCAGAAGGCTAGGACCACAGAGCAGATTTAGAAGAACACATCTAACCCATCAGGAAAGCAACAATGTCCCCGGTGGGGATTAGGGCCAGAATCTGGAATGAAGGGTCAATAAACAAAGAATGGTGGAATTCATAAAACAAGGAGACACAGATCAAGACACAATTCAGGAAGGAAATCCAGCGAATATTGGAGATCACTGGCTTTGGTCCTCAGCTGCTCCTGGCATTGTGAGCCAGATTTATTTAAAGAATCTATCATAAAACAATTAACTTTTGACAGAGGGACGGCATGATTTCTAAAGCCGGAGAGGCTAGGTTTCAGTCCCACCTTGGTCTCTTAGTAGTTGTGTGATCTTGTAAAAAAAAAAAAAAAAAAATGTAATTTATCTAATTTTCAGGTTCTTCACCTGTAAAAATTAAAAATAACTAAATCTCAAGGTTGTAGCCATAGTTAAATGAGATAGTGCGTGTGATATTTCCCGTCACAACACTGGGCATACAAAAGGCAATTAATAAATGCTATTTCCACACTACAACTTGCATTAATTAAGGTAATATTAATAAACAACAAGGTCCTACTGCAGAGCACAGGGAACTCTATCCAGTATCCTGTGGTAAACCATAATAGAAAAGAATATGAACAAGAATGTGTATATATGTGTAACTGAATCACTTTGCTGTACAGCAGAAATTAACACAACACTGTAAATCAACTATTCTTCAGTTTCTTTTAAAAAAAAGTAATATTAGATGCTAGAGTGGGGAAACTTGAATTTTAAGTGGTATAACGCAATAAAAATTCTTTGCTCAGTTACATCCCCGTCCCGTGTGGGCATTTGTGGGTGAGCAGCCTTCTACCATGTATTCAGGGACTCAGGTTTCTTCATCTTGTGGAGCCCCCTGTCGTAAGTTACCAGCACCCCCCCTTCAGTCTGTGAGGGCGAAGGGAGACTCTGAAGAAGGCACACCCACTCCTTACACATTTTGACACAGAAGTGATGCATCAGTGGCGTGTTTCAGGAACCCTGAGGTAGGAGACTCTGTTCTTATACAGGGATTCTGGCAAAGCTGCCCATCTTCCCCTCTGGGGACCCATTATCCTCATTACTCTGAAATGTGAGCAAATCTGCTCTGGCGAGGAAAGGGAATCATTTCTATCTTTATCACCCAAATGTGATGAAATTTGCTGTGGAAGGAGTCACCGTACCTTTCCAGTGCCATTTGCTTATATAAACATTCTAGAAAAGACAGTCTGAAATAATCTGGCCATTAGTACCTGGATGTGTAGAAAGCTGAAAGATTCAAGAATTGTTTCCCAACACTTCTAATGCCTATTTTTGTAGACAAAGAAAACTGACATTTACAAAGTTGACTACCTTCCTGGAGGCCACCTGATGGCAAGCAGTGAGTGGAGAATCTGAGGTACATCCTTGGTCTCCTTAGTCGCAAGGCTCTGCTCCTTCCCGTGAGGAGTGGCATTTGAGGATGAAGGCCAATATTTTACAAATTAGGAGGCTGGCACTCCAACAGTGTGCCTTAGCTGAGATCATTTAGCGACCGAAAGATAAAGCCAAGACTTAAACCCAGGTCTCCCTCCAGACTGTTGATACTGTCCCACAGGGTTCAAGAGGTAAACTCAGAGAGTAGCACAGGTACACAGGTACACAGCCTACCTGCTGTGTAGGTACACAGCCTACCTGCAAATCCCATTCTCCCATTTCTAACAGAGTTTGAGTCTTGGTCAGTTCCTTAACCTTTCTGCAAGTCAGATCCCTTTTCTACTCACTGGGGAAAGAGACCTTCACTGTGAGGTTATGGTGAGAAGTCAAATGAAATTCCATACTGTAAAGCAGACAACAGTCCCCAGCAGCGTATAGACTCCAAGCATGTGGGGAAGAACGAGAGCTGGGGAGCTGTACTGTTCTGGCTGCGCGAGCTGTTGTTTTCTATCTGTGTGACCCTCAGCAATACAGTCAACATTTCCTTGACTCAATCAAAGCATTTCAACAATGGGGATAAAAAGAGCATCTATAGGCTAGGATTGTTGGGAGGACTAAATAAGTTAATACCGATAAAACACCTAGAACAGTGCCTAGCATGTCGTAAGGACTCAAAAAGTGTTAGCTCTTATTAGACATTATTAGAGTATTAGATATAGTGTACAACTGGAAATGGGATAGTCACCTATGCTACCGCTCTAAGGAGCCCCCTCTACTCGGAAGACCTCCTCAAGGACCCGCCCTGGGAGGGAGGCACATAACATGTGGCTCTTGGTCACGCATCCCTCTTCAATCAGAGCAGCTCTGCTTTTATCTTTGTTACTCCCTGTCCTCTGTAGATGGACTTCCTCCAACATAGATTTCTGTGTTCAAAGTAAACAGAAACCACCTCCCTCTGTTTTGCTGCTTCCTAACTAGACTAGAGCTTAGATAATTCACTCCGTCCTCTCTGGGCTTCAGCTTCCCCATCTGTAAAGTGGCGGGAGGGGAGGGGAGGGGAGGGGAGTGTGGAGAGCAATAATAATTCTAGCTGCCTCCCCCTCACTTTCTGTGACACTAACATTATACATCTTTGGATGGATAGCGCTTTCGCCTGTTCCTAGTGACTTACGTGTTCATGTAAGCGATCGTGCGGTGGGTCTGGAGGGAAAGAAGCAGGAGGGCAGAAGGAATCTGTGGGGCAGCTGAACAGTTCAGGCTCTGCCCCTGCAGTGAGTGGCAAGCTGTGTAGGATGCTTTAGTCAAGCGGGCAATAATAGGAACACCGGCTCTGGCGATAGATCACCCCATGTCCTCAACCTTGTGATACTAGTAACAATTTTATCTCCAGGTGTCAGTCTCCTTTGTCTGTTTCCTCAACGGATTCCTACTGCAGTGGGGCAGAACATGTTTGCTTACCGGTTTGTTGTACATTATTAACGCAAATAAGCCTACAATAGGAATAGCAATAATATTATACCTATGTATACTCATCTACAAATTTCCCTATTTATTTTTTTAAATTTATTCACTTATTTGTTTTTATATTTGGCTGCGTTGGGTCTTGGTTGCTGTGCGCAGGCTTTCTCTAGTTGCAGCAAGTAGGGGCTACTCCTTGTTGCCATCCGCGGGCTTCTCATCACAGTGGCTTCTCTTGTTGCGGAGCATGGGCTCTAGGCACGTGGGCTTCAGTAGTTGTGGCTCGCAGGCTCAGTAGTTGTGGTGCACGGGCTTAGTTGCTCCGCGGCATGTAGGATCCTCCTGGACCAGGGCTTGAACCCATGTCCCCCGCATTGGCAGGCGGATTCCCAACCACTGTGCCACCAGGGAAGCCCCCTATTCATTTTTAAATGCAGGAACAAATTCCAGAGGTATTAAATGACTTACCAAAGAGCTCTTATCTCTGAAGTGGCAAGAGTGTAAGTGGGATCCGTGTTTCCAAGTACCTAGTCAAATATTCTTCTCACTCATTCCACTTAGTCATGTACTGATTAAAACGTAATGGTCAAATGAGGTTATGTGGCTGAAAATTGACCACTGAGGGTGTCAGGATTTCCTCCTGAGATAACAGGATCTTTCTGAAAAGTCCTGCTAAGCAGATTTAATGACGATCAAAAACCAGAGTCAATATTCATTTGAACCACAAAAAATAGATTATCTGAGATGGGTCTTGGTTTAGCATTTCAATGACGTCCACAAGATTCAGAAATGGCCCTGGAGAACTCCGACGCTAAGAGGCAAAAAACAAGTCACAAATATATAACTGCGACACTATGAACAATAATAATGATATATACTTGACCGTTTTAGTCCTAGAAACACTATAGAATTTTATGCCCAAAAGATCCCTGAATGGTTTCTAAGCTATGCAGAGAAAGGAAAAGCAAACAGAATAAACTGTAAGAGCTTAAGAGTGGCAAATAAAACCTATCAGGTAAATGAAACAAGTTGATATATCATTAAGTGGAGTTTACAGACTTGTCTGTGTCTGGGTCAGGAAGCCAGCCTTCCTGGCCACGCTCCAGGAATCAATAAGGATCTGCCCTGAGCCACAGCAGCTTTCTGAACGGAGGAGGGCAGTCCCAAACATTTCTTGACAGCTTTGTCTCCACACAATGGCTCGAGAGAGTTGAGGGGGTGCAGGTTAATAGACTAATTATATGATGTTTGCACCCAGCGTGAAAAGTCCACGGAAGCATGGAGTCAGGTGTCTCTTGGGGAACACCGGAGCAACTAGCCTAGAAGAATAAATACATAAATGTTCTACCTCGAGACCTAGCCAAGGGCAAACATCTTCATTTGGCAGGGTCTGTATTTTGATTGTGATGTTTTCAGATGCCTGCCGGGCACTTCCATTTAAGGGTTCAGCGAGCACCTATAAGCACAGGCATGCATGTGAAAGCGCTTTGTAAACTGCAAAGTGGGTGGAAGGAAGGAACAGTCATCATCATTCATTAGCACACTTTCAAGATCACGCATATGACTGAGCTTTAAAAATAACAGATTACTGTCCCTCTCTATCTTCTGAGAGTTTTGTTTTGCTATTATAAAGAAAGGACCCTGTTTCTACCTTTTTGGTTTACACATTTTCCTTAAATGTGTTTGCACAGATTTTTCAAACATAGAGAGGAAATTTCCAATTTGACTGCTTACCATGTTCCTGGGATTATGGTACTCTTTTCTAATCATCATGACAGCCATGCAGAGGCACACAAAGAGAAAAGAGCATGTCTGTGATCAACCAGGGGAGCTGGGATTCAAAGTGAAGACTTCTCACTCCACGTTGCTCATTTCTAGACCTCGAGGACAGGTACCTTTGATGGGGCGCCTGCTACACACCAGGCGTTACTGTGTTTTACATAGAGTATCTCAATTATTAGCTTTATTTTACAGTTAAGAAAATGGGAGGTCAGAGAGGTTAAGCAACTTGCCTAGTGTTACTGCTTATAAACAGCAAAGCTGGAAGTGAACTCTACATGGATCTGGTTCCAAAGCTTTTGATCTGTCTACCACTCCATGCGTCCCATCTTGTCCATACAGTCAGGGATCCAGATGAATGATGGCATTTGTTGCTTCAGGGCACATTGATCAGGTATTTATTTTATCTTTTTAATGTTTGAAGTAGCTATTTTAATTTTGGATTTTAACAGGACAGTAAGAGGATTTGTTGAAAATGACTGAAGTTTCACTATGAGAAGATCCCCATGTAAATTACCAATAATGACTTGAAAATAAAAGCCCATAGAAAAGTACAAAAGTATATTCATATAACTCGTGTGTGGTACTTGAAAATCCTTTCTCACTGAAGTTGCTGTCCTGAGACTCTTCTCATTTTTCTGCTGCTGAGGCTGTAGCCACGGACAGTGTTTTCTTGGCAAGTTACAACCCAGGCCTCAGGAGCCCTCTGTGGTTTCTTCAGGGATTGCACAGGTCTGTCCTCTCCCTCTCTTTGAGCTTAGTCTAACCAACAAAGTACCAGGGGCTTTGCTCCTCAACTGTCTTGTGTAATTGAGCTCTACAGCTTTGTCTCGTGCTTTTCCATCTTTTTTTTCTTTCAAATGTTTAGATAAATGTCACTGCTGAGCTGAGCCATATTAGAACCTGAGGCAAACGAAAAATGTGTACATGTTTTTCAAGTAAGGCATACCTCGGACATATTGCAAGTTCAGTTCCAGTTAAAGTGAATATCACAATAAAGTGAGCCACACAAATTTTCTGGTTTCCCAGTGCACATAAAAGTTATGTTTACACTCTAATATTACAAAATACTTCATTACTGAAAAATGCTAATCCTCGTCTGAGCCTTCAGTGTGTCGCAGCAGTAACATCAAAGATCACTGATCACGAATCACCATAACGAATATAATAATAATGAAAATGTTTGAAATATCACGAGCATTACCCACGTGTGACACAGAGACACAAAGTGGGCTAATTCTGTTGGGAAGATGGAGCTGAGAGTGTTGCTCAGCACAGGGTTGCCACAAACCTTCTACTTGTGATAAACACAGTATCTGCAACGTGCAGGAAAGCAAAGTGCAGTAATGTGACTTATGCCTGTGGTGTTTAATGGCTGACTTTTCCCCAGAATATTAAGGCAGTTGAAAAAATATTGAAAAATTCGAAAGTAGGAAATTAAATTTAAAATAATACTGTAATAAATATTTTATTTATATTCAGACTTTATTATAATTTTACTTCAGCTTAAGTTATTTTGAAAAATGTTTAAGGGCTTTCCTGGTGGTGCAGTGGTTAAGAATCCACCTGCCAATGCAGGGGACACAGGTTCGAGCCCTGGTCCGGGAAGATCCCACATGCCCCAGAGCAACTAAGCCCGTGCGCCACAACTACTGAGCCCGCGTGCCACAACGACTGAAGCCCGCGCCCCTAGATCCCGTGCTCTGCAACAAGAGAAGCCACCACAATGAGAAGCCCGCGCACCGCAACAAAGAGTAGCTCCCGCTCGCCGCAACTAGAGAAAGCCCGCACGCAGCCACGAAGACCCAATGCAGCCAAAAAATAAATAAATAAAATAAATTTATTAAAAAAATGTTTAAGATCACCAGTTGGTCAAAAGAAATGATCAGACATGGGAATTCTCTCAACTGAAAACAACATAAGCAGAGAAATCGATTTTGAAGACATTATTCATGAGTTTGCTTCTATTAGAGCCAAGGGTGTCTATTTTGCCTTCTGCCTACGCTCCACTACGGCTCACAGGCACTGAGGAGCAGATACACGTGTAGTTTCTTATGTTTCCCTACAAGGTAGCATACTATGGACACTTTCTACACTTTGCTTCCTTTCATCCTGGAAATTCCTCATGTCAGTTCATAAAAGGTTCACAGATGCTGAGGGGAGCGAACTCTGAAAGGTCAGGCAGAGGGCACAATGCCCAAGCCAGCAACTTTGCCACATCAGAGGTGTGCTTGTGAAGATGTCATGAAAGTGTCCCCTGAGACGCAAGGCTGGCATCTGGGTCTGGCACCAGGAAGGCACTGATGCCAGATTAAACCAGTCTCCATCTTCCTTCCTTCGGAAAAATATTCCTCACCACCTCTATTTGGTTCTAGTACGTCTACAATTATAAGTATGCTTTGCCTTATAGCAGAGACTAGAGGAAGGAGAGATATCTGATCCTCACCCTTGCAGTTTTTACCTTTATAATGATAAGACAAGGCATGGAAAGATGAACCTGGGAAAAGACAGGATTTTTCTCCAAAGCACAGAGAAAACTTGCCTAAGTTTTTCATGCCTCCTTTTCCAGGGTTCCATACTTAGCACTGCAAACTGGAAAGGTCCTCTCCAATAGGACGTGTCTATGCTGCCCACCACATGGAAAGAAAGAGAAGATGATGTAATCCTCAAAGAGAAAAGACCAAGCAGAGGACTATTTTTTGTCTTTAATTTCCCCTCAGAAGGTTATGGGAGAGAGTGATGCTTTTCCCAGACTGAAAATAGGCCATTAACAAATGACATGCTTATAGTAGGAGTTTGACACATTTTTGTGAATTATACTGTTAAAAAATACAGCAGTATGCTCTCATCCTCTGTCCAGAGAGAGCCATGTCCGTATCATGTTTTTCTTCAGCTGCCTATCCACGCTTTTGTTATTTTATCATTCACGTGAACCACTCTGCCTCTCCTAGTAATAATATTTGCCTACATAGGATCTAAAATCAGATTTCGCAAGGGGAGACAGGAAGCATAAGCACAGCAGTGACAACGTATACAGCGGTAAAATGTGTGTGAAATACGTCAACTTAAGCATCTGCCTGACTTCACGTTTACATATTAAAGATTCTGCTGAAAGACACGGTAAATTTTATGCTTAGTCCAGATAAAGGAAATGAAAAGAAGCTACAAGGTGTATACACATCTATCCTTGATATGCATTTTCTTTTCCTCTGCAAATGTGTCCGTGTTTTCTCCAGAAAGCTTCTTCATTATATTTCTAACGAATAGAGCAAGGGTAGGATGATATTAAATATATGCCCCACAAAGCTAGTATTAGTGTTGCGGTTTATATTTTGTTCACTTACTCTGAACAATATATTTCAAATGTTTAAGTGCTTTATGTTTGCAATTTCTCTTGCCTCCTTTTAACATGTAAGACACACAAGAAAATTCATCAACATGGATACTTAAGTCAAAGTTGCTCTGCACTTAGAAATGAAAACAGTGCTAATCCCTATGGAAAAAGGCTAGGAAGTGATTCCTGACATACAGGCAGTGTCCATGGGCAGAATGTTGGGACAAAATGTCACTAAGATTCAGAGCCAAGAAGCAAGAATTCCTACACCAGCTCTACCACTACAGGAAACGTATCTGTGGATGAACAGATCAACCTCTCAGGAGGTCTCCAGCCTCCCTCTAAAAAGCTAGATTTTAGAACACGAAGGAATTTACATACAGCAAGAGAGTGGAGCATTGGCTATCCACCCAGAGATGGGATGACTCTTGATGGCAGAGAACACAGAGACCCTCATGGCCCAGGATGCCCACACCTGCCTTGACCTTGCTAGGCATTCTCCCCATAATTGCAGGCTTTATTCAAAGATGAATCAAAGTACCAGTTTTTATAAAGAATTTGGCTTGTGCTCAAACTTCAGTGCAGAGCTGTGTTACAAACGAAGCCAGAATATAAGGGGCCCTAAAGGACTCTGGGAAGCACTCCCTCACCCTGAACCTAAGCCACACCAGCATCGGTATCTGACCCTGAGGCTGGAACAATGTAGCAGATACGGAGGGAGATGGAGAGGCTCAGTCTGCAGCAGAAAGAAAAGCCGCTCCTGTGTACGCAACCTTTCACAAGCACGCTCACCAGAAATGAGCACTCCCAGAATCTGAGCACATCAGAACTGTGGTCACTCACCCGAGGAACAAGATAGGGACAGGATAGGACGAGGGATAGGGGAAAGAATAGAAACACCATCCTGTGTCGATGTTTATCTTAAAAATGGGCCATACAGAGTTGATTGATGTAACATCATTTTGTACTTATGTCAACAAAAATGTATCAAGCACCTGTTATGTGCATGCCCTGATCTAGCACTAAGGATATTGTGGTGAGCAAGACAGCCCAGAGCTGGGGCTTCCCTGGTGGCGCAGTGGTTGAGAGTCCGCCTGCCAATGCAGGGGACGCAGGTTCGTGCCCCGGTCCGGGAAGATCCCACATGCCGCGGAGCGGCTGGGCCCGTGAGCCATGGCCGCTGAGCCTGCGCGTCCGGAGCCTGTGCTCCGCAACGGGAGAGGCCACAACAGTGAGAGGCCCGCGTATTGCAAAAAAAAAAAAAAAAAAGACAGCCCAGAGCTCTTTCTCAGGAGCTTACACTCCAGTGGGAGAAGGCATGCAATACAAAAATAAATAAAACTGTAAATACTAACAAGTGCTATGAGGGAAATAAAGAGGGTGACAAATGGAAAGTAGGTGGAAGATCACTTGTAGTAGTGTAATTGGGCAAGGTGTCTCAGAAGAAATGTCATTTGAGCTGAATGGTAATAGAATTCAGCCATGTAGAAATAAGAGTAAAGATAGTTCCAGACAGATGTAACAGTAAGTGCAAAGGCCCTGAGGTGAGAGGACGAAAAAAGGCCTCAGTGGATGGTGAGTATGAGAAGAAGAGAGAGGGGGAAGACATAAAGTCAGAAAGAAGGCTAAGTCTAAGTTATACAGGGCCTTGAAAGCCATGTCTGGGATTGGGGGTTCTAGTCCAAGTTCAGTGAGAAGTGATAGACTACTTTTAAAGAGGAAAATTACATAATATGATTTCTGTGTGAAAATATTAGTCTTACTGCTGTGTGGAGAATGGAATTGGGCTGGTAACAAGCCTGAAAGCTCAGAAAAATCAGTTGTTTAGGCCATAGATAATAGTAGCTTGGACTAAAGTGCTGGTAGTAGAGATGGAAAGAAATGGAAATATTTGAGATATTAAAAGCAGAATGATAAGAAACTTGAAGCCTTCCTGCAAAGATCTGGAACAAGGCAAAGATGTCCTTTCTCACCACTCTTTTTCAGTAATCTACTGGAAGTACTAACTAACACAGTAAGACAAGAAAAGGAAATGAAAGTTATACAGATTGGGAAGGAAGAAACTGTCTTTGTTCACAGATGTCATGATCATCTATGTAGAAAATCTGAACAATTTAACCAAAAATACCTCCTGGAACTAATAAGTGATTATAAGATACAAGGTTAATATACAGAAATCAATCAGTTTTCTTTATACCAGCAATGAACAAGTGGAATTTGAAATTTAAATACCATTTGCATTAGCCCCCAAGAAAATGAAATACTTTTGTATAGATCTAACGAAGTATGTACAAGATCTGTATGAGGAAAACTACAAACCTCTAATGAACAAAATCGAAGAAGAACTAACTAAGTGAAAAGCTATTCCATGTTCATGGATAAGAAGCACAGTATTGCCAAGATGTCAGTTCTTTCCAACGTGGTTAATAGACACAGTGCAAATCCCAGTCAAAATCCCAGCAAGTTATTTTGAGTATATCAACAAACTAATTCTAAAATTTATATGGAAGGCATGAAAGACCCAAGATAGCCAACAAAATACTGGAGAAGAACAAAATTGGACTAGTACTACCCAACTTTAAGACCTACTATGAAGATACAATAATGAAGACAATGTGATATCAGCAAAAGGATAGACGAATAGATCAATGGGATGTAATAGAGATGACAGAAATAGTCCCACACAAATACAGTCAACTAATCTTTGACAAAGGAGCAAAGGCAATACAATGGACCAAAGATACTCTTTTCACACATGATGCTGGAACAACCTGACATCAATGTGCAAAGGAATGAATCTAGACACAGACCTCACAGACCTCACGAAAATTAACTCAAGATGGGTCACAGACCTAAATGTAAAACACAAAATTATAAAACTCCTGTAACACAGAGAAAACCTAGATGACCTTGGGTATGGGAATGACTTTTTAGATAAAACACCGAAGGCACAATCCATGAAATAAATCATTGATAAACTGGACTTCATTAAAATGAAAAACTTCTTTTCTGCGAAGGACAATGTCAATGTCGAGAGAAAGAGAAGACAAGCCGCAGACTCAACAGAAAACATTTACAAAAGACACAGTTGATAAAAAACTGTTATCCAAAATATAAAAAGAATTCTTAAAACTCAACAATAAGGAAACTAACAACCCGAGTTTTTAAAAAAATGGGCCAAAGACCTTAATAGACACCTCACCAAAGATGACATAAAAAGATGCTCTACATTATATGTCATGGGGGAAATGCAAATCAAAACAACAATGAAATACAATTACACACCTATTAGAATGGCCAAAATCCAGAATACTGACAACACCAAATGCTGCTGGGGATGTGGAGCAACAGGAACTCTCATGTTTTGCGGGTGGGGATGCAGAATGGTTCAGCCGCTTTAGAAGACAGTAGTTTCTCACAAAACTGAATATACTCTTACCATATGATCCAGAAATCACGCACCTTGGTATGTATCCAAAGGAGTTGAAAACATATCCACACAAAAACCTGCACACAGATGTTTATAGCAGCTTTATTCATAATTGCCAAAATTTGGAAGTGACCAAGATGTCCTTCAGCAGGTGAATGAACTAATAAACTGTGATACATCCAGACAATGGAACAGTACTCGGTGCTAAAAAGAAATGAGCTATCAAGTCATGAAAAGATACGGAGGAGCCTTAAAGGCGTATTATACTCAGTGAAGGAAGCCAATCTGAAAAGGCTACATACAGTTTGATTCCAATTATATGAGACTCTGGAAAGAGCAAAACTATGGAGACAGTGAAAAAGATGAATAGTTGCCAAGGGTTTGTGGGGGAAGGGGAGTGACAGGTAGGGATAAACAGGCAGAACACAGAGGACTTTTAGGGCAGTGGAAATATTCCATATGATACTATAGTGATGGATACATGTCATTAGCTATTTGTCCAAACCCGTAGAATGTACAACACCATGAGTGTGAACCCTAATGTAAACTACGAACGTTGGGTGATCATGATAAATCAATGCAGATTCATCAACTGAAATGATCCGCTCTAGAGGTGGATGTTAATAACGGGAGAGGCTATGCATGTCCGTGAGCAGAGAGTATATAGGAAATCTCTGTACCTTCCTCTTAATTTTTCTATGAACCAAAAACTGTTCTTTGAAAATTCTTTTTAATAAAAGTAGAATGAATAGATTTGCTAATGGAAAGGATACAAAGAGTGAGAGAAGAGAAGAAAATCAAGGATTATACCAACACTTAGGTTTGGGGATTGAATAATCAGGTAGGTAATAATGTTCTTTTCTGACATAAAGAATACCAGAATACGAGAAGTATGAATGAGAAGGAAATAGAATCAAGAACCTGTTTTATGTCTGTACACATCCACAGGAAGATGTTCAAAAGGCAGTGCGATGGACAAGTTTGGAATTCAACGTACATGTAAGGACTGGAGACATAAATTTGGGATTCATCAATATACAAATGGAAGTTAAAATCCAGGTTGCCTATGAAATCTCCTAGAGAAATATTTTCAGTAGGACAGAAGGGTGTCCAAGACTGAGCGTTGGAGTCCTCTTACATTCAGAAGTCAGGGAGAAGAAAAACAGGCAAAGAAATTAGAGAAACAGAAGCCTGTACGGTAGGAGGGGAAGAACGCGCCGTCAGAGTAGGCGAGGAAGTATTATCAGGAAGGGAGGTGACAGCTACGTGGAATATTGCTATAAAGTCTAAGAAAACGAAAACAAAGGAGAGTCCATTAGAATGACACTTGGTAATCCTAACAAAACATTTCACTGAAATGGGAACAGAAACTAGATTGGAATGGACAGTAAAGAAATAAAGAGAAACAGCAACTTCTTTGAGAAGTTTGTCATATAGAAGACCCAGGAATGGGACAGTAGGATGTGGGTGTGAGACCAAGTAACCCAACCCAAATCAGATTTCTAAAATACAGAGCATGTCATCCCTGGTTTGTCACACCCCATGGTTCTCACTCTCCTCAAGATAAGCTCCAGACCCCACTGGGCTGGCAGTAAAGAACTTGACAGCCAGGCCTCAAAGAATGATTCCACCTTCATTTCTGCCCCTCTTCTTGTCCTTCTGCCTGTCTTTCTGTCCCTCCCAACAATCTATGGGATATTCCTACCATGATAGTCACCAGTCTCCTATCGATTCATTCTCTTTCAATCCTTTATGCTGTCATACATGCTGCTGCTTCCACCAGAAATGCCTTTTCCCTTCCTAATTCCACAATAACTGAGGTTCAGTTCAGATTACCTCACACGTGAAGCCTTCCAGCACACCTGCAACTTGCTCTCCTCATCTGCCTCGAGCAATTCTCCATCAGAGACTTTATAATGATCTGTTCATGGGCTGTTCATTGACTACACATTTCCTGAAGACACGGACTGTGTCTTTTTCCCTCCTCTATAACTTGTACCTAGCATAGGCCTAGAGCTTGTAAGTATATATGACATGAATAACTGTACCTACTGATATGATAAAAATAATTTTAGGCAATTTGTTCCACACCACCCCTATCACACCTCAAGCCAGAATCTGCACTGCCTTATCCAAACTTAAACACCATTCCTTTTCCTCCCCACCATCTTCAAAGACAACGCTCAAGAGGAATAAAATGGGAAAAGTACGTTAAACAAAGGAGAAAGAAAGTGATGAAAGCTCTGTAGAATCCCAAGGCCATAAATGTGTATTCACTATTTTTAACTTCTGGAGCCTGGGGGCCTGTTTCAGACAAGCTCCGACCATCAGGAGGTCAATATTTCTTGTAAAACTGCAGAGTTCTGCAAAATATAAAGAAATTAAGGACAGGGTCCTTGTTTTATTTGAATTGAAATCCAGGTAGATAAACATGATCCCCAAGGAAATGTAACATTCTTTAACTGACTGACAGGAAAACAGATTTGTCCTAGCCAGACTCAGAAACCCCATGAAATTTCATAACCCTCTTGAAGATGTCTGGATTGACATCTTTTTTTAAATGACAGATGTTCTAGAATATCCCCTGCTTCTGAAGATGGTATGTGAGAAGCTTATAAGAAGCACTGAGCAGGGAGGGCTAAGATGCATGGTGGTCCGCTGGGAAGCAGCATCTCTTTTGCCTGTTCATGGTACAACATTGTCCACTGGGAGACAGAGAACCTTGCCATCTTCCCTCTGCTGCATCCCCAAGATCTGACTGATCACTAGATCTTCTCCGTTTTAGATTCACATCTCTAGAATCCATCACATCCTCTCTACACCCAAACTCCAGCCAATCCCTGTCTAGCCTGCTGCATAGCCCCTAATTCATCACACCATCTCCTTACCGATCATGTTTACCTCTGCTCACAATTCTTCATTGCCTTCTCTTACCTTCAAAATCAAAACCAAGCTGCTCATCTTCTAGCAAAGCCTTCAACAATCTGGCCTGCCTTATTGCTAACTATTCCTTTTCTCAAAGAATTGTACAATGGAAACGTATTAAATTAGCCATTTCTGTCTCAGAATGCTGTCTCTTTACATACCCCCCGAGTTCTCTCTAACAGGACTGGAGGGAGGTCAGTGAGAAGAGCATCAAGGAGACTTGTACTGAGAGGTAAGATTCTGGGGACTGGGCTCGACCAGATGAGCTGTTTTCCCTGGATGATAAGTGTATGAGTACCAGAGAAGGTCTGAAATGTGAGTGATTGAGAAGGATGTTTCATTCTTTAAAAACAAAACAAAACAAAAAGCCAGACAAATGTTAGCTGGGTGTGAGGTCCAAAGAGTAGGATGAAGTTATGAGTGAGAAAACCAGTTATAAAGTCAGATGCCAGGAAAACTAGGAAAGATCTGGAAGTAGAGTATGAGGTTAGTCAAAGTGAGTAGCTCTGAACAGAGTTCGAGAGTCACATGAGGGGTGGGGGCTTGCTCTTTGCTGAATGTTCTGACACTTTCCTCCCTATGTGCCTGTGTTTGGGCAATGTCCCCAGACCAGACTTCCTTGTTGACCCCCACCACCAGCTGTGAAACCTTACCCACACCATTAAGGCTTAGCAAATACCTCTACTGAAGGAGGTACTTTCTTAACCCCCTTAACAGAGGTGCATCCATTCCCCTTTGATTCCTAGGGAATTTTCTGTGCCTTTCTCATGGCCACTTGTTCGTGATTTATTTAAGCTTGACTATCTAGTGGGTAAGAACTCTGGCATCCAGTTTTGTATCCATACAACCCCTACTTACGACTTTATACACTGTTGCTGCTCAGCAAATGCTTCCTTCATCCACCACTTACAGTCACATAGCGCCATCAAGAAAAGAGCAGGTTTTGCTAAAGTCTTCCCTGAGTACTCTGAATGGAAACATTTGTTTGCATCAACTGACTCCACACTTCTTTGAATATAAAAATCCAAGCTGAAAGTCTCCAAATCCAGGGTGGGCCTCTTGTGGAAGCATGAGAGTGAAAAGAATTCCTTGACACCAAAATGAGTCCTCAGAACTGACGCACAGAACATATTCCTGTGGTTTCCAGAAATCCAAGAGAGAGATCCAGACCCCGTACAGTCCTACCAGGCATGGAACATTAAAGAACAGATGCATTGGCCTGGGAGAAAAGGCCTTTCCCGATTTAATTTCCAAGCCTGTCAGAGGAAGGGCAGTGGAATCTGGTGTGAGATTAGAAATGCAATTCCTCCCATTGCTAGATGTGTGAATTTGACTATGTTACAGAGCCCTTCTGAGGTTCTAAGTCTGTAAATGGAGATCATGAAAATTACCTTACAGGCTAAGTTGTAAGCAAAACACGTACTTGAAATCACCTGGACAAAGTAGATGGTCAAACAATTCATGAGTCATTTCACTACAAGGAAACCATATACAACAGTTAATTGAAAGAATATTTTTAAATTGTAAGATGTTCACATTATATGTGTATGTACTTATGTGTGAGTATGCGCTCTAAATAAACTAAAATCATTCCAGAATATGTGTTCTGAAGTAATTAACTAAGCAAGTTACTTAAAATGTAATAATGTACAAGTTCCTGAAAATGTAGTCTTCCAAAGAAAATACAGACCTGCTCCTTGCAAATGCTAACACCTATCTGTCCTTAATCATCTCCCCCTCATCTGGGGAAACCATGAAAAGAAAACTTTATCCTTTGTTCCTAATTCCTAAGGATTTTGTTCTCTAGAGCCCAAAGATTCATTTTACAAAAGAGATAACGAAAGACTTTTAGCCAAGGAAGTAGAATGTACCATGAGGTAAGATATAAATTTCCGTATCTTCTACATACAAAAAAACCCTATATTAATAATGGCAAATGGCCTTAGAAAAAAACGTAATGCTTAGTATACGGCATATTTCACAATTTTTTTTTTTGCGTTACGCGGGCCTCTCACTGTTGTGGCCTCTCCGGTTGCGGAGTACAGGCTCTGGATGCGCAGGCTCAGCGGCCATGGCTCACGGGCCCAGCCGCTCCGCGGCATGTGGGATCTTCCCGGACCGGGGCACGAACCCGTGTCCCCTGCATCGGCAGGCGGACTCTCAACCACTGCGCCACCAGGGAAGCCCTATTTCACAATTTTTAACTTTTGTTTAGCACTCTTAAGCACTTTTTACTGATAAGGGTATTACCTATGTATTATCTATAAGAACTTGAAAATTATTTTGCTGAAAGTTACAAAGTTAAACATATTAATGGTACTTGGTAATCATGCTCTCTTAGAATAGTAGGCACTGAAATCAAAGTATAAAATGCCTTAGACTTCAGCTTCAAAAACACCCCTTTGTAAATGAAAGATTATTGGTAGCAAACCTTTTTTAGAATAAAAGGATTAGAGTGACTAATTTCTGTAAAAGTTACCACCTTCTTTCTTGCCAAGTTATTCCCTGAGAGATTTGAAGCTGAAAGGAAAGAAAGATTCTGAAACTGCTGTATTAGCGTAAATATACCACATCTAAATTTTTGGTTAATTCTTCACGGCCACTGGACGAGAGAAGGAAAACGACAATACCACTTTCCTAAAATACGTAATACCTAAAATTCCGCTCCACGTACAGATACCTACATCTGACATAGAAAAGCCCCTAAGAAATATTTGTAGGAAGAGTGGCTCATCCTAGTTGGAAGAAAGGGAACACACAACTGTTGAAGACGTTTACTAACTGCAGGCATTTTGCCAGAGAATTTACCTATAGGATCTTAATCCTCAGTACTCCCTGTGAAATTTATACTGCCATCCCCATTTAAGAAGCAAGGCAACTGAGCTCAGGGAGTAACCCAAACATTCTTACCTAGTAAATAGCAGAAACTAGAACTCCAAGATCCCAAAGCTGTGCCTTTCCCTTCACTCAGGACA
This sequence comes from Neophocaena asiaeorientalis asiaeorientalis, assembly GCF_003031525.2. Lineage (NCBI taxonomy): Eukaryota > Metazoa > Chordata > Mammalia > Artiodactyla > Phocoenidae > Neophocaena > Neophocaena asiaeorientalis. The sequence goes on from NW_020173416.1 coordinate 264,131, forward strand.
GCCTTGATTCTTTCCCAGAATCCAGCTCAGGAAGAGGGGTCGGGCCCTCACAGCACGCGTCTTCAACCAAGAGAACCTGGGGCTTTACCTAGTCTGCCATCACCACGTTCTACAGTTTTCTGTAATTCTCAAGGAGGCAAGAGGCAGCTGTGGTGTAATGTGAACAGCAGTGCGTTTGGCATCAAGTAATGTAGATTCAGGTCGCAGCTCTGATGATTATTCACTGGCCAAAATCGTTTCCCCATCATTTCATCAAGCCTCAGTTTCCTCTTCTGTAAAACGGGACTGACACTTTCTCCTAGTATCATTGTGAGACAAACCTATTAATCACTGAGTGCTATAATTACCTGACACGCCACACAGCACCCAGGAGATGCTCAGTTAAAGCATTTTTAAAGAAAACGAACTCAGAATTGGCAGTCATTCCTCACGCATGAGTCAATGACTTTGTTGGAAGTAAATCTTCTTTTCCATAATAAAGCCTTCAGCATATAGAATGGTCACATGAAGATACAGAGGGAATAGGGAAGACAGAAGAGTGAACAGGAGGCAGCAATAATCGCTTTACTCACCCAGAGGGAATCACAGACTTTCCATCTCCTCTGACCCTGAACAGAAAGAAACAAATAAAAACACCTCAAGGTCACACCAAGAAAATGTTGCAATCTCAGGCTAAAGCATACACAAAAGGATGCCCTACAATTGTGGCAAATTAGATCGCCCAGGGGAAACAGATCAAGAATATGTAGAACACCTGATTTCTCCTCCCTGCCCTGCTCCTATGTCACTGCCTAATTTTAAATCTCTTCTCTTCCTTGGGCGTTCATTTGTTCTTCTATACAAATGAAGTATTTGGACTAAACTGTCTTTATGATTATTGTATTTATGTAGACTTCTTTAGTCCTAGTTCACTTTGTTTTAATTAGGAAGTTCTGCTTAGCTTTAGAAATGTCTTCTCAGCAACAATGGACTTGATAATATCTTTTTTTCTCTTTTATTTTGTGTATGTAATAAATTGTGTTTTGGCTGGCATCAAACCATCTTGTCTTTGCGTTTGGGGGGTAAACCCTGCTTACCATAGTATACTATTCTTTAAATAGTCTGCTTAGATTCTATTTTTATCACTTTACTTAGACTTCTAGCAACATTATTCCTAACACTTGTCTAACGTTTGCTCTTGTTTTTTGTCCTTCCTTATCAGAATTAAGTGCTTGAGACTGTGGTCACTTCTTTAAATGAATTGGAGAGATCTTTTTCTAAAGCCTGGGATCATTTAATTAACATTAGGATCTTCCATCCTCTAAAGGTTAGGTTACAAAAAAAATGGTAGCTGCTTATGAAGTTTTTTAAAATTTTTTGATCACTGATCTTTCTAACGTCTTTTTTTGTTAACAGTAGTTGGATTTTTCAGGTTTTCTACTTCTTCTTGGATTGGTTTTGATAATTTGAATTTTATACGGTAATAAAGTTACATGTGTAAGGAAACAGTTGAATGTAATAGTCCCTCTTTCTTCCATTCATGTGGCTATTACCCTTTCATTTCTAATTTTAAGTATTTTTATTCTCTCTTTTCCTTCATTAGATTTCTAAGGCCTTTATCCATTTATGTGGCCTTTTTCAAGAAAGTGGCTTTTAGATTTACACATCCTTTCTGCTTTTGATTTGCTTTTTATATCATTTATTCTAACTTTTATCTTTGATATTTCCTTCTTCCTAGTTTCTTTTGTTATATTTTCTAATGTTTTAAGATGGGAAATAATTCCTGTACTTTGGTCTTGATTCTTTAAAACAAATGTGTTTGAGGCTATAAATTTGCCTTTGAGGTCAGCCTTAACTCTGTCTGATAATTTTGTCAGGAAGCGTATGTTGTTCTCCATTTTTACTCAGCAGTTTCATTCTCCACCTTTCTCTGCTCTACCCTATGCTTCTGTAACTCTACCCTAATGGGTTGTATCACCCAGGTTCTCTTGCTGGTTAGATTTCAGTTGGGTTTGGCCCATGGGAGGTATCAACAGGATGGAGGAAAGAGGAGTTCTGCCCTACTCCCTCCTGTTCCATCCTAGAAGCTTTTGCAGTGGTGCTGGCTACACTCCTCCCAGGCAGCATCTCCTCCATAGCTACAGTTCACACTGTAGTCCTCTAACATTATTTCTTCACTTTGTCTCTTCAAAACAGAGAACAGCCTCCCACTGTCACTCGTTTTTGGGTGCCCCAACTTCCTTGATTCTCTTAACTTTACTGAAAGCTTTTAAATAATCACTTCACTAAAAATCTCTACAGTTGAACCATCAGAATGGAGTTCTGTTTCCTGCTAGGACTCTGACTAGTACAAAATATTCATTGTTCTCTAAACAGTTTATTAATTCAAAATTGCTTTTTTTCTTTTATCCAGTATCCAGATATTACTTAGGAAAGTATTTCTTAATTTGCAAAAGTTAAGACTCTAAGCTTATCATCTTTTCTTTAACTACTGTTAGAACTGTAGAGACTCAAAAAAAGTATAGGTCTCATGCGTGTCTCCTTAATAAGTTACTAGAGAATATGCTCCATCAAGATAAGAAAGTTAACCAAGAAAGAATTTATGGGACCCAGAAAACAGGATCTAACAGGCAGGAGACTATGAGATTTCCCAGTGATATGGATGGAAGTCCTCAGATGCCAGCCATGCAATCCAGAACGGAGCAGGAATATTGGGGCCACCAAAAGGTTGTTTCTAATAACAAAATATGGAAATTTGGAACTGATGTCTTATATGTTTGACTACACTGAGGGAAGATTTGTAGGTAATTTGCAGAGCTTAGAAAAAATTAGTGATAAGTACCTAGATAACTAAGCACATGAAAGAAATAACTCATCATTCAAGGAAAAGTGAAAAATTGTCTGAAAAAGGAAATATCAGACAATACTACATGGCTCATCTGTGAACAATGTTTATATGACTATAAAAATATAAAGACTGAATACTGATTTAACCAGAAGCTGGAATATCGCCATGCTGGGAGGGAGGGAAGATGGGAGGGATAAGCATAGCAAGAAATTAAAAGGGCACTAAATCCTTAGCTCCACAATAGAATGTCAACTCACAATACATAAATTGATAAATTAAAAAATGGCACAATAAGCATATTACTTAGGAATCTGGAGGTAAATACCAAGAGTAGCTTATAAAGTTGAGCGAGGTTACTTCTGAGAAGCAGGACTCAGGAGTGTAGATGAAAGGGGCAAAATAATTGTGTGGTGTGGTTGCTGTTAATAAGCCTTTTTATTCATCTGACTTTTTAAACTATGTAACTACATTAATATAGCTATGACATGACTTTTTAAACCATGTAAGCTACGTTATACTGATAAATTAAAAGATTAAAACAGAAAAATAAGGAATCTAAAAACTCAGGTATCCCTCACACAGGCAACGAGGAAAAAAAGTATCTGGGGAAAAGTGAAGCCATTAACACCACAGTATGAATTACATTAATCGTCTCCTATGTCTAAACCTCAGCCGTCCATTGATTCAGGATTTCCTGGGAGGCTCTTTAGGAAATGTGGGGAAGGAGTGTAGCCCAACTCTGCTCCTCAAAAATATCAGAGACCTGGCTTCAGTTTGGCGAAGACACACTGTTTTATATTCATAATATCAACATTCATTATACCTAAATACCAAACTCATATATGTATTATTAAATGTTTCAAATTTGATCATTTACTGCTGGAAACTTAAGAGCAGTTTTACTGTTTTTTCATAGCAGTTTAATTTTTCCCTTAGTCATTCTCCATCCTACACTCTCACACTTAACAAATCTTCCTTCAGTGTTATGGGGGGAGATGGTTTTATAGCACATATCTGGAAGCCCATCCTTAGCACAACAAAACAATTAGCTGCTAAGAAAAACACTGCAGCGTTCCCTTGCCATTTATTTTGACTTAAATTCTGTGTCTTAATAACAGCTCAGCAAAACAGGAACACTGACTGTGTATCAGCACTGCAGCTGTTGAAGCTTCTTTTCAGACTACACCGGACCTTCTTAAGCATACAAGAGACAGGAAGCTCAAGCCTGCAGACCATTACAATGGAAATCTACAGACCATTAAGAAGATGAAGTTGATAATACCAGGGGTATAGATCACAATAAACAACTATAGTTTATTCACCAGGACGAGTCTGTTGATAATTTATAAGCTTAATAGAAATATCCTTATTTTTCATAAAAATTTACGTAAAGTTTGATCGCATAATGTGAAAGCAAGGAAAGACCCCTAGTTCAGAGTTTTACAGGCCTTAGTCTGAGGACCCTAGAGTTGAGGGGAAATAAGTCAGGAGCAACCACGGCAGTCAGCGGCAGCAGGCAGTGGGGGGGCTATGTGCCTACAGAGCCCTTCAAAGCCTGCACACTTCCTTTTTTATTCATCATTTCACACATGAAAATGATGGCCCCCAGGAAGGAAAAAAAGTCACCCAACATCACACAACTAGCAGGTGGCAAAGCTTGAACCAAATTCAGGTCTGTGGATTCCCGGTTTAATGTTTTGCCACTGTCTTTTGCTGCCTTTCTTATTTTAGGTGCTTTTCTACATATAGAAACTAAAAATGTATCCCTTTCTAGAGAGTTATGGAGATGCTACTACTCTGCATTTTCCCTAAGGAAAGAAGTTTGATAAATTATTTAAATATCCACTTTTCTCTGCTAAAATGTACACCATGTTTTTCTCTAAGTAAAATGTGAAAACAATTCTTTTACTGAGTCATTTATATGCATCATTTTTCTTCTTAAAAGCTTCCCTTCTCCCATATGCATTGCTTTGGAAACCTCTGGAGATATTATAATGAAATACTGATTGCCCTCACTCCCATCTCCACCTGATTCCTATTCTAATGACCCTACGACTCCAGAATAATTTTTGTTGAGGAAGCACTAATTCAGAAATCTGTTTCTGCTTTTTTATAAAAGACAGAATATTACATTGACCAGGGACTGTGTACCAGCACATTAACTATTTAGACTGTCTCCTACTGTGACATCACATCTCATTAACAGCAAGAACTTTGAATTACTGGATTCAGAAGGGATCTTTCAATCTCCAAGAGATGATAGAATCAATAAGATAGTGATGGCTGAAAAGCAGAGTTTGCCCCCTGAACACCCCAGGAAAAGCTCTGGTCCACACCTGCTTTAGCTCTAGCCCTCCCACCAAAGCCACGAGACTCATGCAGTATGTACAGGAATGCTCCTACACAAGGACACTCCTTCAAGACCAGGAGAGGTAATGGTTTCACCTAATTCAGAGACAAACAAAGAAAATCAAACAAAATGAGGAGACAGAGGAATATGTTCCAAATGAAAGAACAAGATAAAGCCCAAGGGAAAAAACCCTGATGAAACAGAGATCGGTATTTTACCTGATAAAGAGTTAGAAGCAACAGTCATAAAACTGCTCACTGAACTCAGGAGAAGAATAGAGGAACACAGTGAGCCTTCAACAAGGAATTAGAAAATGTTAAAAAGAACCAATCAGAGCTGAAGAAAACAATAACTGAAATGAAGAATACAGTAGAGGGAATCAACAGCGGATTAGGTGACACAGAAAAAGGCGTAAGTGACATGGAAGACAGAATGGTGGAAATCACCCAATCAGAAAAAAATGGTGGAAATCACCCAATCAGGAAAAAGAAAAAAAGAATTTTTAAAAATGAGGATAGTTTAAGGCACCTCTGAGACAATATCAAGCATACCACATTCACACGATAAGGGGTCAGAAGGTGAAGAGAAAGAGAAAAGGGCAGAAAACATATTTGATGAAATCATGACTGAAAACATCCACAATCTGGAGAATGAGACAGCTTCCAGGCCCAGACAACACAGGACGTCACCAAGAAGATGAACCCACATAGAGAGAAAAGGGAACACGACTGCACTGTTGGTGGGAATATAGATAGGTGCAGGCATTATAGAAAATATTATGGAGGTCCCTCAAGATATTAAAAATATAAGTACCCTACGATCCAGCAATTCCACATCTGGGTATTTATCTTAAGAAAACAAAAACACTAATTCAAATGGATATATTCACCCCAGTGTTCACTGCAACATTATTTGCAATAGCCAAGGTATGGAGGCAACCTAAGTGTCCATCAACAGATGAGTGAATAAAGATGAGCCATATAAATACAATAGAATATTACTCAGCCACATAAAGGAATGAAGTCTTGCCATTAGTGACAACATGGATGGACCTAGAGGGTATTATGTAAAGTGAAATTAGTCAAAGACAAATACTGTATGTTTTCATGCATGTGTGGCATCTAAAAAAACAAAAAAACAAATATAACCAAACAGAAAAATTCCTCACAGATACAGTGAACAAACTAGTGGCTGCCAGAGGGGAGGAGGGGGGGAGCATGGGTGAACCAGGTAAAGTGGATTAGGAGGTACAAACTGTCAGTTACAAAACAAGTCACAGCACAGGGAATATAGTCGATAATATTTTTATTAACTCTGTATGGTATGTAATCTATAAAAATATTGAATCACTATGTTGTACACTTGAAACTAATATAATATTGTAAATCAACTACAATAAAATAAATCAAAATAGATTGAGAGATAATAAAAATCAGATTTTGAGCTTTGAGAGTGAGGAGGAATCCCTTGAGGCTCCATTGTTCCGGTGAAAGTTCAGCTCCTGGACAAGACTGGGGGTTATATGCCTTTCACAGCACATCCCAACGCTCCATGCTGGACACTTCCCTGCTCGCACCAGATCCAGATGGGGAGCAGTGCTGAGGGAAGGTCCCAGGTGTCTGTGCAAAGGTCCCATATCAGTTTTGATCTGATGAAATATGTTCTGGATTTAGAATCAGAATTACCTAGTCTAAAAGGCCACTCCATTGCCTACGGAGTCAGTGATCATTTAATTAACTTCTCCTCGGTTCTCCCATCTGTACACTACTGATAAATAAGGACTACACTTTTATTGATGCCGTGAGAATTCAAACAGATAATTCATGTTAAATGCCAACATATGCCTACAGATCCTCGAGAAATGTAAAAAAAAAAAAAAGAAAAGGTAAAAGAAAAAACAAACAGAAAAACAGTGTTACTGTTTCTAGAGAGACACTGGGTAGTTTTTCCCAGTAAAACTCAGGAGGTGTTAAGAAATCAATCTCCCATGGATGGTCATTACGAAATAGATCCTTTTAAAAAATTATGCCAGTAAAACCATTAAGTAGCAGAAGCAGAGAAAAAGGGGTCCAGACTAGAAGGGCTGTTCTGCTTTTCTATGACTGCATAATAAACCACTGTAAAAGTTAGCAATTGAGAGCATCGACTGTATTGTTTATCTCATGGTTCTGTAGTTTGAACTCATCTTGGAAGTCCTATGGGTGTCACGTGCCTTCAGCCACATGGTGGCTAATGGGAGTTACCTGGGAAACTGGGACAAGTGGGCCTCTCTCCCTGTTCAGGTGGTCTTGGTGCCTCTCCTGCCCATGTGGTCTCTCCAGCAGGGTAGGTGGACTTCTCACCTGGCAGCTCAGTGCTTCCAAAAAGTATATATTCCAAGAGGGAGGAAACAGGAGCTCTTCAGGCCTTCTTAATGCCTGGACTCAAAGGCTGAGAACGTTATTTCCTCCACATTCTGTGGTAAACCAGTCCCAGGCAACAGCGTACATCCAAGAGGTGGGAACCAGAGATTTATCCAGAGCGGCCTTGGGTCCTCTGCAAAGTCTAGATGGCTGATGGCCCCGATTAACAGTAGCTCAGGGTCATGCATACACAACAGATTCATTAAATGTCAACTGACTGAATAAATACATAATTCCTTAGTCCAGATTAACGGCTCAGATCTTGATTAAATAAAATCCAGAAGAGTTACATTTGTGGCTGGCATACCTGCAGCCGCTGCTATTTAGAATGTTGTCAGGCTCAGCGCCCATAGTCTCTTCAGGTAGACTCTTTTCCACGCCCCTTTAATGAGCAACTGAGTTGATGGTCCATTAAGGAGCTTCCAATGGAAATATTGCTGATTTTACCACCCAGTATTTTAAAAGTGAATATGCATTTATGTGATCATAACCAATTTAACTTGGAATTGTATGTGTGATTGCTGTTTTCAAAATTCTTCTGCTCGTTCTTCCAGACCCTTTAAGAAGCAGGATCACATCAGTTTTTTGTTTTGTTTTGTTTTGTTTTTTGCAGCCCCAGCTATCAGGTAAATGTTGCTCTGGGAAAGAGGCCACCTAGAGCAGCCTGGAAAAAGGGATACCCCCACAAATCTGTGTCTCTCTCACCTGCTGACTGCTTCCTGGGAGCAAAGTGTTTGCTCCTATAAAGTAAGGATCTGGTTTAAAAGGAGAGAGTGGGTAGAATCCTCACCAAGATATCGGTGACTACTGCTACATGTTCCAGGAGATCAGGTTATAAAAGGGGAGGGAGACATAACACCAGAATAAAAGGGCACCCTAAAATGTAGAGACGGAGCATGGAAATGAGGGTCTGGAGGCAATATTTCAGTTATATCCTCCCCCTCTTCCCCAAAAGCTGAGCCTGCCTCAAGCTCGAGTTAATAAGGAAATGTTGACTCTATAAAGTGACCCACAGCCAATTCTTCAGAAAAGACAACCTCCCACTCATTTTCTCAGTTTCTTCCTTCCCCAGTCCTTGGGACTTTTCAGCCTAATACTCAAGAGGCCCTGCATGATCCATCCTACCTTTCCACCCTTCTGTTTCAAGATACATAGGAGACCCAACAAATATTTGTGGAAGGAATAAAGGTGGGAATGATACCATCCCTTTCCCACTAAACATGTCTGATTTGGTCACACCAAAAGGCTTACTATGGTCCTTCCCCCCTCCCCACAAAAAAATTACCACTTTTGCCTTTTTTCGTACAGGTGGTCCCTCTATCTGGTATGCTGTATCCCATGAGGTTTCACCCCTGAAATTATATCTGTACTTCATAGTTTGGTTATAAATCCCATGTCTTTCAGGAAATCTTCCCGAATCTCTGCATCTATAAATAATCCCTCCTCTTCTAGGTTCATCATTACTTCTAAAATAATAACTCGAATTATGCCGAGTATTATCATTAATCTGACAAAATTTTCTGAATGGTAAATTAGGAACTGGGGGATATGGATCTGAATAAGGTAAAGTGCTATTCTCGAGGAGCACGAAATCTAGTAGATAGGGAAAGTTTTAAACAGTCACAATATAGTATAATAATAACAAAAGTATACATAAGGTTTAGAAAGCAGCACAGAAAAAGAAAAGAAGAACTTTGGAGAAAAAGCAAATATCAGAAGAACACTTTGAGAGGAAGTAGTGTAAGACTGAGGATATGGAAAGAAGGCATTCCATACTCCATACTAACCATTGGCAAAGTCTTAAAGATCTGAATCTCCATGCCAAGTTTGCCATTACATTTGGCAATGGAGGTTGTAACTGATGCTAAAGGTCAAGAGAAAGATAGGGATCAAAGTAGTGACAGCCTTGGGTTCCATCTGAAGGACTTGAACTTCTCGTGGAGGTGACAGAAAGTCATTGACAGGTTTTAAGCAGAAACACTGATTATTTCTTGTCCATCTTTGTAACCTAGGGTCAACAGGCACAGTGCCTGGAAATAAAAATAACCATACAGGCATATATTGAGAGTTCTCTGTGTGCCTGACACTGTGCCAGGCACTTTGCATGCGTTAGTTAGTAGGCACTCAATAAACGTTTGCGCCATTGAATTAAATGGAATTGCAGCTCCATCCCAATCAGCCTGAGTGAAAACGGAAACTCTCATTACAGCTTTAGCAGAGAGAGCTGGAAAATTATGAGTTTAAAGAAGTTTAGTAATGAAAAAGTATCAGAATAAAAGGGAGACTCTGATTATTCCTCAGCTAAAGGCCAAACCAGAAAGATTCAGGTAGTAAAAAAAAGGATGGGTAATATTTTAAGTGGTAGAAGAGCTAGAGAGGGTTTTATAAACAATTTAGGGAAGAAATAGATAAACCACAGAGAAGAATGGGTCTTCTAATAAATGAGTAGGAAAAGAGAATTAACAATAAATGAGAACAGCTGAAATACTGAACTCATCCTTTGCAAGAAAAATGAGAGGAAATAACTTAGATCCTGAACAAGTAATAAAAATCTTGCAAAATACTTAATAGGGATAGAAATCTAGTGAGGAAATACTCATTAAAGTTAATTCATCATTTTAAAATAGACAGCTCAGAGCCCTCACAAGGTGTGTTTCCACCAAGAATCAGATCAGAGTTCTCTCCTTCTTCAGTACGTCTTCTGAAGACATCGACCCTTAGAAGACTAAATGTGCTGCAAGATGGTCCACATGTGGTTGTGGCCCTTGGGACACTGCCAAGGAAAGGGGATGCTGGGAACTGCAGGGGCATGTGGGGGAAATACCAGAGTGGGGAGATGACTGTGTTCTCATGACGACTCCCTCCCCGGAGTAAGAGCACTGCTAAGCTCTTGATTCACTCAAACTCTCAACCGTGAGGCTGTTTCCCCAATCTTTCTGAATCTCAGGGTTTTTTTCTTCCTGCTGTAGATGGGGAGTGCTTGATTGACGCAGCAATAATTTCTTTTTTTTTTTTTCAAGCCCTCACATCTCTCACATTTTCTATGTGGTATCTTCTGTAAGAGGGAGTAGCAGGAGAAGGAGAGAGAGGGAGAGAGAAACCATGTACCTGTAGACCCATTAGTGGGATAATATCTATGCAAACCTTGAAAATGTCCTGAAGCACTGTTTACTGGCCTGTCAACCTGAGAATTTTATCTCACCCATCAGTGAGCCCTGACTCACTAACTACAATGACGACCACCAACACAAGAAAACTGAGGCTTCTGGAAAATTGGGGAGAGGGGCGGAATATAGGAGAAAGGGAACCAGAAGGTTATAAGGAGGGTAATCCAGGTTGGAATTGGTAGGTAATTAATCAAACAAGCATGATGTCAAAGCAGCAAATCTGAGGGGAAGGAGGCCCAACAAAACCAACAAACAGAATTCTTATTGGAGCAAATTAGCTCTTCTGGAGGAAATAAGTAAGGTAGGGATGTTATGTCAGAGAACCAAAGGAATAGGCAGTCACATGGTCAAGACACTGTGATAAAAGCTGGGCAAGGGCTTCCCTGGTGGCGCAGTGGTTGAGAGTCCGTCTGCCGATGCAGGGGACACGGGTTCACGCCCCGGTCCGGGAGGATCCCACATGCCACGGAACGGCTGGGCCCAATAGCCATGGCCACTAAGCCTGCGCGTCTGGAGCCTGTGCTCCACGGCGGGAGAGGCCACAACAGTGAGAGGCTCGTGTACCGCAAAAAAAACTGTGCAAAAAGAAGAAAGGCAGGGAAGCCACAGTTTGAACCAATGGCAAAGATCAATCCCAGTGAAACCGTGTGTGTCAAGAAGGCTCTCGATAAATGAGTAAACATATGAATAAATGAGTAAGAGAATAAACCAAGTGCCTTGGCATCCTTGGTGTTCTAGAAGATAAGCGCCCATCACAATACTCTGTGAGCCCTTTTCTAGTGATGGTCAAGCCTTTTGATGACGGTACAAGCAATTCTACCTGCAGATGACAGGCATGTTCAGAATATGTCACAGAATCTCAAAATCCTACAGCCAGACTCCTTTCTGACTTCTGAAATGAGTCTTATAAAAATATATTGGGAATAAAAGACAGAAATCGGTAAAGAAAAGACAAATGAAAAATACATACAAAGTACTCTCCCAAAATGTTGATAAGAGCCAAGTGCGTTCAGAAGACAAGCCCCAGGTAAGAAAATGAACCTTTCCCACTTTAGCAAAAGCTGCTCCGGTGTGACTCTTACTACTTTGAAGGAGGACACATTATTGGTATTTAGTGGAAATCCAGAAGAGAAAAAAATATAGGGGGAGCAGGAATCCTATAACTGCACTGTCGATATCAACATCCCCTGGGTCAGTATCTCACTGGGATGGAAAAGAGACATTTTGAGGGGGAAAAAAATGCCACATTTGTACAGAAATCATGCAGCTATTTTCATAAGATCAAAATAATGATCAAAATAGTTTCAAAGAAATCAGGGTGAGGGTGGTCAACAGTGGAGCTCACTGTTGACTTTTTACAGCTGAGAAAATCAAGGTTCAGAGAAGAGGTATGACTGCCTCACGATGACACAGTCACATCTGGGGGCATGCTAGACATAGTATAGCCTAACTCAGGAGCCTGGAGCAGGGGTGCCCAGTAAAGCAGTGAGAGGGAAAGTGGCAAGAGGCGATCCAGGTGAAGTTATCACCTGCCAGGAGCCTCCTCTGGACCTCCCAGCATCCACTGCCTCATTAGGCTAGGTTAGGCACCCCATTCTGGACACTCAGAGAAATGTAGGCACTGCTCAATCTCTGCTTTCACCTTGTTTTATAATTATTTGTGTTTTTCTCCTTTTCCTCTAGACTGTGAGCTTTGTGAGGTCAAGGGCTGCATCCCATTAAATGGTATGACTCTAGTGAGTTCTCAATAAATGATTGTTGAATGGACAATGGACAGATGAACTAAGCAAAGACTCCAAAATACATCGGCAAAGGCTGCAGAGCTGTAACTATGAAACGAAAGCAACCAGAGTAGAAAATCTGTAACCAGGAAGACACACGTTGCTCCCAGGCTGCCCAGCACGCACCTGGCTCACCGAGGGGCTTCAGGAGAGCTGGACCAAAGACCCAACTCCGGGTGACCCTGCCTTGCTCTCTGCGGGCTCCTCCTCAGGGAATAATTAACTCACCAAATTGCCTAGACAGAAAAGAAGTAAACAGGATCCATAGATGCCACTCACATATTTATCTGCTTCCTTTATGTGTCGTGAATTGAATGCCCTGTGGGAAAAGTGACCTGGCCGAAGTGTTTGAAATCCGGGAAGATTCCGATGAGATTCACCCTAATGAAAGCAATGCAGACTACACATAACTCAGGTGTGTTCAGGAGGGTGTGAATAGATGGTGATGGATGAGGAGAAATTCAGTCCCCTCCCGGGAATGCTTTTGTCACTCAAGTCCAAATCCAATAGGCCCAAAGGCAAGGTCCCCAAGGAAGCTTGTCTGATGCTCCAGTAAGAAGCACCTTCTGTCTCTAAACTCCCAGGGCACCTTTTGGTCTATTTATAGCCTTTGTCACAGCTGCCCGTATACACTGATAGGTATGCGTGTGTGCGCAGTGATGGCAGATTGCGAGCTTCCTGCAGGCAGGGGATATCTAACTCATCCTTTTTTTTTTAATAAATTTATTTTTTTACTTATTTATTTTTGGCTGCGTTGGGTCTTCATTGCTGTGCACGGGCTTTCTCTAGTTGTGGCGAGCGGCGGCTACTCTTCGTTTCGGTGCGCAGCTTCTCGTTGCGGTGTCTTCTCTTGCTGCGGAGCACGGGCTCTAGGCGTGTGGGCTTCAGTAGTTGTGGCGCGCAGGCTCAGCAGTTGTGGTTCACAGGATCTAGAGCGCAGGCTCAGCAGTTGTGGCACACGGGCTTAGTTGCTCCGCGGCACATGGGATCTTCCTGGACCAGGGCTCGAACCCGTGTCCCCTGCATTGGCAGGCGGATGCTTAACCACTGTGCCACCAGGGAAGCCCGTAACTCATCCTTTTATTCGTGCTCCCTAAGTTGATTTCTAGAACATACTGGACACTCCAGTAGTCGTAGAAGCAGGAGTTTTAAGAGCAGCAGAAATAGCGTCCTCATTTGAAGCAGAGTGGTCGCCGTCACCCACCTTCATTGAGCCCCTGGCACGCGGTCAGGCTCTGTGCACAACGGGTGTCTCCTGAGTTCACCTAATCCTAAAAGCACCTCTAAACAGTAGGTGCTGATTTTCTCAGTTTTACGAGCTTTTCCTCTTACAGCTGAGAAAAAAAAGGTAAGTGAGATCAAATCACTTGCAGAGCCAGGATTCACACTCACATCTCACTGACACCAGGGTCTGTTCTCTTTCTGATCGAGTGAATCCACTGACTCAGCTACTGGAAGTCACCCCGCAAGGTTAGCCTGAGTTCAAAAGCACACGCTGTGCCTAGAGACCCACTTTTACTCTCTGTCACTCCTACACCAGCCACCTTGCTCTGCCCTAGAGAATCGTGGCATTTGGGAGTTACTAGGAGCTCAGATATAAGCTCAAAGGGACTGAAGCCCCGGAGGGGACAGGGCCTAAGTCACTAGGCGAATCTGGGGCAGAACAGAGCAAGCAGCCTGGTGTCCAGGCTCTCAGGGCTCAGGCGCTTTCTCTATTATTCCTCGACTTTTCCTATGTTGAGATGCCAGGCTCAGACCTCGACACAAGGAGAAAAAACCCAAGCAAAGGCACAGAATCATTTCCTTCTGCCAAAGCCAAGATGACGAAGCCCATTATTCAGTCCTGATGATAAGAGGAAGATGTCATGAGCTTGGCCTCGTTCCCCTTTTCCATTCTGCTTTCTGTCCTCTCCCTCCCCCAAACCTACTGCCAGTGATGTCGACCGGAATCCCGCAGGTAGAGGCTTCTTGTTCCACCTCCTGAGAGGTGGGCTTCCACGCCTGCCTCGACTTCCTGTTTGGTGAGATTCAAATCTCAGCAGTGTGCCAAAGGCATTTGCTTCCTCTGTCTCTTTTCTACGGTCTCTGGCCCTCTAGCGCCCTGGCTACTGTGGGGTAGAGAGGATTTATTCCCTCTCCTGGCATCTAGCAAGAGGGAGGGGTCTCCGGGTGGACCGGCCCGTTGCAGTGTCCGTCCCCCGCTGTCCCCTCGTGATTTGTTCATCCCATCCCACAGCGTACCTAATGAACGGTGCCTTCTGTCTGGAAGATCAGAGCCCTGGTAACGCACCTACTAAAGTCCTTCACAGGCTCTATGAATGAGGCACATTTTCACAAAAACACAAAGCCAGAACAAAGTAATAAAGGATTTTCCCCATACACAGTACAATACCAGAAAGAACACAGTATCTCATTTCGTCTTGTGTAAATTTGGTATAACATCATCCCGCTGTTGTGAGATGTCGATAGGGATAAACAGCAAAAAACACATGAAGCAGTGAGCCCTGTGCGGACATACTGACCTTCGATGGCCAGTTGTTCTTTTCCCACCTTCCCAGCTTCCTTCCAGACATAACTCAAATGTAGTCATTCCCCCCAGCCCTCCCTGAGTGCCTGCTTCCACCTGATCCCAAATTATGAAGATGTTTCCTTGATCCTCATAATTTCTTTTGACAATGATCACATTCTGGCTTTCTTGATTATTATTCACTGATCTTTAAGTCAGTGGCAGGGAGCTTGTCTTAATCCCCTGGCTTATGTGAGGTGAATGGAATTGGGTTGCCTTGAAATGGATGGAACTTGACATCACCTGCTCTGCCCTGGGCTTGCTGGGTGGCTCCTCTGAGTACAGAAACGCACATTCCTACGATACAGGGGAGTAAGTCTAAGAAAGAGGCTTTTGTCTGAGGGCATCGGTTCTCAAAGTGTCCTCCCCAAGCCAGCGGCACCAGCGGCACCTGCAAGCTTGTTAGGAATGCAAAACTTCAGGCTCCACTTACACCTACTGAGGCAGAAAGTCTGGGGGCGGGGCCTGGCAATCTGTGTTTTTCTGACCCTCCAGGTGAGTCTGATACCCGCTTGCTGAAGCTGGAGAACCACTGTCCTCAGAGCTCCTGAGTTCACCCTAAGCTACGTGCAAACTCTATTGTGTGTTTGTGTGTGTGTACACACTTGTATGTCCTTTTCCTAGAGAGCGTTTGCTCAACTTTCATTGTATTCGCAAAGGTTTCACAACCTTAAAAAGAGGCAGACACCCCAGATAAGCTTTGCCCTGCTGTTCCTTC
Organism: Neophocaena asiaeorientalis asiaeorientalis; assembly: GCF_003031525.2. NCBI lineage: Eukaryota > Metazoa > Chordata > Mammalia > Artiodactyla > Phocoenidae > Neophocaena > Neophocaena asiaeorientalis. The sequence goes on from NW_020173416.1 coordinate 279,942, forward strand.
TTGATATAAAATGTCATGAGTCTTACTAGAAAGAAGAAGAGTATGTGACAATTAACATAAACCCTGCTTAATTTCCACGCTGATTGATTAGATGAACACGAGCTCAGGGACCAGGGCAATATGCCAACGCAGAGTCCAAAAGGGAACAGTATTTATACAACCAGGCTGCCAACTGCTCTGAAGACGAAATTAGCCCCGGACCCCTGTCCCTCCCCCCAAAAATCAGAGCTTTGCAGAGTTGGAGGGGTCATCAGAGTTCATCTGAGCCCTGGCTATGTATTAGGACCACCTAGGGAATTTTAGAAAGTATGAGAGGCAGAGCCCACTCCCAGAGACTCCTACATAATTGGTCTCGGATGGGGTCTGACCCGTCTATTTTTATAAGTTCCCCAAGATTCTAAAGCACAGCTAGAACTGAGAACCACTGAGCCTGGAGGAGCGTTCCTCAAAAAGCACTGGAACAAAACCGACTTATTTTTATGCATATCAACCGTTGACCCCTGCTGTAAAATGATGGAGGTGGCACCAGAGGCTCAGAGCGCAGGACTGTGGACCGGGACTGGACTTGGAATTCGAATTCATTCCTCAGCTCAAATCCTGGCTCTGCCATTTCCTGGCTCTCTGCACCACCCGAATCCCATGACCTTTGTGAGCTGGGTTTCCTTGGCTGTAAGAAACAGGATAGTTCTGTCTTCCTACATGCAGTGGTGAGAAGAGATGAGAGAATGCTGCCAAGGATGCTTGTAAATGATGTACCAGGCCGGCGTATGGTGGTGATGACGTTCCAGGGAGGGGATTAAGTTGGAGGGAATAAAGGAAGTTTCCACTTTTCCAGAGGGCGGCTGGTGGTGAGATTACCCACAGAGTAAGGGGAGGAGGTGCTGGGAAGGAAGGTGGTTGAGATGCCCCACTGAACTGGCTTCTTCCCAGCCTTTTGGAGCGAGACACAGAAGGGTTAACTTATTCCAAAATCAAGGCTCTCTGGCTTTGCCTGTTGCTGGCAGGAGTGTTTTTGTTCCTGCTAATTAAAAACAGGTACGTTTGCCTGAGAACAATGCTGGGAGCTTTTCTTAGGCCTGGCTGCTCTGGAGACTACAGTGGCCACAGGCAGTCAGCGTAGGGGAAGAGTTCTAGCGCATTTGCATGTGAGAGCTTGGGTTTCACCTGAGGTTCATAAAAAGAATGGAAAAATGATAGGTGCTTATCTGTTCTCCGAGAGAAAATGGCTTGTTTAAATAGGCTGTGGGCAAAGGCAAAAAGTAGCAAAGAATGAACAGGACTGAGAGTAGCTCAGAATCCCTGTTCCAAGACCGCCACAATCTCACTATCTGACCTAGAACAGTAAAAAAAAAAAGTTTTATATATATATAAAATGAGGTATGCTATCTCCTTTAAATCTGTTTTCATTTCTACCTTATAAATGTGAAAACGAGGTACTAAGAGGACCCATTGCTCAGTTACTCCACTGGGTACAGATGAGCCATAATTCAAATCTAGCTCCCCTGTGCTTTGGTCCTACCATGCTGCTCTTTATCTTCTCTGAGCTTCAAACTCTTTCATAAAGTGAGGAGTTTGCATCCACTTAGCTTCCTTCTTGCCTCTGAATCCAGAACACAAAGAATAGTGTGTTTCCTTCCATCTAACCCTGTTTTGCCATCTCAGAACAAAGACCCCTCGGCAGGTCTCAGCCTGGGTTTTCTGACTCTGAGCCCAGGAGAGCGAAGGGGTGGTTGAGAGACGAGAGGGAGAGAGAGAGAGACAGAGAGAGACAGAGAGAGACAGAGAGACAGAGAAATTGGCCCAAACAGCAGAACAACAGCACCGAGATTTAATTTGATTTTGAGCTTTGTAGTTGGGAAGATTTGAGGCTGACATTTGGAGTGGATGATTGGGATGTCAAAATGAATCCAAGACCTGATTTATAGTGGCTAGGATCTTTGCCCAAGGATTTAACATCTGATTTTACCCCCTACTTTTTAATTTACGGCTCTCAAGCCAATTTAATTGGATTTGTCTTCAATGGGGCTGTTTGTTGCCATTTGAGAAGGCAGGATTTCAAAATTATAAGAGCCTTCAAAATTGTATTGGGGATAGTAAACAATCAGAAGGTAAGAATTCCAATACTCCTTCCTAATTTACCCACACAGCATGCAGCAGGATGAAAAGCGTCTTAAGTTAGTGTGTTACCCAGGAATCATAGCCCAGGTCTGCCTCTGACAGCTCTCTCTTATGATCTGTGACCCCTGATTTCTCTTATAAAATAAGAGTAAAGTATCCATTATTTGTTGTCAAGATTAAAGAAAATGATTTAAATCCCAATAGCTAGCACCGAGTAAGAATTCAATCAAGTTTCCTTCCCTAGTTGTAGTGTTTAAAGATGCCAATTCCATAGCCAGACAATCTGGCTCAAATCCTGGCTAGGCAGCTTCTTAGCTGTGTGGTCTTAGACAAGTTACTTAACTTTTCTGAGTCTCAACTTACCCATCTGCAAAATAGGGAAAATGATAGGACCCAGTACATAGGGTTGGCATGTGAATTAAATGACTCAGTTATTTCAAGTCTTTAGAAAGGGGCCTGTCCATAAGTGCTACTTATCAAACCATTTTAACAAGAATTAACTCAAATCTCTTCTTTACTTAAACTGTACTAGTAAATAGAATTAATCATAGGAAGGATAACGCTTACTCTTAATCCATCATTACCTGACCTCAAAGGGACTAACACCTCCCATCAGGGAAATCTGCATTCCACATCCACATCTACAAAACAGAACAAAGACAGAAAGAAAACACCCCGTCAAGTCATCCCCATGTCAAATGACCCAGTGGCTCAGAAAGGTAGAGAAAGGATGGGCACACATGTGCATGGCAACCCTCTTCTTGCTTTTCTAGTTTAGATCTTTAGACCCAGAAACTGGGACTCCATCCTCTGCCAGCCCATGTTTCTCTAGGTAACTTATGAAATTTCTCACCCTGTATTTATTTTAAAAAAAAGAAATCCCTTAGTCAATTTCCTATGGTGTTCCTTTGTTACAAGGGGATTTTTATCTGAGATAATGTTATAGACCAAGATTTTCTTTTTCTTTTTTAAAAATTTTATTTTTATTTATTTATTTATTTTTGGGGCTGCGTTGGGTCTTCATTGCTGTGCACGGGCTTTCTCTAGTTGCGGCGAGCGGGGGCTACTCTTCATTGCGGTGTGTGGGCTTCTCATTGTGGTGGCTTCTCTTGTTGCACAGCACAGGCTCTAGGCACGCGGGCTTCAGTAGTTGAGGCACGTGGGCTCAGTAGTTGTGGCTCGTGGGCTCTAGAGCACAGGCTCAGTAGTTGTGGCACACTGTCTTAGTTGTTCCGTGGCATGTGGGATCTTCCTGGACCAGGGCTCGAACCCATGTGCCCTGCATTGGCAGGGGGGTTCTTAACCACTGTGCTACCAGGGAAGTCCTAGGCCAAGGTTTCGTTTCGCCTCCTCTTCTATATCCTGGTTTGGAGCTGTTTTATTTTAAACAACACAAGGCATAGACTAAAATTTCCCAAGAGCATTTCAATGAGCAATTTCTCATTTCCTGCCCCTATGAATTTATGTTCTTAAAATAGAATTGTGCTAAACAGTCTCTTCTGAAATCAGGTTAACATGAACATGAATGGATGGGGCAAAAAAAACGAAAAAAAGAGATTAAACCTTTTACAAAATCCATTTGTAAGAGGCTGCACCTCAGTCACGAGAAAGAAAACAAACTACTCATTGGCACTGGCAGTTCTTAAACTTTCATTTATCATTGATTTACAGATATGTATTGAATGCCTTCTACATTCCAGAGGCTACCATCAGCTTTTGAGTTTATCAATGGGAAAGAAGGACAAGCAAAGAGATAAGTAGAATATAGGTATGTGCTGTGGTTGGGGTAAGCATGGGGTATGGTTAGAGTTCAGAATGCTGTTAATCACTGAGAGATGATCAAGGAAGGCTTCCTGGAGGAGCATGTCAAGAGGTGAGTCATCAAGGACTCATAAGAGTCTGGTACAGAAGGAAAGAACCTTGACCTGAAATCCAAGAGGCCCAAAGATTAGGAAAGAAAACACAAGTAACGCATGAAGGTTGTGGAGTGCTAAGAGATGAGGCCAGAGAGAAAGCCAAGACCAGACCAGGAAAAGCTACGGAAGCTCAACTAAGGGATTTTATTTCTACCCTGAGAGCTGTAGGAAGCCACTAATGGACTTAAAGAAATAATGTGTTCATTTTTGTATTTTAGAAAGATACCCTGGCAGCAGTATAGATGGTGGAGTGAAAGCATCAGGCAGAGGAAAGGGGACCAGTTAGGAAAACTACTATAATGATTCAATGAAAAGTGATGAAAGCCAGAGAAGAGGGCAGGCATATGAGAGGGATTTAGGAAAAACAGCCTCCAAAGACCTGTGTTTTATCACCTCCTACTCGCCCCATCAGTGAAGGACGGATTTCTGCCCTAGAGTCATAAGGGATAAGCCAACACATAACACCAGACACTGGACAAGTGAGCTGGACAGCACTTTATGTCACATATGTTCACAACCCAGGGGAGGAGGGAACCACACACTAAGGAGGTTACCACTGGGAACAGATCGCATCAGCAGGAGCTGTGGGAGACAGATTTTATAGTACCCATAGGGTGAGTTGCCCCCTATTCCTGAAAAAGAACGTGATTGGCTTGTTTGACTAATTGTGCCGGCTAACAAGGAGATAAAACCTGCTACTCAGGGATAAGCAGGAACTGTGGCCGGTCCCTTGATAAGAAGCATTGTTTACTGGGGGACCTTTTCTGCAAGAACAGGATAGCGAGGGAAACTTGTGGTTAAGCCATTCGAGGTCCTCCTGATTTTACCAGAACTCAAGGCACCACATAACAGTGAGTCTGAATTTTAGGTTTTACATCATAGCCTGTTTCTGAAAGGACAGAGAGATGAAGCTGAGACAGGAGACCAGATGCCTCTGGGATTTCTGATTTTGGAGAATGGATAGGTGATGGTACACTTCCCTGAGATAAAGGATTCAGAAGGTGCATATTTTAAAGAGCTCATCATGTGTTCACTTTGGGCATGTTGAGTTGAAGAGATGGATTATAAAAAGTCTGTGGGTTACACTGGAGATGGAAGGTCAGGGAAGTTTCACTCTCCGCCTTCTGGGATTCTTTCCCTTTACACACTCCTTAGTCAATGATCTTTGTTTTAAGCCATGAAGTTGTGGGGTATTTCTTTATGCAGCAAAAGCTAACTGATACATGCAGACTGGAAAGAGAGATGAGAGCCGAAGTTTCCAGTGAATGAGAGGACTGGCCCTGGGGGTGGAAATAAAGGTGACAAAGCAGGTGCAGAAGATGAATTTAATTTCCTTCCTTCCTATATTTCTAGACAGCCAGCTTATTAACAAAGGTTTCTGGTGGGAAAAAAATTTATTGTCTTTCTATCAACTGGGTCTTTTGAAAGGCGTATTTAACAAAAGTTAGGAGCTCTGTGCAGGAAGGTAGTATGGCTTTTAGAATTGTTTAAAGGCTGAGGCTCTGGGGTCAGGAAGAGTTGCATGTGAATCTAGGCTCTGTTCCTCTCTTATGAGCTATGTGACATGGCATCAGCTACTTAACCTCTCTGAGATTTGCCTCTTTTCATCAGTAAAATGGGGATCATGATAGTACCCCTTAGGTTGTCATAAGGATGAAATCAAAATGCTTGACTTCAAGCCTGAATTAACCTCGTTTATGATATGAAGAAAAGCCAGGCTCCCCTCTCTGACCTTGGTTCTTTATCTATAAAATGAGAAGTTTCATCAGAGGATCTCTAAGTCCTATTACATCACTAACATTCTGTGAAAGCAAAGTATAGGGAAAATACCCTCTAGGATTCAAAACTTATAAGGCAAAAACATTCAGTTAATTTTTAAAGGCATTTAAATAACTGTACTGCAGCTGGACAGGAAATTTTCATTGTTTTCTTGATTTTTTTCCCCTTTAAAAAATATCAGAGAGCCACTCGTCAGTACCAAGATAAAGCATATCGCATCTAAGTTATATCCCGTTGACAGTCTGTTTTGTAGCATGGCTAAATATCATGCCTCGATTGCTTTCAGTAAAAAAAAAGAAAAAAACTACACACAGCAAGGATAGTATTTATCAACTCCAAAGAGTGACTTTTCTCACTGTAACTACCGTAACGTGGCACAGCGAGCTTGCCTAGCAAATGGACCACTGTGTGATGGTTTGCTGCTAGGCCCTTCTGATGATTTACTGGCTCTTCCTTGCTGTCTTAACAGATGCCTCACGTTTTCAGATATGGCCAAGCCCACAGTCTTGGATTCTGAGGTTATTTTCTTCCCAGCAAAGCAGACAGTACATCGCGTGCACAGTGTTTACGGTTCTGTTCTCAGCCCTGTTCTCACCTCCCCGTCCGTAAGGTGGGCCAGATTGTAACACCTTCCTTCTTTGTCCCCCAGGAATAATATTAGAAACCAGAAACAACACATGTGCTCGTTCATGTTCCTACTGGAAATAAGTCAAGTGCTGGCTGGACCAAGGGCAAGAAGGCCCTTGGGTGATCTACAGAGAAAAGGTCGGAAAATGTAAAATGAATATACTAGTTATATATTGCTGCATAACAAACTACCTCAGACTTACCAGCTTAAAACAACACACATTTATTATTTCACAGTTGCCGTGGGTCATAAATTGGGCATAACTTAGCTGGCTCCTCTGCTTTACAATTTCTCATGGGGTTGCAATCACAGTGTTGGCCCTGGCTGGGGTCTTATCTGAAGGCTCGACCGGGGAAGAATCTACTGCCAAGCTTGCTCACATGACTGTTGGTAGGATTCAGTTCCTTGAGGGTTTTTGGACTGAGGGCCTTAATTTCTTACTGGCTGCTGGCCAGAGTGCCACCCTCATTTCCTCACCAGGTGGGCCTCACCAACATGGCAGGTTGCTTCCTCCAAGCCAGAAGGGAGAGAGTCTACAAGCATGATGGAAGCTATCACCTTCTCGAACCTAGTCACAGAAGTGTCACCCCATCACCTTTGCCATACTCTACTAGTTAGAAGCAAGTCAAGGAGAGGGAATTTCACAACGTGTGAATACCAGGAGGCGGAGATCATTAAGGGCCATCTTAGAGTCTGCCTGCCACACTGAACATCAAAGCTGGGATGCCATGCATGCTTAAGCAGTGGGGACAGTGGGGCCCGGACATCGTTCTGCCCCTCCAGCCACATGCCCTGCAGCAGCACTGTGGTTACCCCAGAAAAGGAATTCCCTTTTGCAATTTATCTAAGCTGTTTGACACTAAAGCACTACATGTATTAAAAGTAGTCATCAGTCAAAAACGCATATGACCTGGGGAGATGGGCAGCTCCATAAGTAGAAGAGGGAGGGCATGTGTTAAACTTGAAAGTTCATGCTCCAGGTGAAGGGACTCAGATTCTTCCTTCCACCTCCACAGCCTACCTCCCCAGTGACCCGTCACAGCATCTTCCAAACATCTCAGATATGTGGGCCAAACACAGCCCAGGTTTCCAAATGAGACCCTATTTTATAGCTTTCTGCACCCAAGTTCCAGCCTTTTCCTTCTGGGAAGGGAGATGGTGGCACAGTCTCTGTGATCTTACTCTCACTTCCAGTGCCTCAGAACCAGCCACAGAGTAACAGGATGCAGGCTGCCCTCTCTGAAAGGTGGGTCTTAGATTGCCAACTGCACTCTACCCTGGGATTATCTTACCAACGTTACAGCCACCCCTCATACCCTAGTTCCTTGTGCTGTACTCATTCGGTAAGAGATTGTCGAGCACCTACTCTGCGCCAGGCCCTGTGTGAGGCAGTGATACGAGGATGTAAACAAGATTCGTGCCCTGGAGACCCTGTGTGAGGCAGTGATACGAGGATGTAAACAAGATTCGTGCCCTGGAGGAGGAAGATGTGAAAAATCAATGTGGCGTATTGTTCTCTGTGCATGATCTCATTCTGACCTGGCAGAGTCAGGACATGAAGGGGTGATGTCAGCAAAAGGTTCAGAGAGGAAGAGATGTTTCGTTTGAGCCACGTCTTTAGAAGATAATTAGGTAGGTGTTAAGTGAAAATTAGTGCAGGCCAGAGGGGATCAGAAAAAGGCAAAGAGGGTCATCTCAGTGACCAGACCTTGAAGACAGAGCAAAGAGGCTGATGCCACCAGGAGTCTGCAGCCCCATCCCTGAGGGCCGCCTGGGCTGTATTAACAAGTCTGCACTTGACCCTGAGGGCAATGAGATGTCCCTGAAGAGCTCTGACAGAGACCAGGGAGCTCACTATGGCCTCAGTGGGAGCCAGGATTAGAGGGAGTCAAGCTCAAGCTGTGGACCAGGAGTGAGTTTCCTCAGTGATCCAGTGGGGACAGGGGAAAGGTACGGATGGGAGAGATGTCAAGGGGCAGAGTTGGCAGGGTGGCGACTGATGAGAAGTTTGCCTGAATCGGGGCAGGAGGAATAGGGATGGTGCAGAGGCAGCAGGAAAAGGAATTACTGCCAAAATCTCAGAACCATTCAGAAGGAAGGAGAGTGCAGAGAGCAGCTGGGTAGATGGTAGCACCAGTCTCCAGAATCATTAGTACAGAACCTGAAGAAGCTTTGACCAGAAAGATGCTGAGGTTAATTCTGTGCACGTGGAGCGCGCTATTCCCGTGGCTCATTCCAGCCGAGATGAACAGCGCACAGGTGTGTGCATGAGTCTGGAGCTCAGGGTGGAGGTCTCCACAACTTCCTTAAAATCATAATCTTCTCCCCAAGAGAGGATGGTTTTCGTCCTGCCCACCCAAAAGCTCGTGGAATCTTAGTTAATGAACTTAAAAGTGACAAAAATGAACGTTTGAATTTTGGTTCTTCACTATCTCAGCAAATGGACGTGATGTCTCTCTCACTCGCTTGTGAGCCTAGCAGGTGTGATGTCATTTCCCAACCACTAGGAAGATGAAGTTGCTCCTGAAGCACGAGGGGCCTGTCAAGTTCAGACTTAGAGGAAGGGACAGCCCAACTTTAAGGGACTATCTTAGCTGTTACGTGTCGTGAATGTGTGTGTGCGTGCGTGTGCGCGTGTGTGTGTGTGATTTGTAAGCCTCAGAATTCTTCCTTCCCGATCATCGTACTTGGCTGGGATCCTGGGAAAGTTCATGCACAAAACTACAAAATATAATTGCTCTTGTACATTTTGTGTATCTCGTCTTTGCTTTAATGACAAGTGTGGTTGCTTCTTCACCAAAATCTTCCCCCACAGGCTTTTTCAAATCTCAACCTTCTAGCCCGCCATTATTCATGTTCAAAGAACATTTATTGACCATCTGCTACACACCAGGAAACCAGGTAGGCAACTGTGTGTTAAAAAAATGGAAGGTCCCTATTAAAATGAAGATGCTACCTTGGAGATGGAGCATATTCAACTAAAGGTACCTCTGGGTATTTTACCAATCTGGGGAGTCTGACCCCTGCAGGACCTCAGTTACTGGAAAGCAAAGACTACAAGCAAGGTGATGAAGAAGGGCCCAGGCTATGGGTGGGGGAGTTAGGGTCTGCTATGGGTCCTCTTATTTACCCTGTGTAACTGAGTCGATCACTTTCCTCTGCTTGGTATTGGTTTTCCCATCTGTAAAATAAGGCAGTAGGACTAGATCTGAGATCATTTTAGTTTTGACAAAGGTGAACTAGAGGAATCAGGAGAAGTCCAGAGTGCAGAGGAAACCCTGTTGGGGAGACAGCAAGTTTTTGGAAAAATGATTGGCAAAGGAGCTAGTTACTCAAAGGAAGCTGAAAAAGATCAATTATAACCGTCCTCACTGTTTTATCTACTAATCATCTTTGGTAAAAGCGTTAGTTCATTTTTTCATGCATTCATTCATCACTGGAAGTCAATCCTGGGCCAAAGTCGATGCCAGGCACTGGAAATAGATACATATTACTGGTCCTTCCTTACTTTTTTTTGTTTTATTTGCGGTACGCGGGCCTCTCACTATTGTGGCCGCTCCCGTTGCGGAGCACAGGCTCCGGACGCGCAGGCTCAGCGGCCATGGCTCACGGGCCCAGCCGCTCCGCGGCATGTGGGATCTTCCCGGACCGGGACACGAATCCGTGTCCCCTGCATCGGCAGGCGGACTCTCAACCACTGCGCCACCAGGGAAGCCCTACTCCTTCCTTTTAATAACTCTCAGTCTATGGGGAGCAGAGCCGTGAACAGACCACGGCAGTAGTGGGTGGTAAGTGCTAACGGCGTTTGTACAAAGTGCAGCAGAAGCAAAGAGGTCTCATGTGGCAGGCGGGGCTTCCAGCAGAGGTGCCTCTCCATTCATCCAACTCATCTTCCTCTAGTCTTTGCTCTAGAAGAGGTACCAGTCCTGCCCTCAGCACTCCTATGGTGAACCAGATAAACAAGGCCCATACTCTGCCATGGGAAACCTTACATCAGAGCCTGAAAGAAAGGGTAGAGATTTATCTATTGAACAAGGACAAGAAAGACATTCCAGTACAGAGGAAACGGCAAAGGCCAAGGCTTATGGTTTGAAAGAGATGGAGAGGCTTAGAAACCAGCAACGAACGGACCTGCTCCCGCATCCCCCAGCAAAGCAGCATTCTGAGGAGTGAGAAGAAGCAAAGCTTAGGGAAGGGGTAGGTGCCCTGCTGCCCCATGGTCCACCTGCGCTGAGAAGGGGGACAAATGGGAAGGCCTAATTAGATTTACGTGTTTTGGAAAACTCTTTCCTGCAATGTGTGGAGACTAGTTTGGGGAAAAAGAAGACTGGGAACAGAGAAGTTTTACAGTAATTAAAGAAGGTGGATGTTGGGAGAAAGACGCTACTAGATCCTCTTTATTCTACTTTACCTCCCTTGCCTGGACCTTTTCCTTGCATATGCGATCATTTCGACATGCCACATTCAGACAGCTCTCTCTAAAGGACCTCACCCATAATGCATCTGCCATGGTAATGACACACCTCCCTTCCCATCGTCCTAAAATTCTGCATAGAAATGTGGAGGGTGTAACAATTTTGAAATTTAAGGGCAAAGAGATTTTGAATGATACAAACTAAAGTCAATCTAAGAAAGAACACAGTCAAATAAACTTTTTCCAGGGACCTTCTTTGGAACTTTCAGACAACACTACATGCAGATTATTGCCATTGAGAAGATGTAAGAGATTTTAACATCTCCCAACATATATTCGGGAATATGTAATGGACTCCTTGGTGTTCATTTGAAATTGTGCTTCGGAATAAATCACCAGAACGAAGTTATTTTATATTCCTTTTACTGCAAATGCCTCACAGTGGAATCTGCGGAGCCACAGGCCTGCCTGCTAAATCTCCTCTCCGGATATATGCAAAAGCCTTCCCAGCGTGCATTAATTTATCAGACATTGACATTGAAAACTGAGCAAATTTAAGGTAAATCCAAAATGCTATTCCCAGTGGAGCTGAGATGCTCCAGCGGTATCCCCTCAGGCTCCTTGTTTTATCGTATATCATAATGTCCCCATGTCATCTGAAAAGGCCAGTCCCAGAGGTTTCCTTTTAACCAGAAAAATGACCATCTGAGAACTTCAGTTTTCATTTCTTATGTAAAGACAGAGTAACTCCAGCGGTGATGGGACATTTTAGGCAAAGGCACTGAAGTCCTCACTTCATTTTTCTGTACCTAGTTCAGAGAATTCGAGGGATATCTTTTCTCAAAATCCCCACTTTCCCCGCATGTAATTATTTCTCCAATGAAAGGTGCATTTTGATTTGATTCATGTGTAATACTTCCACAATGTAAATACATCCTAAAAGAGAGTTAGGTCTTTTCAGCGCTTTCCACCTTAATCTGAATTATTTTAATCTAGAATTCCCTACCACCTACCTGAAAGTTGCCTACTCAGAGACTGACAGTTTAAATTGGAGAGACAAGTGTGACATTCATATGAGTAAGAGAATTTCTACAGTGACCCACACTTTGCCATGGCTTCATGAAATGAAAGGTATGTTCCTAAAAGAATTTTTACAAAGATCAACTTTCAAACTCAGAGCCTGGTGCATGGGGTCAGGCGGGTCAGGAAACACTGCTAAGGTACTCACAAAGTTTATAGTAATTACGTACTGATAATAATCACTCCTATTTTTACTCTGCTTTTCAATATACAGCGTTCTCACAAAGATCATCTCATGAACACCTCTCCAAAGAGAACTCTTGCCACTGTCCCCCAGTCTTTCCCCCACGTTAGAGAGATATTACTGTAGAAATTTCTCAACTACAAAGATTCACAAACCCTAGAACTCAGTTCTTCGTCTTGGTATTTGCCATGACAAAACGAGGCTAGCAACTCCTGCTTTGCCAATTATTAATAAAATCATCTCATTTAGCCTTATTTTTTTAAACTATAAAATATGCTCGTAACTGTAGATTATGATTATTTAAAAGTTTAGAACATACCCCAAAGCACATGGTGCCTTTCGGCTCACGCATCTCCCTCTTTCTGGAATGGAATTTTCCCCTTTCCCATGTGACAAAATTATTTTCATCTTCAAAGTCACTGTTTCAATGAAATGCTTTCTGCAGCCCCACCCATATGCTTTAATCACTTCCGGCTTGGTGATCCCCATGTAACTTTATTCGTGCTACAGTTATCACACGGCTAGTTGCACATGTCCTTATCTTCTTAACAGACTGTGAACCACAAGAGGGCAAGAACTGTGTCTTACTCCACTCTGTCATATTTAGAAGAGTTAAATTAAGCTAAATTAAGTACAGTGGAAGGGAATGAAATTTATTCACTAAAATTTTCAACTCGCTCTTTGGATCATGTTTTCCATGGGAACATATACCCTTAGAACGTTGTTCACTTGGAAGAGTCCACTCACCCTTTGCCTGTTTAATGGCTGCTTCTCCTTGTCACGTCTGTCCTGGAAAGCCTGAATTGTCTCTAACGCCATGAGTCTGAAACTTCAGTCTGCTTAAACATCTCCCAGGAGTACTAAATTCATATTTCTAGGAAGAGTGTGATGGAGAGAGAATTCTGCATTTTTAATTAACTCCTTAGTAGTCAGAAGTCATACCAGAAGTCATAGCGTTGCACTTGGGAAAATGGAGTCCTGGTCAGATGAAGAGAGATCGCACACCTCCTCCCATGGAGGCTCCAGAGGCCCGTACCCTCCACGGCTCGTCACCCAGCCAGCACCCGCCATGCTCTAGGCCTACCTAGAAAGTGCTGCACCCCTGCAAGACTTTTCAAACAGCCAAGAGGGGAGGCCAACTAAAAAGAGCTTTGATTGAAGGGAGAATGACCTTGGTTCCAATATAGGCTCCACTAATGACCGTCTATTGACATTGGCTCTGCCCTGGAGGATGAAATTTGGGGATACATTCCAGGTGGTAGTTGTGTAGATAAGAGAAAATGCATATAATAGTTCCTGGCGTATAATAAGTGCTCAGTGAGAGAGAGCTTATTATTCTTTTTTTCTTACTGTGGTAAAATACACGTAATATAAAATTTACCATTTTAAATGCACAGGTCTATGGCATTAAGTACAGTCCCATTGTTATGCAACAAGCAGCATATCCTTCTCCAGAACTTTCTATCCTTCCCATGTGAAACTCTGTATCCCTTAAACATTAACTCCTCATTCCTCCATCCATTGTGATTTTGATTTGCATTTCCCTAATGAATGGCAATGTTGAGCATCTCTTCATGTGCTTATTGGCCATTTGTATATCTTTTGGGGAAATGTCTCTTCAAGTCCTTTGCCCATTTTTCATTAGGTTTTTTGTCATTGTTGGTTTTGATCTGAAGGAATTACAGAGAAAACTTTATTATTAATAAGAGATACTATGGATTTATTCCACATGGTATTTTGTCTAAGAATTATTCCTTTCTTTACCTTTTCATTTACTATTCTCCACTTCATTTTCCCTTTGTCTTGTTAATTTGTCGATTTCTTAGCTTGCTACATGTTAGTTCTATAGGTGATTAGCATCTTCCTAATAATATTTTGCTATATCAGAAACATACAAATGAGCGGGTTCTTTTTTTCTCTGAATAACCTCTTCTATTTTCTTATTCTGATTTGAGAATCTCCCTAGGGTTTGTCATGAAGGCCTAATGGCACAACCCCCTGCCTTTGATTTCAAATGCAAGTCTTATGAATATATAATGACTGGAATCTCAGGATGATTACTCTTATTTCTAAGCGTATCACCTCTCAGAGCACATAGCAGGCAAGCAAAAAGCTCTTCACAGTAGAAAAAAATATATAGGAGTTAAATATACTTTGTTAGAAGCGTATGTCACACTTGGGGAGAGGTTTGGGTAGAAAGGAGACAAAAATAATAATGCTTTTTCATATGATATAGTTATGTAATATAATAAAATTAATATATAGTTTAAATGAAATATTAGTATGCTCCTCATTCTAGTATATGTAATAAGCCATCATTTTTATGAGTAGTACCTTTGGCACTCAAATGTTTCTTTATTGATTTTTACCTGAGCGGAAACCCCGTGTAGATTAAGGAGTAGCCAGGTTGGTGTTTGAAAGGCCATGCATTTCACCATGACATTAACTGCAAAACCCAAAGCAGGAAAGTTCAGAAATCCTCTCGGAGTCGGCAAGGAGCAAAGGGAAACCACAGCCTCTGCCAGAAATGAGCGGGATCTTGGATGCGGAAGAGACAGGGCTGGAATCTCAGTCATGGTAGGTGCACCATGCCCTGCTCACACCACTACTGTCCTCTCAGAGGGCAGAGATTCAGCCCAAGGTAAGGGTGGGAGCAGCCCACAGCTCCCATGCTCTGGACAGAACTTGGGGACTCATTGGTAACCAAGCTCTAGGTGACCTTAAAGGCTCTGGAGCACAGTAGAGACCTGGAAGAGCCTGCCCTGGGAGGAGAACTTTATAAGGGTCAGGCCTTTCACCTGGTCTGCCCTTTGTCATCAGTCTGGGACTAGACTAATCTGCCCTCCACCTCCAGCATGGACTAGAGAGCGCCTGAGTTACCTGGAGTGCTGTTTTTCCAAGTTGTGGTCCAGGGACTAGCTACTCCAGAATCCAGGAGGGGAGGGGAATGTTAATTTAGAATGCAGACTCCCAGGTCCTGCCCCAGACCTACTGCATCGGAATACCTGAGTACGACTCCAAAGAGGATCCACTGTAACCGCCTCCTGCAGCGATTCTTACATCCTCTAAGACTTGAGAACGACAGGTCTAGATCTAGATCTGTTAATATTACACACGTCAGGATGACACACTAATGTATTCACGGACATTCCCAAGGTCAGCAGTTTTCCCTATGATGACAGGGATTTAAAGTTAAAATGAAATCTTGATTGTCCAGTTATTTGTAGAGCAGATATTAAATGGGACTTTTCTTTGGTTTTGAGTTTCTGCTGAAGTTCCAATGTTGGAACAAAAAAAAATAGATGACAAACACCCACACGTTTTAAAGAGAAGACTTGGGCTATCCTTGTAGGTCCTGCCAAGAGACAGCAAAATCAGTTCTATACCCCTCACCTTGTCTCCTTGTCTTGCACTTCTACCTTATACCAGAAAAAAAAAAAAAAGATGAGAAATTCAAAGGACGTTGATCTGAGACAAACTTTCTTTGAAGAGAATTGTCAACCAAGAGCGCTGTGGCATTATGCCTCTCCTTCCCATGGGGGAGTTTCTCCCCACCCCTGTCTGAAAGCTGAAAGAGGCAAAGCTTCAGTGGATTTACGTTTTGACATTAGGGTCACCCCAGAGTTGGATGTTTGCTGAGCTGCAGAAATTTACAGCTTCATCCTGAGCTACTATTGGAGAAGAACTTGGTAAAAAGCATTCTTGGGCTTCTGACCCCTGAAGCTAGGTGGCGTACAGAGTCTGGTGCCTGAGTCTCTCCTAGAAAAGTCTGGAGGTGAGAGGTTGACTGGAGCTGCCCTGCAGACAAGAAATTGGAGCGGGAATGTCTTCAGTGGGAACGATCTGCAGTTTCACTGGAGGAGGGGTAAGGGGAGAGATTTTCCAATGCCCAAGTTGCACCATCTTGAAAAGACCTCACCAAGAGGACTTCCTGGAGGAGGCAGGAGCCCCCAGAAGACAAAGGCTTTGTGGGTAAACCACCGGAGAAGCAGCTGCGGGGAAATGTAAGAAGTCTGCCTGTGAGCACATTGCCTGGATGGGGGAATAGCCGTGAGGGAGGATGGGGTGGATAGTTGAATATCCCCATGGCCGCTGAGCCTGCGGGTTCGGAGCCTGTGCTCCGCAACGGGAGAGGCCACAACACTGAGAGGCCCGTGTACCGCAAAAAAAAAAAAAAAAAAACCTGTTGTCACCAGAAGCCCATGTGTGGTTCTTGCCAACAATGCCTGAATGGACAGTAAACCTGAATATTTTATATGTGTCAGCATAGGACATCTGGCCAGGCTCTGACCTTGGACACCTAACAACACATTTCAAAGAGCAATGGATCACATTACTGACCACTCACCTGCAGAAATATTGCTTTTCTAATCCTGACCCTTCACAGTAGACATCACAGTTTTTTTTACATCGCAAAATAGCACCTGGAGAAACCAGGACAAGGAGTAGGGAGAGGAAGGTAAACAATTTTCTCTCTAAGTCTCATGAGCTCCACTGCTAACTGAATATTTACGCCTTTCCAACAGAGACCAAGAAGAAAGTTGCCTCCGTCCTGGAACGGGGTTTCTGTGAAATCAGTGGCTGGTGCGAGGAGTTCTTAATCCATAGCAATGATGCTTGAGATGCTGAGGCCAATAGACCAGAAGAATACATGAACGAATGAATGGATACTAACAAGAATATTAGGGAACTAGGATCCCCAACACCAGACTGGGACAGTCGATAAATCCAAGGTAACCAGAGATGAAACTGAAGTAGGAAAAAGAGTCAGGAGCCTGGATCCAGGGAGATGCCAGGGGAAGTGGCTTGGTGGTCTTGAGCAATTCATCGTCCAAGCAACTCTTGAAGTTTGCAGTTTCTTTTTCACAAGTGCAAGGGAAGGATGTGTGGGTGGGTTTGCTGGGCTTAAAGGACCAGAAGTAGACAGGCAGCCCTCTTGTCTCCCATCCATCATCGATTCTGGGGCGGCCTAATGGAGACAGATGGACACCGCAGTCCCGGGTTTTCTGCTACAGCACACCACTGTGTAACACAAATTTGCTCATATGCAATTGGTAAATTGGGAATGATGGCAAGATGGTGCAGAAATCACGAGTCACAGCAATCTTTGCCCAGCATGGCAATATCTTGTGCTACAAAAAAAGAAAACACAGCTTTTGAACAGAAAATACACTACACAGCTGTGTGCAGAGAGCCGTAGAAAAATCCAGCACTCAACACCACGCCCACACGCACTTTCTCTACTAAGCGCCGCTTCACCACGTGGCCCGTAGCGCAACTGCTCCCTGCACGATTCTGCCGGATCTACGTGTGCTATACTGTTGTCTCCCGCACGAGGCAGCCCCGCCCCTTCCTAATACCCCTTCCGTGAGGCACCTCCACCTTTCTTTAGAGCACAGTTCTGCCTTTCCTGTAGTATTTCCTTATTTACTAGAAATTGAACCCGGTTTCTGTTCTCGTGTTTTAATGTGTCAGTCTCTTTACTATGATGCTTGGGGTTTTTCCTGGTGGTATGGTAGGTAACAAGGCTGAGTGACCTGCCCGGGCTGTGCAGTGCAGTTTCGCAGAACGGGAGGTGTTTTAGGATTACATGTATCCCCTTACAGCAGAATTGCTTTGGCTTCCTGCCTGCAGGAGCCCGGCAGGGGAACATCTGAAGAGCCAGGGTCCCTGAGGCCACTCCAGTTGCATCTCAGGGCTTACTGGGTAAAACCATCCAGGAACCCGGCCTTTCATCCTAACTCTTTTACCCCCTCCCTATCAATGCCTTTTCTGGGGCTGGCCTGGAAGAGCTTTCCAGACTGGGATGTCAAACTGTGCTCCTAGCTCCTCCAAAAGGCCCCAAGAGTGCCTCCTAGGGACCAGGAAAGGAACAAGAATGACAGGCAGAAGTCCAGGGTCCCCCACTCGTGACCCACCTACGGGAGCTCCACTTTCCTCTGCTTCTTGTATCAGGGCTCCCCAGACGGTGGGATTTGGTACATGTTTTTTAAATGATTGCTCTGATGGCATCTAACTTGTACAGATGAGGACATTGAGACACCCAGCTGGTTGGTGACTGAGCTGGGGAGGTAGAAAAACCCCAGTATTCCAGCTCCTGCTTTGCCTGGTTTGTTTCTCTTTGCCTTTATTTTCAAAGACCAACCCGAAGCAGGGCGTTTATATGACTCACCCAAGTTTGCATACTATTAAAGGCATCAACATGACCAGAGCATCAACTAGTTCCTGAATGCTATTTCCTGAACAGAATCCCTAATCCATGGGAAAGAAACTGCAGGAACGCTTGGTACTTTTAAATGATGCTGAGGCTGTGGCCAGACTGCTGAAAGGGAAGGCAGTTACAACAAAAGCCATTGTTTATTCCTCCACCCCCTTTTCTGTCAGTGTCTTCCAAAGCCCTCAAAGTGTTCAAGGCTCCTTACAATAGGCCCTGTCAATGCGGTTTCTATAGTGACTTCTGATCGTGAAAAAAGGCATGTTTAGTTGAGATTGGAGATATATTGTAGACATCGAACTAATATTCCACTGAAGATTGTTAAGGCAGGTAGCTACTTGCAAGCTATTTTTTTCTTTTTCTTTTTTTGGACAAAAGAAACATGTTTCTAAAAAATAGCTTTATTCCTGGCTGATCATATGCAATTATAAAAATGTGTAAGCTAGAGCAGTTTTTTGAGGCCTTCGACTACAATTCCCTCATTTTACACAGGGGGAAACTGAGGCCCAAAGAGGTTAAATTACTTACACCCTAACCCACGGTGCTAACTGGCAAGGCTGGGACTCACGTCTGATTTCCAAACCAATGCTCTTTCACTCTACCTTTCCCCCCTTAATCAGCAGATGCCTTTCTATGTGAGTCTATTTCTGTTTTGTAAATACGTTAGAGAAAACAGACTTGTGGTTACCAAGCGGGAAGAGGGGAAGGGATACATTAGGAGTTTGGGATTAAAATACGCATACTACCATATATAAAATAGACAACAAGGACCTACTGTATAGCACAAGGAACTATATTCAGTATCTTGTAATAACCTATAATGGAAGAGAACGTAAAAAAGGAATATATGTATTTATATTATGTACAACTGAATCACTTTGCTGTACATCTGAAACTAACACAACATTGTAAATCAACAGGAATAAAGACGCAGACGTAGAGAATGGACTTGAGGACATGGGGAGGGGGAAGGGTAAGCTGGGACAAAGTGAGAGAGTGGCATGGACTTATATGTACACTACCAAATGTAAAATAGCTAGTGGGAAGCAGCCGCATAGCACAGGGAGATCAGCTCATGCTTTGTGACCACCTAGAGGGGTGGGATAGGGAGGGTGGGAGGGAGACGCAAGAGGGAGGAGATATAGGGATATATGTATACATATAGCTGATTCACTTTGTTATACAGCAGAAACTCACACACCATTGTAAAGCAATTATACTCCAATAAAGATGTTAAAAAAACACAAAACTATATTTCAATAAAATTTTTTTAAAAAACAGATGCCTTCATTGAAACCATAAGGAACAAAAATATTTTGTGTGGAAATTTATCCCTCAAACATCAACAGTTTTCTCAATAACCATCTAGGCTTCTTTTATCCAAAATCAACCTTAAACCAAGATAAGCAACCACCTTTAAAAGTGGAGGAAGAAGTACAAAACATAAACCCCAGAGTTCAATAAAATGACGGATGGTCCAGGGCAACAAGGTAACTTAATCATTAACTATAACATTAAACAAGCAGTCAACAAAGATGAATCTTCTAGTCTGTATGCAAAGTACACAGATAACTCATTAGTTTGCTAATTCCTCTTTTTTTTTCTGGCATCCTGAATAAATGACCCTCTTTTTAAAAAAAAATGAGTGATCTTGCTTGTGTGGGAGGGCCCCAGCAAAACTGGGGTGAGCATTATTTCCTGAAGCCTGTCCAAGGTGAGCAGAGTTGGTGCGAATTCAGTAAGAAGTAACCTTGATACATGAGTTGTTTTCCCAACACTGCCATGTTTATGATAATCTCCTTAATTACACAGGGTTGCTTTGCAGTTATTTTCATCCCAATATCAGAAATCCTGTAACTGGCCTTTCATCTTGAATTTTAGCTACTAGAAATAAAAGTATTTCACTTTTAAAAAGCCGTGAATGTATCCATGGGGAAGGAAAATCATTCTAAGGTGAGGTCTGACTTGTGGGTTTTTCTCTTTGCTAGGAAAAACGAAACAAAAACAGGCTGGTTTCTGAGGGTTACAATATGGGAGAGACATAAAGTGCTTTGATTATAAATAATGAGGTAGCTGGGGAAACTTAAACCCCAGGATCTAGCAGACTTCACCAGCCTGGGATTTTACAAAAGGCAAGGTTGGATGGTTTTGTTTTAAAATAGTGTTTATGTTATCAGAGGGATATGAGAAAGTGAAACTGACCCCACTTTCCTAATACCTAGCTCCACGCCTCATCGGCAGCCACTAGGAACAGCACATAAAGAAATTAGCACATTTATACAAACCTCAATATCCCCCCTTCCTCTTTGCTTTTATTAGTGTTAAAAGGTAAACTGAGGCACATTAAAATGTTGGAGAGTTTGAGCAAACATGCATCCAAACAGGGCAGCACCAAACCAGAAGTGATTAGGATCACCCCAGTGACAGGAGCTGGGGAAGAGATTTTTATAGAGACACTGAAGCAAAGCAAGGAAATTATTTGATTGGCTACAGCTCTCTCAGTTGCTTATTTAGGAGAGCCTCCTTGGCTGTTTGTGATTGGTTGTCCTTCAGTTTCACTTCCTCAGATTCCAGCGCGTGGACTCTGGATTGAGTTTTGATTCGCTCTGTAAACTACAAGGCATTAGACCCGCCCCCACCTAAGGGCCCCCTGTTTAAAGACTTTAACACTAGCTAAGCGTTATCTATACTTTGACAAGGTTTTTGATAGGTAGACCCTCCTCTAACTTCTGTTAAGTCTTCCGTACTGAGTCTATAAGTTAATTCAAAAATAGAAAGAACAAAGTAATACAATTAGACCTATAAAGAAAACAAAGTCTTGTGTTGTACAAAAGAGAATTTTCCAAGCAACGAAGTCTAATGAAACCTCTTTTCATTTCTTTGTGACTTTTTTCATTCACTCAGGCTGTGCCCTAGTGCCCTCTTTTTTATATCCTATATCATCCTCTTTCACGGATTCCTTTTTTACTCTGCTAAAATATCTCCTAAAGCAATTTTTTTTCTGTGTAGAATATGTGAGAAGTAAACTCTGATATATGTCTACAAGTGTTTTATTTTGGCTGTAACCTGACTAATGGTTCATCCAGACAGAATTTTAGATTCAAACCATCTTCTCTCAGAATTTTAAAAACAATGCTCTATATTTATTGCCCCTAAAGCTGCTAATGAAAACAGTCTATGTTTCTTTGTTGATAACACGTATTTTGCTCTCTTGGAGCCCAAGAGATTCTCTTTCTAGCCTAGGATTTGTGAAATATATATTTTTCATTAATCCAGGATTTATCTTTTTCGATTAATCCGTCTCGGCCCTCAGTGCACTGTTCCAGGTGAAGATTCAACTTCTCAGCTCAGAAAATGATCTTCCTATTTTTTCTCTGACTGCTTCATTTCCTGCACTATTTTTGTTTTCCCCTTCTAGAATTGCAGTTGGATGGATGTTGAACCCCTGGACTTATCCTTCATGTTTCTTTATTTGCTTCTCCTGTTTTCGACCTCTGTCTGTTACTCAACGTCCTAGACTTTATCTTTGTGATCAGTTAGTTGTGTTGATGTTACTATTTAAGCCACCCATTGGCTTAAATTTTGAATTCAGCATCATATTTTTAAATTTCCCATATCTAGTTTTTATTTGCTGACTGCTCACTCTTTTATATTGACCTTTCGGGATTATATTGATACGATATGCTCTCAAATTTTAAAATAATAAATAGTGTTTTAAGTGTTTCTAAGTGTCTTGTGCGCCCTGAATTTGCTCTGCTGTTCATCTTGGTCTTTTTTCATGCTGTTGGGTTTGCCTCAAATCTGATTATCCTTAGTTTTCCAATTATACTTATGAATGAAAGATAATATGGGCTCATTGTGTATACTGTTATAGTTTTCCTGGGCAGCTGTATACATCTTTTATGCCAGTAATCCTCCCCCTTTGAGCAGTACCGTGTTTAAATGCCCATTATAACAACTTAAGCCCCACCATCCTACTTGCCGGCAATGTGTCTCCTGGCTATTTCAGAGCTTTCTACAGAGGCTCTTGCATGTGTCCAGGCACAGATCTTTCTGGTCTGTCTGCTCCAGGCTCTTCATCATGCCCATATGCTTCTGCTTCTGCTTCTGTTTCTGCTGCTAGAATTCTCTCTTCCCCTCCCTTGGGTCCCCGTCTGGAGCAGGGCACCAAGTGGGAGTGTGTCCTCAGTAAACCATTGGCCAATGCAACCTCATCATAACATAGAAGTACAAATGAATGTGTGGCCACAGCATCTATCTAATCTACCAAGCCATCTCCAGATAATCCCAGCCTGGAAATATATCCAGGTTGTTTCTCCTAAAACAATCAGAAGAATTAAAACAGACTTGTGGTTGCCAAGGGGGAGGGGATGTGGACGAGGGATGGACTGGGAGTTTGGGATTAGCAGATGCAAACTATTATATAGAGAGTGGATAAAGAGCAAGGTCCTGCTCCATAGCACAGGGAACTCTATTCAATATCCTGTGATAAACCATAATGGAAAAGAATATGAAAAAGAATATATATGTATTTGTATAGGTGGATCACTTTGCTGTACAGCAGAAAGTAACACAACATTGTAAATCAACTAGACTTCAATAAAATAAATTTTTTAAAATCTATGTATAATGTGTAAGTCAGCACATACACAACTACACCAAAAATAAATGTGAGACACCCTCACCAAAATAAACACTGAGCAGAAAAAGCCACAGCAGAATTATGGAATCTTTTAGGTGAGAGGCTGAAGGCTTTCTGTACTCTTCCTGTAAAGATAAATAAAATCCCACTGGTACAAACTGACACAATGCCAACCGAAATCTTACTTGGATATTTTTATCCTTGAGTTTCGGGGGAATAAGAACAGAGAAGTAAAGACACAGAAATTGCAATTACAGTTGGATTTATCAGTGAACTGGAGATTAGAGTGTGTTCATATCTAAGCCAGTTTTCTCTACCTTCCCTATAAGGGCCAATGTGGGGCAGGACAAAGAAAGACTGCCTCAGGTGAAATATCGGTCCATTCCGCACAAAACATGAGGGAGGAGGACTATGGAGACAGCAGCTCACCTCGTCTTAAAGCCATCTGAGACCACACCAGGACTCAGTGATACTGGCCATCAACCTGATGAGACCAATGCGTCCACATTCTTTCTTTGCTCTCATCTTTACCAAGACCTTTGGGGCAGATGCAAAGTTGTGATTGGGGCAGTGGGTGGGCGGGGAGGGACATGCTGGAGAGAGACAAGGAAAGAAGAAAAGACAGTACCTGAGTGAAACCTGCTACGAAAGAGCTGATCTTTGATGAGAAATGGATTCCCAGGCCACTGACAGGCCAGGGCCACAACCAGTGTCCAAGGAGCGTGGGCAGCCCTGCAGATGAGGAAGGAGAGTTCTGCTGGGGAGAATATCTTCCAGAGAAACTAGGAATGCAATTCCAAGAGACTATCGGCAAATACGTCTTAATGCTATGGGCAAAGAACCATAATTAAATATTATGAAACACATAAACTAACTTCTGAGAAAAAGCTACTAGCAATAGACAAACCCTAATACAGAGCAGGCTTAGCACTAAAAACAACAAAAAAAGAAAGGACGGAAAAGGTAACAAAACAACAGGCAGCGGACTTCCCTGGTGGCACAGTGGTTAAGAATCCGCCTGCCAATGCAGGGGACACGGGTTCGAGCCCTGGTCCGGGAAGATCCCACATGCCGCGGAGCAACTAAGCCCGTGCGCCACAACTACTGAGCCCGTGCGCCTAGAGCCCGTGTTCCGCAACAAGAGAAGCCACCGCAATGAGAAGCCCGCGCACCGCAACAAAGAGTAGCCCCCGCTCACCACAACTAGAGAAAGCCCGGATGCAGCAACGAAGACCCAACGCAGCCAAAAGTAAATAAATTTATTAAAAAAAAAAAAAAAAAGGCATGGAGGTGGTGGCTGAGCAAGCCCCCTTCTCTGGGGGTTCACGTGGTATACATGGGGCAGGGAGGGGAGGACATTTCTCTTTGAAGCTGGGAATCTTATGCCCAGGAGGAAACTGTGGTTAAAAGAAATTAAATGACTTCACAACAGTTGGTCTGCTAATGGGTGTCAGAAATCTGAAACCTGATCAGTTTCATTCAAAATGAGATCTCGCATTCTCCATGCAACATCCGACATAAATAGTATGCAGAGAACGAATGGCAAGATATTCCTCTAGAAGCTCAACTGTGATTTACATGTAAAGTATTAAGAACACCAGACTCTATGCTGCCGCTGCCCTGGCCGCCGCCTGGCCACACAACCTACACAAGACAGGAAAATCCCCACACTTAACACTCAGATTACAAAGTAATTGCACGCAAATAACCATCTTTAACGTTTCAATACAACGTAAGCAATGCAATTGTGATTTTATCTGCATTATATGAACAAAGACATTAAGGTCCATAGCATTTAAATGTGCTACCCTGTTAACTCGGAGACCCTTTTCCAGGCAATCATCACTTCTCAAGCCATTGGAGTGAAGTAGAGATTAAGAAATTGTTGTTCAGTGGAAGCTTCTCAGCTCGGCATAACCAAGAAAACAGAGCAGCCTCTAGACAAAACCTTCCAGGTCTCGCCTTCCACTGTCAATGGCAGGTATCGTGACACCTACCCCACCGGGCTCACCATTGCCCTAACACCTCTAGCCCTTATTCTAAGCAGACACGGTTTCTCTTCCTCACTGTAGGTACAGAGCATCCCATAATAATGTGAGGGGAGAAGTCTAGGAGTCCTGCAAGGATTGGGTGTAACTGTTGGGTGCCCTGAGGACCAGGACCTTGCCATGGACCTTCCACGCTACCCTGGCTTGGCCATGAGCTGGTAGTTTCCATACGAGCTGTTGGACCCTGACAGTTGGGTTTCTGTTCTGTACATGTGGCGTCTGCTCCCCTTTCTGGCTTGTCATCCATCCAGTTTCGACATCTCTGCTTCTGTTGTCTGTTTTATCACTTATCTCTTCCTGTCTCTATTTCAGAAAGATTCGAAAAGTCATTCTTGAAATATTTAAATCATTCTCTCATTGCGTACTGTGTACAACTTCTCTTCAGTATTCCAAAGCACCCAAGAGCACATCCCTGAAAAGCAGAACCAGGACCTGAATTAAAAACTCTGACTCCAGGTCCTGTGGACTTTCCTCCCCCCACCCCTCAATGCTGCCTCCTGGTTTCCATCTCTCCATCTGCAAGGTTTAGGATGAGACCAAACCAGGGAATCTTACCCTGAGGTCCAGAGGCTGAAGAAAGATTCTTCAATGGGCTTCATGGAAAACGGTTCTCAGTGCCTTCCCACACACAGCATTCTGTTGTAAGGATATATGTGAATTTTCCTAGGTAACAGTTTCTGTGACATTTAAAGTAGGTCAAAGATTCCCACAAGGTTAAGAATCACTTTCAAAGATTATGTCAACATTCTAGAAGCCAATGTAAAATGCTAAAATGGTCTAGATTAAAGTTAGCTTTACTATGCATCAGATATCTGGCTTAGTAATTAAAAAGAAAAAAATCAGGAGACTCTTTGGCTCAAATGAAATCTTAATCTAATACACGCTGGAGGGTGGGCCTGCCCTTCAGCCTCTGGTCCCTCTGCAGTAACAGGGCATCGCCCCACAGAACGCGTGTGCCGGGAACTGAGTCTGCGATCTCTGATCAAGCTCCATCCTCTGGAGGGCATGAATCCCTCCTTCCACACCGCCAGCTGTTGCTCAAAACTCCAGTAAAAGGTAACTTGCTGCCTTAGAGATCTGATTGCTAGAAAGACCTCGCTGATACTGAAAAAAGACGTGCTTCCCTGATGCTGCCAGCAATTGTCCCTGGTTCCATCTGCTGGACAGAGCTGTCAACCCTGCTCTGCTCACCAGCTGGTCAGGTTTGAGGCAGGGCTCACTTCCACCGGGGTTTTCTTTCTCTGCCTTCAACACAGTGCCTTCTGCAGCCCTCCAGAGACAGGGCACTGTCTCGGAACCTGCTCTGAATGGTCAAGGCTGCTCCTGATGAAGGGTGCCCAGAAATGAACACAGTACCTGGGGAAAGTCTAAAACTCCCTGGAAGGGCTAGAATTCTCACCCTTCCCACACACATACCTCCATGCCACAACTTACCACCTTGCAATAAATGTCTGCCTGTGTTGACTCCCTCACCCTATGGGAAGCTCATCAAGAGAGGGAGAAATCCTCGACCGATTTCAATATCTCCAGCCCCTAGACCAGTCCATCTAAATATGTATAACCGTCTCCTATGCGCCAGGCATTTTTATAGACACTGGATACTCACCCACAAACAAGACTGACGAAATATTTGCTCTCCTGGAATTTACATTCTAAAAGGGATGGGGAATGAGTGGAGAAGGGCAGTATTTGTCACATAGGAAGCATCCAATAAAACATTCATGGACGCAGTAAATGGCCAAGTGAAAGGCAGGGAAGACTCATACCCCATTTAGCAGCTGGCTACATTCTCCATGACAATCCATGCATCTGTGGAAATTCCAAATGGCCTGTGTTTGCCTAAAGGCCTGAGAGGGCTCTTGGAGAGCCGCAAGCATCCTTTCCCCCAGAGCAGTGCAGGGAGGGTGCACAGCAGATCAATTTCAGCAGGACATTTACATGAGGTCCTCTGCAAGCTTCAAAAAGCCTTTGCTCCTTCAAGCATGGCTACTCCCAGGAAGAACGGGGGAGCTCTTTATAGCAATTGCTGATCGTCACCTAAGTGGGCAAAGGAACCTGGAAGCTTCAAACACATCTCTCCTGGCCTTCAGCCCTGGGCTTTCTCGCAGATGCGCTTTTCAGGAATGAGATGGGTGAGCAGATGGGTGGTTCGCTGACCGGCTCAAAATACTTCCCAGAGCCCAGAAAGCAGGGTGATTGCTATTCATCCCACTCCCACAGATGACTATGCTCAACCGAGAGACTTTAAACTCAATTGTCATAACGACAGGTTATCTGATTGTGGAGATTTTCTGATGGTTTTGTCTTAGGACTTGGTCTCCTATTTTCAGTCACAGATTGTTATCAGACTGTGGATCTAGCATCTCCAGCTCATTCTTGCTTATTCTGGCCTCTGCTTTCTCTACTTAACCTTCGATATGCAAACATAATATCCACAGAGAAAAGAGGAAAGACCCTCTACCGGGTTGCAGATGGGCTGCAATGGCCACTGCAGTTGGCGAGATTGCTATTCCTCTCAGACTAGTTGGAAACCTTTCCAGCAGCTTCTCAGATATCCCAGACCCTAAACCACTGAATATCAAATTATCTTGCAAACCCCTTACCTTACCATATAGAAACTGAGGCCCAGAAAGAGGAGGTGATTTTTCCAAAAGTTTCTCAGAGAATTGAAGCAAAAACCAAGATGACTTTGCCGCCCCACCTAGAACTGTTTTTTTTCCCATTGTTTGGAAATAGCCAGCCATCCCTAAGGGACCCTGAGTCCCAGTTCCCATGAGGAAATGTGGAAAGTCAGAGCTGGAGTCCAAACCTTCTACTGACACACAGCGAAACTGAGAACCAGAGGATGGAAGGGATGACACAGTCTGGTCAGGCCCTGCCCAAGCAGAGAGCAGGGGCTCAACTCATGGCAGCTGAGTCTGAATCTAAAGGGGGAAATGATTTCCATTTATGCTGAAAGTGTGCTTAGAGATATGGTCCTTTTCTTTGGAATCTCAAGCCCAATAATGAATGGTAAAGACCTAGCTTCTATTACTGTGAAAACACAGAGCCGGGACCTCAGAGCAAAGCTGCCCTCTTCTCTGGATACACCAAGCCCAGCAAAAGGAACTCCAAGGTGGGTCTCCTTACTGGTTTTATGATGGTTGATGCACACGGCATTTCCTCCTTACCCATCCTTGGCATGAGGCTATTAGCATATTCACCAGGCTCTCGCCCTCCAAACTTGGGAGCGAATGCGTAAGTTATCACATGAATCGCTCTACAGCAGAGCTTCCAGTCATGGTCCTAACCAGACTCCCAATGGCTCACCAAAACCTTCAGAAGGAAGGGCCTCCAGATACGCTTGTAACAAGCCTCACTATGCTTGTATCAAAGAGACACTTTATTTCCTTAATTCCACACATGAGGAGAGCTGAAAGAGCTACTAACAATATAATTTCTTAGCAATTTAATGTATATTTTCACATTAGCGTCTAGAAACATTCTTCAGTGGCAAATAATGAATGTATCTGCTATAAAATTAGCTACTGTTCCTAAGAGCTACAGAATTCCACTGCAATGTCAACCTAGAGAAGTCATAGAATTATAGAATCTAATTATTTGGCAGAAAATATTCAGGGTAATCTAGATTTACTAATGCATCCTCCTATCCCCCAGTAATCAGTGTGGTTCCTTACACATAGTAAATGCTCAAGATATCTTCATGTAATTATTCATTCATTCATTAGTTAATTAATTAATGATCCTCAACTCCATTTAACATCTGTGGAAACTGCGCCTCCAATATGGGGTGTGATTTCCCCAAACTCACAAAATGTCAAAGTCGGAATTTAAACCTAGGTGTTCAGATTCTTAGGAATTTACTTTTCTTACTCACTATGTCTCTCATATAATCCCTTCTACTTTCTTAAATGAATATTTCAAATATCCCAAGAGTAGCCTCAAAGTAAGCTATCTTCTTTTTTCTTAATTTTTTCCCGCTTTATTGAGATACAATTAACATGCAACATTATGTAATAGACACAAGATGTTCAACATGATGTCTTGATACATGTGTATATTGCAAAACGATTATCACAATAAGGTTTGTTAACATATCCATTACCTCACAGGGCGCCCTTTTTTGTGTATATGGTAAGAAATTTTAAGATCTAC
The DNA here is from genome assembly GCF_003031525.2 of Neophocaena asiaeorientalis asiaeorientalis. Taxonomy (NCBI): domain Eukaryota; kingdom Metazoa; phylum Chordata; class Mammalia; order Artiodactyla; family Phocoenidae; genus Neophocaena; species Neophocaena asiaeorientalis. The sequence continues at coordinate 309,120 of NW_020173416.1, forward strand.
TCAACTTTCAAGTATACAGTACTGTGTTATTAATTATAGCCACTATGAGGTGACATTCCAGACCTTACCTGTCCTGTAACTGGATGTAAACTATTTTCAAATACAGTTTGAGAAGGCACCGTGTGTGCTCCTTTGCAAGCACAGCAAACAGACTGTAGAAGCCATTTTACCAAGTCCCAAGGGGGGAGTCTTGCTGCTCTACAAATCTCCTATTTCTCCAGGCAGCGGTGAGGGTGAATTATCGATTCATTCAACTAAAAAAAGCTTCTGATCCCCTACTATAAATCACATAGAGTGCAAGCGCTTCAGATACAGTATCTCATTTAATTCTCACCGCAACTCTGCAAACTCAGTATCATTCTCTCCATTGCACCATTGACAAAACCGGGCTCCAAGCACCAGATCACACAGCTAGTCACTGACAGAGCTAGGACTTGAACCCAGGTCTGGGTGACTTTCGGAGATACGAGTTCACCTTCTATGAAGTTATGGAAGAAGAATGAAACCTTGCCCTGCCTGGGGGGACTCTTACTCTAGCGGGGACTATGGCAGCTAAGAGGTGATTACAGCACCACGTGGTAGGCTCTAAGACAGAGGTAAGACGGAGCAGGGTGTGACTTGGAGGACAGGGTGGCACACCTAGCCCGAGGCTGGGTGGTGGAGGGTGAGGGGCGCAGGGTCAGGGAAGGTCTTCCTAGGAAGGTGACACCTGACTTGGGTTTCCTACATGAAAAAAAAGGAAGAGAAAAGATATTGCTCCTTTAATTACTGTCCTGGTGAATATGCAAACGCAGTTCTGGAATACAATGTCTTTGAGTTGTCATTAACTTCATCAAGCAGGGAGAGTTTTAGAAGCTTTGTTTCTATAGTACTTGAAGAAGCAACTCCTCTTCTTCCTGCCTAAGGTCCCTGAGGGCTTGCAGAAAGGAAGTTTATTTTTGACTGTTGTCTACTGTACCGGGAAGGACTCAGCTTCAACCTAGCTAAGAAAGAATGCTCCACCTACAGTCTGCAGGTCACGATCTTGAGTTCAATTCTATGTCAGACAGATTTGTACCATTTTGTATCCATCAGCAAATTTGAGTTTTATCCCCCAGTTTGCCTACTGGCAGAGAACAGAGGAAAGGAAATAGGGAGGAAAATGTTTCCCATTTGGCTGTAGAGTAGAGCAGATGTGGCCGGGAGTGATCCAGAGATGGCACAAGCCATACCACTTCCTCTAGTCCTTTCCTGCCTTAAAGCCTCTTGGTACAGCCGAAGCCGTGTTCTACTACTCCCCACCCTCCCACCATCGCCAACCCCCATGGGACTTTGCAGTTGTAGCGATTTGTCTCCTGGACGTCCCTTGGAAAGGCATGATGGACTTGTTCTCCCATGTCTAAATTATACTAGTAATGCAAATCTAAGCTTGAGATCAGCACGAACTTCCAAGTGTTACACACTGAGGGATCACATCAGCCAAGTGCAAGGAACCCTGATCTTTTAGTCTATCCAGCTCATTAGACTAGGGATTTACATTGTCCCGAAGATTGATGTTTATTTGTTTAATATAAGAACTCTGAAACCCTCATTAGACAGGATGAATCTTCCTTTTATCGAACACGTCCTCTATGATAGACACTATAGTAAGTCTTGACATTGTTCATTGTATTTAATCCTCAGAGCCGCCCTAGGAGGTAGTTATCATTAGTCCCATTTTACAGATGGCGTTAAGTCATTAGGTAACTGACCTTGAGGCAGATAGAGAGTTGCATTTGTGTTAAACTCCTCTCAGAGATGCTTCTGAACCTAGATTGTCCAACAGTGAAACCCTTGCTCTTTTTTTTTTTTTTTTTAAACAATCTGGCTGTCTGCCTGAATTCCCACACATCTTAGATGTCCACGGACGCAAGTTGGGAGAAAACCGTCTTCATTGCACTGGTGGCAGACTTGAAATTACTAATTAAACATTTTTATTCTCTGGTCTTCTTTAACTTCAGGTGGTAGAACAACTCCTTTTCACCCTCTCTGCCCCTCAGGAAGGACCCTTCCTCCCTCAGGCATCCCCCCTAAGCCTAGCCCAGGGCATCCCACCAGCTTCCTGCCTTGTTCCAGGAAACTGGCACCCCAACAGCAGCAGCACCTTAGCAGAGTTCCAGAACATTCCTCCATGAAAAGCCCATGAAGTGGTGCTCCCATCCCCTGGTGCTCACAGAGTGGATTATAACATGAAGTCAGCAGAGAGATCTGACAAGAGCTCCAAGGGCCACCATCTTCCTCATTTCTTTCTCTTTCAGGTGACAGATTTGAGAGGTGGTGTTTTAATCAGCTCAGGTGCTATAACAAAAAACACCATAGCCTGGGCAGCTTATAAACAACAGGAATTCATTTCTCATAGTTCTGGAGGCTAGATCAGCGTGCCCTCATGGTCAGGCTCTGGTGAGAACCCCTTTTCAGGTCACAGACTTCCCAATTCTTTTCTCTGTGTGAAATAAAGTCAACTTTAATTAAGCATTGCTCATATACTTTAACATTCTTACTCATTTAACATTTTCTGAATACCTGCTAGGGGGTCAGTCACAAGTCACTCTCCTTCTTCAGATTTGTCAGTGCTTCCCATCACCTTCCAGTGCTTTGCTACTCAAAGTCTGGTCCATGGACCAGCAATAGCAGCATCCCCTGGGAGCTTGTTAGAACCAGAGGATCTCAGGCCTCTGCCAACAGACTGCCCACTTCTCACTGTGTCCTTATATGACAGAGAACGCAAAGAGGACGCAAGCCCCCTGTATAACATTTATAAGGGCGCTAATCCCATTGTGGGATCTTCACCCTCATAACCTCATCTAATCTTCAGCACCTCCCAAAGGTCCCACCACCTAATACCATCCATAGGGGTGGGTAGAGTTTCAATACATGCATTTTGGGAGGACATAAACATTCAATCCATAACAGGAGTACGTAGATGCTTTTTCCCCTTCCTCTCCCTTTGGCTCTTTGAAAATTTAATCACACAAACATTCGTTTCGCACCCACTCAGTTCTAAGCCCTGTGCTAAGCAAGAGGAACCCAGAGAAAATTCAGGGTCTGGTCAGAGAAAGAATATAAAATAGAAAGTCCAAGGCTAATGGGATGAGCGCTGTGGTGGAGGCCTGTGTAAAGTGCTCTGAGTACACAGAGGAGGGGCAGAATCGTTCAGCCTGCTGGGTTAGGGGCGTTTCTATGCCCCCCTGGTCTCCACGGTGCCAGCAATGCAAGCCTTTAAGCTGAGAAGCAACTGGTCAGCTGTGCTTTAGGATAAGCTTTCTGGCAGTGAGCATTTTCAAGGTCAGAAACACCCAGCGCCCAGCAGAGAACCTGATAGGAAGTTCACCGATTCCAGCACTGCTGATGGAGTTCCTATGATATGCCAGCTCTGGGCACATAATGTGCGGCAGTGAAGTCCCCACCCAGAGAGAGTAAAACAGTCAAGTCAACAGGATATTAAATGCAGAGAGATGTCGGCACTTAGGAGAAGCAACTCACCCTGTCTGGAGAGTGTAAGCCCGGCTGTCCAGACACGACATTTAAGCTGTATCATGATGGAAAAGTAGCAGTTAACCAGAAAAATGGAGCAAAAGTGGGGGGTGGGGAATGAGCAGGGAAGAATGTTCTAGGCAGAAGAAGTGGCATAAACAAATGCCTGAAGGCAGGAGAAAGTGTGTCTCGGTGAGAGTCTGGCCCTGGTGAGCGTGGCCAGAGTTGTGAGGTGAAGCTGAGACAATGGACAGGACAGGACACATTTGTTCAACTTAACTGCAATGGCTGCAAGGGGGACAAAAAGCTGGAGGGGACAAGCACAGAGGCAGGGAGGCCATTTGGAGCAGAGTAAGGAGAATTTGATGGAGGAAGAAGAAAGTCAGAACTAAGGCAGTTAGAGTGGAGATGGAAAGAAAGCATCAGAGGGGACCCTCAGAAAGACACCAATAGACGACACAGGGAAAGGATCCACGTTCATTTCAGGAAAGGATACAAGAACGACCGACCGTAAGAACACTGAACAGAGCAAGCACCCCAGCAGGACTGTCCACAGTGAAGGGCAAACACCCCCTCGGGCTTTCAGATCCCAACCGTGGGGACTGCTGACAACGGGATTGTCTGATCCAGATGAGAACCCCTTAGTCCCATGGAGTGGTGGGCGGAGTGTATGTCTTTGGCCAACCCCAATTTTCCTAAAGACTCTGGCTACCCCTAACTGGTTCTCTACCCAGATGCAGAGAACCAGTAAGAACCGCGGCCCATTGCCGAGATCAGTTTCCAAAGGGCTCCATCCCCCAGCATGTCTATGCTTTAGACCTGTCTGAAATCAAGTCCCACAGGGAATAAGGGAAGGGAAAAATAGCACTGGAATGACTCCCAGCATGGACTGTGCTGTGAGCCACTGAGATGGGAGGAGGAACGGGTCTTGATGGAGATGACGGCGGTAGGCAGAGGAGGGTGTAGAAGACAGAGGGATGAAAATTATCAAAAAGCAGATGCCTCAGAAGATATAACCATGGGAGGCGATGCTTCCTGGAAAGGACTGTGGTGCCATGGATGGGAGAGGCAGGGACACTAGGCAGAATATTTTACTTCCCTGAAACTCAGAGCCCCCAGCAATAAAATGGGACCACAATCCCTGCTCAGTTTGGGGACTAGGTTGTCTCTTGGGCCCCTCCAGTTCTAAAGTTATATGAATTGATGGATGGAAGTTCAAGCTCCTCTGGGGGAAGTTTCCAATCCTTCCCTAATCCCGCCTGTACCCATCTTTCCAGCCACACTCCATGACTCCCCTTCCAAAAGCTCTTCTTCAACCAGGCTGGGCTCCTTCCTGGTTCCTCCTTATGCCCATGTCTTCTCAGCCCCACTGATTCCAGCCCTTAGCCCTACCTGCGGATTCTGTCTCTCAACAGAATACAAGCGAACACAACTCAGACCTTACACCTGTTCCATCCTTCCCACTAAGGAAGCCTTCCCAGCTGCCACTGATTGAGCACCGACTAAGTACCAGGATATCTGTTACTTCACTTCTTCAACACTATGAGCAACTTGAAGGTCACCGATATTAGAGGACATGCCAAGTTCACTCATTCGGTAAACAGCAGATTTGGATCCAAAGCCATGTCATGCTGATTCTGGGGTCTGAGATCAGTCTCCTCCAAGGTCATCTAACCTTCCACACTTAAGTCTATTCCTGCCTCTGCAACAGGTTCTCACATGTGACAAATTCGCCTCATCCTTTAACTTGCCATGTGTTTTAAACTCATCACTAAGCCAGCCTGTGAAGTCAGGAACTATACCTTCCACATCTTATGATTGCCCAAGAGTCACATTTAATTTAAATTAATATATGCTCTGTAGAGACAGAAGCCAGGGTCCAACGGTGGGAAAAGCCCAGGCTGAGAGCAGCAGCCTGGGTTTCAGCGCCCTCCAACAACCAAACCTCCCCTGTGTCTTTGGAGGGTCCCTTTCACTCTTGGAGTCTATTTTCTCATCTATAAAGGGTTGGATTTAATGATAGCTAACTTTCCTTTTGGCATTTGATGTTAAATGAGCAGAACCTTTAAGAGTAAATGCTAAGGGGCGTGAGAGCTAACCTGCTTACAGACAGGGAAGCTCTGAGGAACCAGCTGAGTAGCTTAACAACAGGAAGGAAGGAGACAAAGGGGCCCAAGTGGCAATAATGGAGAAAATCTATCACTCGATTCCTGAGATTTATTTTAGAGGAATGAAAAATGAAGGGCGGAGACCTGAAAGAGGAAAGACTCTTTTAGGAGCAATGGAACGTGGATACCTGTTACAAAGCTTCCACCTTTAATTACTCTTAAAGGTGGTCATTAATTTAATACTTTTATAGGGCTTGGCTTTTGAGAAAGTAGACAGTTATGGAAAGGGATCGATGATACACAGAGAATGATTTTGAAAAGTAAGTAATCAAAGGAATACACAGGGTGCATGCCTGGTCCTTAAAATGAAGACGGGACCCTGTATCAAGGATAGTATGGGGGTCTTACTAGGTCAGAAAGTAGAGGGGCTCTGTGATCACAAACTAGAGGACCTAGAACGTTAGAAACTGAAAAGTAAGTTCCAAGGTTTACAAAAGGGATCAGGAACGAAGAAAGACGGGACGGCAGGGGGCATGGAAGGAAGGCAAAGTGACGTTAAAGACGCTGGGTGGTCCCGGTTTAGGATTTCAGGTTCACAACTTTCAGGATGATGAAGAAGGAAAGAACAGTGATGAACTCTCTGTGAACATATGGCAACAAGCATGGCAGTCAGGCTCCAGGTACCTGCTCCTGTCCCTGCTCCACTACCGATTGGCTCTGTGACCTTGAACAAGTCACTTCACCTTAAAGAAACTGCTTCTTCATCTGAAAATTGAGTCATAATATTTACCTGCTCTAACCAAGCTCCACCAGCAGCAGGCAAGGTCTGTAATGCGCTAGGAAACTAAGATACCCTGTACCAATCCACAGCATCTTACGACAATAGAGAGTCATCCTTTTCACCCTCTGGTGGCATCAGGCTCAACAGTCTCTCCCTCTGCACAGCACCCGCCCTGCTCTACATCTCAGGATCTTCACTTTGACCATTGCAACTACCTTCCGCTTTGCCATTTCAATCCATCAACAACCAGCGCAATGTTTCCAAATTGCAAGTGTGCTCAACTCTCTCTTTCTTATAACCCTTCCCATCATTTCTAGGTTACATTTCAAGCTCCTTAAGAATGCCTACAACCTTCCCAACCTGTCTTCAATACTCCATCTCCAAACGTTGCTGACCCCTTGCTGTCACAATCCCTATATTGCAGCCAAGTTGAGCTACTAGGAATTTCCTCAAGACACCCTGATCTCCCATGATTCCAGGCTGTACTACATGCTCATATCCTTTTCCTGGAGTGGCTTTCCTACCTGACATGTTCCAACTTATCCTTCAAGACCCACTTCAAATACAATCTTCCCTGAGAAGGTTTCTCCAACTCGCCCAGGCTGTTAATATTGCTGTTATCTTTGATTTTTAACCCGAACGTTTATTTGTTCACACTGGAATTTCTACCATTTCCCTTAGGAAAAAAGTGTTCCATAAACGGCTGATTGAGTTTGATTCTCTACTTTTTCCTTTGTAGCCCCGAAAATTCTACATTACTGACAGCTCCAAGGTCAGTGTTTTGGAAATAATGGGTTTTTTAAATTTTATTTTACACTATTTGCTAAGACTAAGCGAACTTGGGGTAAATGAGTACGATTTTGGGGTCATCCTCTGCTGTATGGAATATTTCTGTAAATGTAAGAGATCTGGCAGGGGATGGGGGAGGGGGGGAATTCACCTGCTTTTGTTGATTCTGGAGAGTCAGTATCTAATTGCAAATTCCCTCTGTGCCCTCATGATACTCTAAGCAAAGCTCTAGCCGAGGGCTTCCCTGGTGGCACAGTGGTTGAGAGTCCGCCTGCCGATGCAGGGGACAGGGGTTCGTGCACCGGTCCGGGAAGATCCCACATGCCTAGGAGCGGCCGTGGCCGCTGAGCCTGCACGTCCGGAGCCTGTGCTCCGCAACAGGAGAGGCCACAACAGTGAGAGGCCTGCGTAACGCAAAAAAAAAAAAAGCTCTAGCCGAGCCTTTATCCCACTACTTCTCATTGCTACCTACTTCTCAGCCTCCCAGAGAAGGCCCAGATGCTCTACGGCCTGGGACGATGTATCCACTTCCATGTTCCTCAGCAGCCAGCCTAGTGTATGAGAGACGGTTGGTATTCAATTGAGAAATGTTCAGAGTTAACAATAGCTAACATATACGGAGGGCTTACTATGTGCCAGGCAGGCACTGTCCTAAACACCTTCTGTGTAGTAACTCATTTAATTCTCAAAATAAACCTATGAGATAATAAGCATTATAATTATCCCCATTTTAAAGATGAGAAAACAGAGGCCCAGAGTATGCATAGAAGTCTGATTTAGAACTTCAACACTCTGGCAAGAGAGCCATACCCCTACCACGACACTTCACTGCCTCTCATGTTGAATAAACAAACCATTTATGAGTTCCATTCTAATGGAGCTCTTTAGCCTTTTATCAGTTTTGAGAAGGGAACAAGACAGGCTGGTCTAAATGCTGAGCGATTTCATTCAATGTTCACTGAATGATTGCTTTGTGCCAAATATTTGTCCTGATTTCTTGGGGAACCAAGATGAGTCAACATTGTTTCTGAAAAAAATGAACAAAATCTGGCTTTCCTTCAAATCTATCACCAAAAGTAACATTTCCCGATCATACTGCCTGTTTTTGAGATAGACAGAAATTGTCATCCAGAGGCCAGCCTCCCAGAACCAGGCCATCTTCACACTGGCAGACCTAAAGAAGTGGCTTTAAAGACCCACAAAAGGAGGTCATCGATGCTCAGGGCAACAAGCTGGACAAAACGTTATTCTCCCGACAGCTGGTCCAGAATTCCTCTTAGGAATACAGTTTTTTTTGGAAGAGCTGAGTCCTTGTGGTATGAGTGTCGGCTGCCCTCATAATGTCCATAAAGGAGAGCTGAAGAGGAGGATAAAAACTTGCTGTCTCCAAGAAAGCAATCTTGGAGGAATGGGGGTGAGGAGGGAAGGTGGGAGAGGAAAGAAGAGAACCAGGATAATAGTAAAAATTATGATTTAGTTCTCCTAACAACCCTCTGATGTAGGCACTATTATTCCCATTTTACAATTGAGGAAACTGAATAGTTAAGTCAGCAGAAGTATGTGTGATTTCCTTTCCCTTTGAATTCCTCCATTTTCCCAAAATTTTACCAAAATCTTTAAAATTATAGGTGAGTATGAGTCTGGATATTTTTGTTGAACGTGAATATCAGCGCTAAGTCCCACGTGTGGGTTGAACTAGAGTGAAGAGGAGGCTGTAGTACATGCCGGGCGTTGATGAACCACACATTCGCACCTTTGAAAGTTTGCAACTAGAAGGTTCGCATGTAGGGGACTTACTGTACAAGAATAGCCACCACCGTGCAACGCTGAGGACAGAGGGTTACACGTGAGTGCTGTAATTAGTTGAATTGCTGGGAAGCAGAAGGAATGTTCTTTAAATCTGCAGGGATTCAAACTAAAGTAACCCTGGAGTGATGGAAGAATTTTCAATGGGTGTGTGAGCACAGAAAGTGCTTTCAAAAAAAAAAACAAAAAAAGGAGGACTAAAATGATGGTTTATACTAAATATCTGTTTTCCTTCTGGGAATCTGGAATTTCGGTATGTTCTAAAGAAGGGTGCCTACAATGACCAGCCCCAAATTAAAACCATAGGCACTGAGTCACTAATGAGCTTCCCTGTTTGCAACATTTCACATGTGTTGTCACAGCTCGTTGATGAAAGAATTAAGCAAGTCCATTGTGATTCCACTGAGCAAGGACTCTTGGAAGCTTGAGCTCAGTTTCCTCTGGACTCCAGCACATGTGGTATTTTTTTCCCTTTGAAGATTTTGCTTTGAATGTTTTCACTGTAACAAACCCTAAGTGTGAAAATGACAACATGGTGAGACCTGTGAGTTTTCTTAGTGAAACATCAAACTTGGGGGCTGCCTTGGTGACCTTGGATGCAGTAGGGCAATACAAAGATTTTAAGCATAAAATGTATTACATGAGGACAACATTTCATGAGAGAAGTGGAATGGAAGGGTGAATTCTAAGAGCATAAGGAGGGAGGTAACATTTTTCAACAGTTGAACAAAATCTTACTCACCATTTTTTAAATGGAGAATTCTGGGTACCAAACACTATGATATTTAGAATCCATTGGATACATTTAAAAGAGTGACATAAAATATGTTTTTAAATGTCAGTATTTATAATTTAGTGAAAATTTAAATTTATAGAAAATTTAGAAATATGTGAAGGAATCTGCATATTTATTTCTAAAATTTAGGGAAATAAATAAAATTTAAGACTATATGACAATTACTATAAAACAGAGGTTCTTGCTCTTAAAGAGGGTTACATATTCTTTAGTGAATCTGATGGAAGCTATGGAAGCTCTGCTTCCATAGGGGACTTCTGCTTCCAGTCAAAATGTAATAACAGGGGCCAGATTTACCCTAATGACAAAAACAACAGAAAAACACAAAGTATATACAAAACAACAGTTTTGAGACACTGGATATTAGGCAACAAAGGATATTGTTTCCTATCTCTCATTGTCCATGAGAGACAGGAAACAAATGAGGTGAGCCCTATGATTGCCCCAGTTTGCTACCTTGAGAAAATTTCTAGGTGTAGGGCAGAAACGGACAACCCAGGCAGAGCCTCACTGATCCCTTGAGTTAAGGAGCTGGAGCTGAGAATCCAGGTAGACATGAGTGGCTAGCATTCACAGAAAAGAATTCCAGAGAGGGAGAGAACTGCACAATAATACCTGGAAATTTGCAGAAGTCTTTCCCAAGTTTCAGCAGATCAGTGCATCTGTATGAGGAAATTGCCTCGAGGAATGAACTGTCAGAAAGGATAGAGGAAACAGTACTCAGTGCTCACAAGGGACAAAAATAATGCCCATTCCCACCAGCCAGATTGGAACACTTCATAATTCATGGAATGTTGGTTAGAGTACTCTTAAGAGTTTTGATCCAGTATTGGAGAATAATTAGCCCTAGACTAAACACTGCTCCGTCCTACCAAAAAATCTTAAAAGCAAGACCTGAAAACTTCAGCTGTTTCCTAGTAACTTAGGTGATTCCCACAGTAAAAATCAAAAATATTTATAAGTATACAATATCTAACACCCAAAAAGGTAAAATTTATGATGACTGCCATCCAATCAAAACTTACCAGGCCTGCAAAGAAGCAGGAAACGAGGACCAATAAGATAAAACAGACCAATGAATTGAAACCATCCATAACTGACACGTTAGAATTAGCAGACAAGGACATTAGGATAATTACTATTATCACTGTATTCCATACATCCAAAAAGTTAAGTATAAACAGGTAAATATTAATAATATTCCAATCCAACTTCTAGAAATGAAAACAATATCTGAGATTTTAAAAAATGCATTGAATGGGCTCAACGGCAGGTTAGACATTACGGAAGAAACTACAATGACATAGCAGCAGTAACTATCCAAAATACAACAGGAAAAAGAGGATCAGTTCATCAAGGGTACCTAACAATAGTAAATGTTTAGATGCTTGAAAGCAGAGATTCAAAATACATGAAGGGAAACGGATAAAACTACAAGGACAAATAGACAAATCCACATTTGTAGTTGGATGTTTTAATACTTGTATGTTGACGATTGATTTAAAAAATAAAAGATCAGGAAAAATATAGATGACTTGAAAATAATTCCAAATAACTTGATCTAATTAACATTTGTGGAACATGCCACACAATAGTGCAATACTCATACTTTTCAAGTGCACATGAAACACTGATCAGGACAGACCACATTCTGAGCAATAAAACATTTCAATAGTTTAAAAGATTCAAGTCATACAAAGGCTGTCCTCGTAACAAATGGAATTAAATTAGAAATAAAAAACTGACAGATCTCTTTAAAAATCAACAAATATTTGGAAACTATACAACATACTTCTAAATACCCTATGCATCAAATAATAAATCAAAAGGAAAATTAGGAAGTATTTTGAATGGAATAAAAATATAAACACAAGGGGCTTCCCTGGTGGCACAGTGGTTGAGAGTCTGCCTGCCGATGCAGGGCACGCAGGTTCGTGCCCTGGTCCAGGAAGATCCCACATACCACGGAGCAGCTGGGCCCGTGAGCCATGGCTGCTGAGCCTGCGTGTCCGGAGCCTGTGCTCCGCAACGGGAGAAGCCACAACAGTGAGAGGCCCCCGTACTGAAAAAAAAAAAAAAAAAAAAAAATAGAAACACAAAATATCAAAATGTATGGTATGTATGTATGGTATGCTGATAAAGCAGTACTTAGGGGAAATTTTATAGCACTAAACACATGTATCAGAAAAGAATACGGTCTCACATCAATGACCTCAGCTTTCATTCTACGAAACTAAAAAATAAACAAAGTAAACACAAAGAAAGCAGAGGGAATGAAACAATAACAATCAGAACGGAACCAATGAAACTGAAAACAGAAAAACAATAGAGCCAATCTAGTAACCAAAATCTAGTCCCTTAAGAAAACTAATTGATAACTAATTGAAAACTAAATTGATACCCTTACCCAGACTAGTCAGTTAAAAAAAAGATACAAATTACTAATATCAATAATTACTCTAAATTCTATAGATATTAAAAGGATGATAAGAAAATGCTAAACTATTTTCATGCCAACAAATTCAACCATTAAGATGAGATGAACAAAGTCCTTGAAAGGCACAAACAACCAAAGTCTAATCAAGAAGAAATACATAAACTAAATGGCTCAATATCTATAAAACAACTGAATCTGTAGCAAAGCCTGGAGCAATGCATCAACAAGCCAAAGAATGCTAAAGATTGCCAGCAACCACAAGAATCTAGTAGGAGGCAAGAAAAGATACTCTCTAGAGGCTTCAGAGAGATCATGGCTCTTGGACACCTCGATTTTACACTCCTAGCCTCTAGGACTGTGAGAGAACAAATTTCTGCTATTTCAAGTCACTTAGTTTGTGGCACTTCGTTAAAACAGCGCTAAAAACGTAGAACAGTGACAAAGAGGGATTTATCCCATGAATGCAAATGTAGGTTAATATTAAAAATCAATTAATATAATCCACCATATTAATATAGTAAAAAATGATCATCTCAATAGATGCAGAGAAAGCAACTGACAAAATTCTATGTCTATTCTTGATAAAAACTCTCAGCAAAGTAGGAATAGAAGGGAATGTCTTCAACTTCATTTTAAAAACCTACAGCTAATACCATACATAATGATGAAAGACTGAAGATTTCTCCCTAAGATCAGTAGCAAGATAGTGATGTCCTCTCTCAGCATTTCTATTCAACATCATATTAGAAGACCTAGTCAGTGCAATATGCTAAGGAAAAGAAATAAAAGCCATCCGCATTGGATAGAAAGTAGTAAAACTGTCTTTGCTCACAAATAACATGATCATCTATGCAGATACAATCTGATGGAATCTACAACAAAGCTACTAGAACCAATAAGTGAATTTAGCAAGGTTTATGGGATACAAAATCAATATACAAAAATCAACTGTATTTCTATATACTATCAACAAGCAATCAGAAATTAAAACAAAAATTATGATTTACAATAGCATAAAAAATATTAACTACTGAGTGTTAGATCTACCAAAAATGAGAAAGACCTATACAAGGAAAACTATAAAAGACTGCTGAGATAAATTTTTAAAGACCTAAATAAAGGAGAAGTATACTGGGTACATGGGTTGAAATACTGTTCAGGTGTCAATTCTCCCCCAAATTGATCTTAGACTCATATAATTTCAATCCAACTACCAACAATATATTTTTGCAGAAATTGACAAGTCAATTTCAAATTTTACATGGAAATGCTAAGGACATGAAATAGAGAAAACAACTTTGAAAAAGAACAAAGTTGTATGACCCTTACTACCCGATTTCAAGACTTTTTCTAAAGCTATGGGAACTAAAATAAGGTGATCATGACAAACAGATCAAGGAAATAGAATCGAAAATTCAGAAAAAGAACATATATGTACATATAGGAACAACAAATTTCGACAAAGTTTCAATATCATCTCAGTGAAGGATATCCACATGCAAAACATCATTTAAAACAGATCATACACCTACAGGTAAAGGCTGAGACTAGAAAGTTCCCAGAAGATAAAAGAAAAAAGAATAAATCTTTATGACCTTAGGTTAGGCAATGCTTTCTTAGCGACAACATCAAAAGCACAAATGACAAAAGAACAAAAGATAAATTAGACTTCTTCAAAATTAAAAGCTTTTCTCCTGCAAATGATACCATCAGGAAAGTAAAAATGACAACCCATAGAATGGGGGAAAATTTATTATATGATTTATATATCTGAGGGCTTCCCTGGTGGCGCAGTGGTTGAGAGTCCGCCTGCCGATGCAGGGGACGCGGGTTCATGCCCCCATCCAGGAAGATCCCACATGCCCCGGAGCGGCTGGGCCCATGAGCCATGGCCACTGAGCCTGCGCGTCTGGAGCCTGTCCTCTGCAACGGGAGAGGCCGCAGCAGTGAGAGGCCCGTGTACCGCAAAAAAAAAAAAAAAAAAAAAAAGAAGTACAAAAAGGCACATGCAGCACTGTTTACAATAGCCAAGACATGGAAGCAATGTGTCCATCAACACAAAAACTTGTACAACAATGTTTATAGGAGCATTATTCAAAATAGCCAAAAAAGTGGAAACTCAAATGTCCATTAGTTTATAAATGGATAAATAAAATATACTGATACATGGTACTCCATGCATGAACCTTGAAAACATTATGCAAAAAGAAAGAAACCAGTCACAAAGTCTGACCCTGTTTATATGAAATGTGTAGAATAGGCAAAGCTATAGAGAAGAAAGTAGTGTTTGTCTAGGGCTCAGGGGAGTGGGTACTGTGGTGTGACCATTTAACGGGTAGGGGGCTTCTTTGGGGGATAACAAAAAGGTTCTAAATTGGAGTGCGATGATAGTTGGAAAGCTGTGAATATGCAAAAACCATTAGATATACTTTAAATGGCTGAACTGTATAGTATATATGTAAATTATATCTCAATAAATAAACAGTTTTTAAAAATAAAAAGCAATTCAGTGAAGAAAGGATAGTCTTATCACCGAATGGTGCTGGAAAAATTAGATCTCCATAAGCAAAAGGATGAAATTTATACCCTATAGAGAAATTAACTCAAAATGGGTCCCAGCAGTAAAGGCTCAGGAGAAAAGAAAAGTCAAGTTTGCGGGGGGAGTCGACAGCTGTTGAGACGATAAAGGCCTCAGAAGGGCTCCAAACACAATAAGAACTAAGGATGCCCGTCAACAGAATTTCTGAAACGTGCCCGAAGACAAGAATCATCTGGAGTGACCCCTTAAAATAATCTCTTTAAACATCAGTAACTCAGGCTCCTAGTGAACCAGATTCTCTGTGGGAGAAATTTGGTCAACTCTAACTTAATATGCACCCCATGTAAGCCCTATCATTGAAGGAAATTCAGAAAATACTGCCCTGATGTACATATTTTTGCTTGTAAATGAATATAACATATAGCAAAAAAAAATTAAATGACCTATTTGGGTCTGTAATGATTCCAACGTACAATATGAAACTCATTTGTATACAAAGGGCTATACAGCATAGGGTTTCAGAATCCAGGCTTTACAGATGGACAGTTGGAATTTGCACCCACACTCCACCAATGGAAGTTAAATAGTCCACCCTCATTAACAGTATGGGAATAATAAAAGCATCTAACATGTTTGTGGGCAAGGAATTGAAAAACGTCTCCAAGGAAAGCATTTAACGAAGTGCCTAAGACACGGTAAACTTCCCATAAACTGGAGCTCTTATCATTGTCACATAATAACAAAACCCTCCCACCAAATTCTATGTTTTAACTGTCCACAGCCTCCTGAGAATGGTGGAGCCCCCATCAGTTCGCAAATCCCTTTGATCAGGCTGGGGGTGCGAATGCTAAATCCTTCATAATAAAGGGGTGAGAAATTGGGAAGAGAGGCGTCAGGCTGAACCTGGCTGAAAAGGGGGGCAAAGGAGATCCTACCCCCTATTTTCTTCATCCCCATAGAAGAGTCCATCCAAGACGGGTCTCTGAGAAACAGAAATGTCTAGTGAACAGTTTTACATTTTACTGGGGAATTATGACTTAAACTCACTCCTCTGTCTTGCCCATTAAAACTCTAAGTTGATCATTAAGATTTTTCTGAACATCTAATCTTTAAAGGAAACGTGAAAGAGGAGCTGCGTTGATGGGCTTGACACAGTGCGGAACAGCAGCTCCAAGGAGTAGGTGACAGGTGGCACTGGGGCACAATAAAAATAATGAAATAAGTCTGCTACTATTTTTTTTTTAAATCTCTCGATGTTAATATTATAATTTTTTAATGAAAGTTGCCCCAGCGATAAAGCCTTATTCCTGGAGGAAGAGGTAAGTCTCTCCCCTAAAGGGAAAAGGTATTCCTGGTTTAGTCTCTTACGCCTGGATTTGAGGAATCTAACACTCTGGGGAGCATTCCAAGTGGATGTGGAAAGATGAACTGGGCCAAACGAAGGTGGCCTGGGAGCCAGATAAGACCTCTGCCAGGAGGCCTCAAACTTGAAGACAAGTCATCTATGCCTTGTGAGACCAAATACAGAGGCAGGCTTCACTCACTTCCAGTTCATTACCATCAAACCCTCGATAAAACTGCATGCAGCTTCTACCTAGCTGTGTCGCGGGGTATTAAAGCAAGGATCTGTGGTCCCCTGTTCAGTATCATCATTTAAGAGAGAACAATGGCTCCTGGAGGCCAGCAGGCTGGTGACAGTAACTGGTACAAAATTCCAAGAAATAGTGAATCTCTAGGAAGAATCACAGCAGGAAGATCAACTAGCCGTTTCCTATTCCCTCTTCGTTGCCAACAATGTGGGTTTAAATTGTATTTGCTTCTCTCACAACTACAAATATTGGCTCTTGCTGAACCAATGTCTTGAACTGTTTTCTTAATTCTACATAAAATTTGGTTCGACTCAGTGATAGATTTAATAGATCAAAACTATCACCAAATTTAATAGAGTGAAACTATCACCAAATTCACTATTGGATTGTTTTATTGATCTAACACTGCCAAAGAGCCGTCACTTTCTAAAATCCCTTCATTTTCCCTTTGCTTCCACCTCCACCATCCACCCGTTGGCCTTCTTCCTGGACCGTGCCACAGAGAACATTTCACCCCATCACAAACTTGACTGCTTACCAACAGCGAGTAGGAAACAGCAACGCGACACTGAGATGTGAATGCTGAGCGGCCAGCCAAGGTTACTCGCCACTCCATGGATTCGTGAAATTCATATTTGTGCTCAGCTAGACTATAAATGACTACGTGCAGGTCATGGGATTTATGTGTGTCATGAGTCATTAAAATCATGAATACTAAATCCTCAAATACTAAGACGCTAGTGAAGAAAATCTCACTGTGACAAGCTAAGTGTCTATCCCTATGGCTCTTGCATCTCCATCACCCAGACATGTCAATCACCAGTGCTCGTAGTGATGCATGTGATGGAGTATTTAAAGAAGCACAGGGACATTTCTATTTCGACTCTACAGTTCTCACAACGTCTAATCTAACACAGAGATCTGTACATAGAAAAAATGTCAATCAATGTTTGTCAAGTGGTATGCTCTATTTAAAAAGGCAGATAGGGCTTCCCCTGGTGGCGCAGTGGTTGAGAGTCCGCCTGCCGATGCAGGGGACAGGGTTCGTGCCCCGGTCTGGGAGGATCCCACAATGCCGTGGAGCGGCTGGGCCCATGAGCCATGGCCGCTGAGCCTGCGCATCCGGAGCCTGCGCTCCGCAACGGGAGAGGCCACAGCAGTGAGAGGCCCGCGTACCACAAAAAAAAAAAAAAAGGCAGATAAAAAACAACCGTTTCTAAAATTAAAATTAATTCACCATTCTAATGAAATTAATCCTAACAGTAGTGGATATCTAATATGGACCAAACATTTAAACATGTGATATCTAATGTATACTTGTAGGCTAAAAGAAGTTAGATGGTAGACACAGGGAAAGGATTTGTGGTTGCCAAAAGGCAGGAGGGGCAGGGGAGGGTTGGACTGGGAGTTTGGGATCAGCAGATGCAAACTACTGTGTCTAGAATGGATAAACAACAATGTCCTATTGTGTAGCTCAGGGAACTATATCCAATATCCTGTTATAAACCACAATGGAGAAGAATATGAAAAAGAATATATATACATATATAACACATATATATGCGTGTATATATATATGTATACATATATATACACATCACTTTGCTGAACACCAGAAACTAACACATTGTAAATCAACCATACTTCAATTAAAACAAACAAAAAAAGTTCGGTGGTTTCCTAAGGTCACAGAGCTGTGAGCTGTGGAACCAGATGTAAATCCAGGTCTCTATAATTCTGAAGGCAGGGTTGCCTCTCAAAGAAACCATCTGGATAGAACCCTCAAAGAGGAGAGAGAAAGGAAGTGGAGGCCGGATGGTTGAAGGGGATGATACGTCTAGTAACCCAAGGTGATTAGAGGCCCAAGTAAAAGACCACACTGTCATCTAAGACCCTGGCTGTCTCCAGACCTGGCATATGCTGAGTTACCAAGTGTTTCTGAAATTAGAAGTGATATTGGACAAATGATCATTGTAAATAACTCTTGGCTACAACCATTGAATGTGCGATGAGGAAAGGGCCTTGCCCTATGATGGTGCCTCTCCCCACGTCCTTTGATGGAGCTCACTCTACCCTTTTGGTATTCTCAGGACACTCTTCCTTAACCCCCCCTCTCAGGTATTCTGGCCACTCTGAGTTGTCAGTGGCTAATACCAATATAAAGGTTTTAACTGTAATGCTCCTGAAGCCCTGATGTGAGAACTGCAGAACATCAGTAGACCTAGAGTCTGCATGTGAAGACTGAGGATGAGCTGGAACCTTTCTAGGGGTCATGAAATGACCACCTATTGGTAGACACCTAGGCCTCAGAAGGTATAAGCCCTGCTGCATCAAATAGACCTGAAATCTGTGCAACTGCTTTTGAATTACGGTGTATAAAATAAGCCTCTACAATCAAAGGAAAGACAACCTGGGAATACCTTAGGAAGTAAAATTGATTTGATTTGATTTTAAAAAGGAATTTTTAAAATGGCTTTGAATATGTGCATTCATCTATGCTTTTTTGTGTGTGTGTGGTACGCGGGCCTCTCACTGTTGTGGCCTCTCCCGTTGCGGAGCACAGGCTCCTGACACGCAGGCTCAGCGGCCATGGCTCACGGGCCCAGCCACTCCGCGGCATGTGGGATCTTCACGGACCGGGTCACGAACCTGTGTTCCCTGCATCGGCAGGCGGACTCTCAACCACTGCATCACCAGGGAAGTCCCCCCATAATATGCTTTTGACAGACTTAGGTTAAAGCAACTGAAGAAAAAAAAGTAGAATTTAAAGCATATCCAGGGCTTTCAAAGCATCGTACAAGCTTCGCTGACAAACACAAAAAGAAGCTTCAAACTACAAAATAAGAACAATGAGAATCAAAGGCAAAGGAAAATGAACAAACAGGATAAAGCAAGGTGTTCTTTCTTCCCCAGGAATATTTTTAGCTTATTGCTTCTTGTTAAAGTTTACTGCGTGTCATTATAATCCTGGGCATGAGTTCTTTGTGAATATATGAATTGCTTTGTTTCAGAAAGTTTGTTTGGGAGGAGGCAATGGCATTACTATACACATTTAGCAGAATGTTCCCTGTGGTCTATTGAATCAAGCTAAACTCCACATTCAAGACCTTACCAACTGACTCCATTCTATTTCTTCAGCTTTGTCCCCACAGCTCCCTCTGTCTGAAATGCCACTCCCCCCCTCTGTGTACCCAAATCCTTCCCATCCTTCAAGACCCAAACCAAAAGCCAACACTTCCCCAGAATATTTCTCAGTCTCCCCCGGGACATAAGGATGATCTCCTCCCTCCTTTTAATTTCCACATCATTCTATCCATACATGCCCACAACCAATTTATAAAAATGCCACATTTAGTCTTAAATAACAGTTACTTGTGCACAGTTTATTGCCCCTAATGCAGTTTTCTCCTTAAGAGCAGACATTATATCTTCCATATCTCTGAAACCCTTGAATTATTTAGGAAAGAACTTGTCACATAGAAGGAAATCACACACACACACAAATCAGTGAATGAACTAGAAGCATCCTTGATGCATAGAAAGGTAGAACAGGTGTACAGCAGAATTCTTTGGTGTAGAGTAGAAGGAGAAGTCAGGGGGTGTGGCCAGAGAAAATGACTTTGCTGGTGGGGGAACAAGCAAGATACTGTGGACTTAGCATTGCAACCAGGAATACCTGCCACAGTGCAAGTTGATTAGTCAATGTTAGAACAGCAATGAATTAAATTTTCTACTCTGGGTCAATAGTTTCTCCCAACACATCCCCTATCTGCATTCCCTGTTTTCAGTAAATGTTTTTTTATGCAGCCTGTTTAAATAAAATTCTCAGAGAATCTCAGGACTGAAAAGGACCTTAAAGTTCATGTAGTCTAGGGACCCATTCCATATTTGAGCAGCTTGGACAACATCCCCGTTGAGTGGTCATCCATTCTCTGCAGGGATATCTCCTATGGTAGGCAGAATTCTAAAAATAACCTCCAAGATTCCACAGCCCTTAATCTCTGAACCCTGTAAATGTGAGGAGCTATTACTCCCTTGATTGTGTCATAAGACACAGTTGACTTTAAAAAGGGGAGGTTGTCTGAATGGATCCAATCTAATCACATGTGCCTTTAAAAGCAGAGAACTTTCTCCAGCTGGTAGCAGAAGGAGGAGTCAGAGGGATTTAAAGCACAAGAAGGACTCACTACTCCGTTGTTGGCTTTGAAGATGTAGAGGACAAAAAGCCAAGAAATGCAGATGGCTTCTGGAAGCTAAGAATGACCCCTGGCTGAGAGTCAGCAAGGAATGAGGACCTCAGTCCTACAACCTCACAGAACTGGATTCCGCCAACAACGTAGATGAACCTAAAGCAGATTCTCCCCCAGGCTAGCCTACATCTTGATTTCCAGCTTGTGAGACTCTAAGCAGAGTATCCTGCTAAGCCTGCCTGGAATTTTGACCAACATAACTGAGATAAAAATGGGTATCATTTTAAACTGCTAAAGTCGTGGTAATTTGTGGGCGTTTGGCAGCAGAAGAAAACTAATACACTTCCACTGACATAAAGTCACTCTCTCCAGTAGCAGCCTCTTCTCTCTTTGGAGAACCCTGGTTAGTAGAAAGTTCTTTTTTCAGTTCAACAAATTATTTCTTCCTATGACACCCATTGATCCTGCTCTTATCATTTGGCTCCCTTAGAGCAAATTCAGTCTTCCTTCTACGTGACAGCCTTTCAAAAATCAAAGATGTGGGGCTTTCCTGATGGCGGAGTGGTTGAGAGTCCGCCTGCCGATGCAGGGGACACGGGTTCGTGCCCCGGTCCGGGAAGATCCCACGTGCCACGGAGCAGCTGGGCCTGTGAGCCATTGCCGCTGAGCCTGCGCGTCCGGAGCCTGTGCTCCGCAGTGGGAGAGGCCACAACAGTGAGAGGCCTGCGTACCGCAAAAAAAAAAAAAAATTAAAGGTGTTTCTCATGTCACATCTTTAGTCCCTTAAAGCTTTCCTTATATCGTGTGGCTTTGAATGCTTTTGCCATCCTATTCACCATCCTTTGAGTATGGCCTCATTTATCCAGGTGACTAATAAAGTGAGGCACTAAAAAAGGATACAGTATCAATGCACCCCTTGCTGGCATTACACCATCTCTGAATGTCTTAGGCCAGTCCCACCAACTTTCTCTAGCTTGAGGCCGAAGTCTAAGGTACATGGATAATTAGTACCTTAATTAAGGAGGAGATGGATTACCTTTTAGCTTCCAGAGAGAAACTGCCCAGATATCTCGGGGTCAGCCATTGTTTCATCATAACTGGAGGAAAATAAAATGGTCCGGGAGAAGTCTGATTTTTCAATTCCAGGTTTCTACTTGGCAGCCACCTAAATGTATGTATGGTGTATGAAGTTTATAAAGGAAGATCCCTTCGGACAATGATGGAGAAACTGGTACTGAACTAGTCCTCCCACTGTAAACAACTATAAAACTGGAAGAAATATATTATGTGACTCTTTTCAGACATGAAAAGACTGTGATCCTTGAGAGAAGGAAATACAGGTGTACCAGTGAGGGCTCTAGCAATGAAGGGAGCAGATTTGGAGCTGAGAAGAAATAACTGATAACTGAAGCACAGGCTGAGCCTCCTGATTGCCCTAATTTTCTGCCTGGAGGCACTTCTCAGACTGTGGTGTGGAAAGATGGAGCCCAAGAAGAGCATACAGTCTGACTGAGCTGAGGAGGCAGAGATCAGACTTGGGGAGGGATGAGCTGGCCAGAATTTGCAGGCCAGGGTACCACAGAGGAGGGAGTTGCACAGAGAACGAGCTCTTTAAATCTGCATTTAGGACCCCCTTAAGCAACTGGCTGAATATTAAGCTGGGCACGAGGGCAAGACTCCACAAGAATAGTTCTCAGACATACGACCTCGTACTGATCGGAGTGAATAAAGCTTTTTGAAAATTCCAGGCATTCAGCTGAGATCTCAGTAAGTCTCTACTTTGGGAATAGTACTACTCTATCTCTGGAGTTAGATCTATTCTAGACTCAACTGTAGCGGGTTGAATGGTGGCCACCCAAAAGACAGGTCTATGTTCTAACCATCAGAACCTGTGAATGTGATCTTATTTAGAAAAAGAGGTTTTTTCCAGATGTAATTATATTCAAGATTTTGAAATGAGATCATCCTGGGATATCTGGGTGAGCTCTAAATCCAATGACAAGGATTCTTATAAGAGACAGAAAAGGAGAACCAGAATCGAAGGCCAAGAGAAGATAAAGATGGAGGCTGGAGTTACGCATGCTAAGCCCAGGACTGCCTGGAGCCACCAAAAGTTGTAAGAGGCAAGGGTGTTTTCTCCCCTAGAGTTTTCCAAGGGAGTGCAGCCCTGCCAACAGCTTAATTTCAGGCTTCTGGCTTCCAGAATTGTGAGAGAATAAATTTCTGTTGTTTTCATTCACAGAGTTTGTCGTTTTGTGTTAAGGCAGCCCTAGGAAACTAATATACCACCCTAACAAAACTGAAAGACAAATAACAAAATGTTTTTGAAAATTCTAGGGGTCAGCTTGACCCACTAGTAAATATATCACCTGAAATTCAAAAGCTTTAAAAGAAGATAATAATATCCAGACTTTCAACCATGTAGCATTCACTATTGTCCAGAATAGAATAAAAATAAAGAGACATGCAAAGGAGCGAGAAAATGTGACACCCATAACCAAAAGAAGGACAAGGAGTTGGAGGAGAAGAAAGGAGGGGAGATGAAGTGAAGGAGGAGAAAAAGAGAAAGAGAGAGAGAGAGAGAGAAAGAAAGAAAGGAAGAAAGGAAGGGAGAAAGGAAGGAAGAAAGGAAGGAAGAAAGGAAGAAAGAAAAAGGAAGAAAGAAAAAGGAAGGAAGGAAGGAAGGAAGAAAGAAAGGAAGAGAGAGAAAGAAAGACCTAGAGATGAAAGACGTGTTGGACTTTACAGATAGGATTTCAAAACAGCCATTTAAAATATATTTAAGTAAAGAAAAAGATACACACAATGATTGGACAAAGAATCTCAGAAGGGAAACGAAAGAGAACCCAATGGAAATTTATAAATAAAAAATACAATATCTGAAATAAGCTTTATAAATTCCTGAACTTTATATACATTATCTCATTTAAGAAGCAACATGACACCATGCAACTATCACAAGGCTTGGCATTCAAATTCTAGCCATGGAATCTGGGGCAAGTTACCATAACACATAATATATGTTTTTTCTGACCTGAAAAGCAACCTACTTTTCCACCCCTTTCTCCTGCGTTTGCTTTTTGTCCACACCATAAACAAGGGTTCAAATGAAAGCAACCATCATCTTAGAAATCCCGTACTCCATGCCACAATCCATGGTCTAGAGAACAGTGACACCTGACACAAGCTGGGACAATGTGTCCTTCCCTTTGAATTTTTAAATAGAATAAGAGAAGAGAGTCAAGTTTCCCTCAGGCAAAGATTCCTCTATACCTAATTAAGTGATGGTCTTCTCTCAGGATACCTGATTGGCTTTATTCCAATTCTTCAATAGACAGTTTTTAAGTTGACCTACTTCTAGTTATCAAAAACATGAAGCTGTAGCATTTGAAGAGATCTTGGTGTAAATGTTTTTATTTTCCCTCTTTTTGCAGCTGGAGATAGTAAAACATTCAAAGAATAAGTGGTTCTCTCCAATTGTCTGTTATTCTTCTGCCAGACACATTACATTCCCATGCATTATTTCCCCCAAATGCCCATTTGCCTTTGCCTCTGTGCCTTTGCTTAAGCTAATCCCTCCACCTACAATATCTTTCCTTCTCTTCCCTCTTATCAAAATTCTATCTATTCCTTTAATTCTCAGTCTAAAGATCATCTCTATGAAACCTTCCCTGGTCCTTCCAAAGCTCTTCCTCATGTCTTTACTCTAGAATTTTATAAACCTCTTGGAGAGCAAGCATCATCTCATTCTGCTGATGTCTACCTTCTCACTGGGAGTGTGGACTCTGGGGAGGGACAGAGGAGAGAACAAATTGGGTCTTTATTCATCTTTGAAACCCTGCTTTGTGAAGCTTTGCACATATAATGATTAATCAATATTTATTGAATTCAACCAAATTTTTCATTAGCAGAGACTAACTCATCTCAAAGAGTTTTATCTATTTACATAGTAAAACTATCAAGAAATGTTAAAAGAACTGGGATTGCTTTTCTGGGTAGAGAGAAAAAAATCAATACACTACTGCCTTTGGGTGTAGCTGGCGCAGAGTAGGTAGACAATTAACACGTGTTAAACTGAGTGGCATGACCGGACCACGGCTAGTAATCAGAAGAATCAAGTCTCTGGATGTCCTCTCTTCCTATGAGATACACTCCCTCCCATTTATACTTTTTCCTTTGTACTCCAGTAAAACCCAATCTTTGCAATATCGCGTTTCAGTGACACTCCCTCCAGCGCCTGGCTCCCCTTCCCCAGACTCCAGTCCCAACATAACATCTGTTATCTTAATGAGAAGACTCCTCTTTAATCTCACTTTCCACACAATTCTCAGGGTACCAGGTGGGGGGTTTACATTGCAGAACTTGAATATGAGGTGCATGGGGGTACACAGAGAGCTATTTTCTGCCAAATTCCATTAGTCATAGCCAAGGTTGGGGAGAAAGTTTTCAGTTTTGTGAGTCATTGTTTATCTGTCTATAAATTTAGTAATGAAATGCTTATGCCACAGGGATGGGGACAAATTTCATTTTTGCTTATAAAATCCTCAGGGCATGTTTGGATCCAAAGTGCAATAACAGTATAAAATATTGCCCTGATACTGCTGTCTCCAGGCCTGGAACTCATTTCTGTATTATGAGAAGCAAAGAAGAAGATTTATGGGGAGATAAGGAGATAGCTTTTCTCAAGTATTTAAATGAGATTTTTCTTTAAATAGTCATCGTTGGCTAGCGTCCTGTTGCTTGGGACTGAGAAAGAATATTTGTCAGTAGCTCTAGAAACTTGTCTGTTTATTGGGAGTCAGGGAAATACTTCAGTAGGAGTAAAAACAGCTACAATTTATTTAGCATCATCACAAGCATACTTTCTACCATCATTACCTTAAATTCTCAATAGATTTTTGCAGAGTAAGTGTTGTTTATACTTTATAGATAAGGAAAATGAGGTCAGAGAGGTTGAGCAAATTTCCTCAAGTCACACAGCAATAGTGGCAAAGTTGGGATTTACAACAGATTCTCATGACTCCAAAAGCTTTTGCTTCCTCTGTTACTAGGCTATATAAGACCAAGTCACAGAGATCCCTACTGTTCATGATCTGACTCCCCATTTCTATCCTTGAAAACATCTGGCAACTCTTCATTGTTTTTAGGGAAAAAAAAAAGTTTAAAATTTAATACAAATGGGAGAAGGTTGCTCCCAGTACATGGTATAGATGTGCTGGAAGGCACTCCTAGCCTAGGCTTACGTGCTTTGGCAAAAAGGCTAGGTCTATAATTTTAATGCAAAGAGACAACCTTAGGAGCTGAGTGTGGGTCTCCCTTGTTAATATAAAACCCTGCAGGCAATGGGATCACTCTTCCTCTTGTCCCTCTCAGAACCCTGCTAAATAAAAGTAAAGGCACGAAAAAACCACAAACCTATAAGGCAAAGTGAATAGGAAAGGAGATATCAACGTATAAAATATTTCAAAGAATTAGGAGGCAGGCTTCCCTGGTGGTGCAGTGGTTGAGAGCCCGCCTGCCGATGCAGGGGACACGGGTTCGTGCCCCAGTCCAGGAGGATCCCACATGCCACGGAGTGGCTGGGCCCGTGAGCCATGGCCGCTGAGCCTGCGCGTCCGGAGCCTGTGCTCCGCAACTGGAGAGGCCACAGCAGTGAGAGGCCCGAGTACCGCAAAAAAAAACAAAGCAGGTAGAGGAGTGGTAACTGCCTTAGCAGAGCAAAGGAAGCAGCTAATGCTGCAGAAAACAATGCTAACAAGAGCGCTGAAAGAACCGGTACTGCCGCAGGCCAGGGTGAAGCACCCGGAAGCAATCACGGAGACGAGCTGCAAGATCCCTGGTCAAGCCCAAGTACCTCTTCTCACCCCTGAGCATCCAGGCGATGGCCAACCTCCCACACACAACCTGCATGAGGAGGTTTGAAACTTATCTTCCGGGGAAATTAAACCATGAAAACTCTATTCGGAGACAACAGAGTTAAGACAAGAATGAAGCACGAGGGCTGAAAATAGAGGCTGAAAATAGAAGCAATAAGAGACAGCCGCCACCTCAACCCTCTTGTCCTGCCCTTGCTCCTAAATCACCAGCAGCCTGGCATACGCACACCCCCAAGCAAAGAGATTACTGCGGGAGGAGACTGAATGCCCCCTGAAGAAAGGCTTCCAAGTACTGACTTTGGGCCAGAAGGGACAGCTGGCTGCCAAACCACCTCATAGGGAAGCTTATCAGACAGAGTTGCCTACTCAGAGGTCCAGATTCGGCTTTTCATCATTCAATTTTTAATTTTTTCATTCCTTATGTGAATAAGCAGAGGGGGAAATCACTAGATATGTGAAAATGGCCTCTAATGTGAAAGACTGAGACCTAAGAAAAGATAGTAGGAATCCTAAAGACATAGAAGAAGCAAAGAATTTAAAAATATTTTTAGAACACATAATCAATAACATCAGACAGATAAGAGAAGATAACACATCCTGTGGACAAGAACAAGATGCCATAGAAAGGTAAAATCCAAGAAAACCAAGAAAAATTATTTTTGAAACTTGATAGCCCCAAATTTTTAATTTACTATAAGTGTTCAGAGATAAAGTTTGGGAAATCTCCCAGAAAATAGATATCAAATAAACAGAAGAAAGGAAGATAAGAAAATTAGATAATCAATTCAAGATATCCAATACCTAATGGGAATGAAAGAGAAAGGAAACAATAAGGAAAAACAGAAAAAAGCAGAAGAGAAAAAGTTATCAAAGAAATAATGCAGGAAATTTTTCTGTAGATGAAGCACATGTGTCTCTACCACTTGCCCAGCACAATGAATGAAAAAAACATGTTAAATTATAGCAAAGGACTCGAATGCTCCAGGGGAATGTGGAGCCGTAGATGGAAGGGAAGAGAAGAGATATGTGAGTGGGAAATAAAATGGCATTGATTTAAGTTA
The DNA here is from genome assembly GCF_003031525.2 of Neophocaena asiaeorientalis asiaeorientalis. Lineage (NCBI taxonomy): Eukaryota > Metazoa > Chordata > Mammalia > Artiodactyla > Phocoenidae > Neophocaena > Neophocaena asiaeorientalis. Next base: position 336,584 of record NW_020173416.1, read on the forward strand.
CTGAAATACTGGGGTTTATTTATGACAGCAGTGTTGTCCTACCATGGTAGCTAGCCTCAAAGATGGCTGCCAACTGGTCCCTTCCCGTCTCTACACATACACTGTTCTCGCATCAAGAGAGGATGTCTAATTCCTCTCCCTGGCATCTGTGCTTGCCTTAGTCACTTCTTTGAACAATACAGCTCAGCAGAGGTGATGTTCTAGGACTTCCAAAGCTAGCTAATAAGAAGACTTGCAGATTCTTTCTGGGCATCTTGAGAAGCTCATTCTTGGGAGGCTCCCTCATAGAACCCAGCTGCTATGCTGTGAAAAGCCCAAGCCACACGGAGGGGCCATGCATAGGCGCTCTGGTTGACTGCCTAAGCTGAGCCCCCAGCCAACAGGCAACATAGACTACCAACTGTGTGCATGAGCCGTCTTCACTCTGCAGAACAATCAAGCTCTGGGATGACTACAGATACCCCAGCTCCCCCGTCACTACCACGTGGAACAGAAGATCCCGTTAACAACACTGAATGGTGGTGATAATACACTGTTGGAAGCCAGTGAGTTTTGAGGTGGTTTATTACGCAGGAATAGATAGAACACTTATATAATACAAGGGAGTAAATCAAGAAGAGGGAGACATGGGGTCCAGGAAGTAAGAACAAGTGCTATCAACTATCCCACGATGAGAGCTGAGAAGCAGAGTTAGCAACAACCAGTCCCTTCTGGAATGGGAGAATGGGGATTTCAGCAGAGAGAGCTTGAGGAAAAACAGATTTGATGAGTTTTCTGATATATTTTAAGATTTGGAAAAAATACAGGTGGCATAGGGGGAAAAAATAAGAATAGATACAGAGATAGCCAAGCAAATGAAAAATGAAGGCATTGCTTGTTCAAGGAAAATAAAAATTAAATGAGAAAGAAAATGTAATAATTATAAACAACTTGGTTCATAAATAATCAAAATTTGCATAAGCATTTACATAAGGTAAATGCTGACGAATTAGAAATTGTGAGAAAACAAGATTAGTAAGATGGGGGTAGGAAATAAGAAGGAAAGGGATGTATAAGAGCCAATTCCTTATCTTACATGGAGGAACTCAAAAGGTAATGTCTAAAACTGATCATAGAGAAGTGGCAGCGTAAGTACATTATTTAGAAGGACTATCAGGTAAATAGCAAAAAGAGTTAAGAGTAGTTGTCTCCGGGAAGAGGAACCAGGTGTGGGAGGAGTCAAGCAGGGGCTGCAGCTTCCTTTGTAAGCAGAAGAGCAGGGGCATGGAATGTGCCAGACTACCTGTGATTTCTGTCTTAGTCTGTTTGGGCTGCTATTACAGAGTGTACCACAGACTGGGTGGCTTATAAACAACAGAAATTTACTTCTCATAGTTCTGTAGGCGGAAAGTCCAAGATGGAGAAAGTCCAATATGGATGGACGCTTAGGTTGTGTCCATGTCTTGGCTATTGTAAATAATGCTGCAATGCACATAAGAGTATAGACATCTTTTCAAGACAGCGATTTCATTTCCTTTGGATAAATTCCCAGAAGTGGAATTGCTGGATCATGTGGTAGTTCTTTGTTTCATTTTTTGAGAAGCCTCCTTACTGTTTTCCCTATTGGCTGCACCAATTTACATTCCTACCAACAGTACACAGGGGTTCTTGTCTCTCCACATCCTCGCCAGCATTTTTTATCTGTTGTCTTCTTGATAATGGCCATTCTAAAGATGTGAGGTGATATCTTTTTGTGGTTTTGATTTGCATTTCTCTGATGATCATTGATGTTGAGCATGTTTTCACGACCTGTTGGCTATTTCCATATCTTCTTTGGAAAAATGCCTATTCATATCCTTTGCCCATTTTAAAAATCAGACTTTTTAATTGATTCATATGAGTTCTTTATATATTTTAGATAGTAAGCCCTTATCAGATATATGATTTACAAACATTTCCTCCCATTCTGTAGGTTGCCTTTTCATTTCGTCAATGGTTGATGTACAGAAGCTTTTCAGTTTGATGTAGTCCCACTTGTTTATTTTTGATGTTGTTGCTTTTGCTTTTGGTATCAAATCCAAAAAAATCATTGCCAAGCCCAGTGTTAAGGAGCTTACTGCCTATCTTTTTTCTAAAGAGTTTTATGGTTTCAGGTCTTAGGTTCAAGTCTTTAATCCATTTTGAGTTCATTTTTGTGTATGATGTAAGATAGTGGTCCAGTTCGTTCTTTTGCATGTGGCTGTCCAGTTTCCCTGATGCCATTTATAGAAGAAGCTATCCATCTCCCCTGCTATTTTTGTCATTTCCTTCTGTTAACATTCTTATTGACCACTGGAAACAATAAGGGGGGGATTCAAAGTAATTAAAATAATTTTTTAACAGATCCTCCTTGAAACAAAAGGGAAATATCATTGAGTCATCTTGAAAAGTAAGTGTTTCACTTAATACAAAACTCTCTCCCATTTACTAGTGTACATTGCCCTGGAACTTTTGGTAGATGGGTCCATTTGAATTATGTTATGTCTTACATTTCAAAATGGACTTATATGGACGAGCAGCTGTGTTCCCTCCAATTAAGAGTAGTCTTTTCTTACGAATGAACGTAAGCCTCAGCGATACCACCACGTTGAATATGACAGGGATAAAATCAAGGAAGGAGTTGGTGAAATCTCTGGGGTAAAGTTTCTTGTCTTTTGCCTCATTATGTAGGGAGGGGAGATGTCTTATTTGTTTCCTTACCAATGTTTTCTGGGTGATGATGTGCACCAACGTCTCTGGCCCAAACCTTTCTTCAGAGCAATGGTGGATACATCTGGACAAATACAAATATTTTCCCCTGTAGATTGACCAGTTACATTCTAATTTAGAATTAGAATTGGGAATTGAAAATGAGAGGGAGACTGGTAGGAGAGGAGGTTAGGAGACCAACCTCAAAATTCATCAAAATTTGAATGCTGGGGTAAGATATCAACTAAGTAAGAAATGCATAGAAAATGAAGCAAAAGGAAACATACCAAAATGTATTTAAACATTTCCCTACTGTTGGGTATTTGGGTGAATACTATCCTGTGGATATAGGTGCTGTTACTTGAAAGCCATGCTTTAAGTGATCTTAAAATTTTTCAGACATTTTTCCGGCAGGCACATAATTAATATTTGTTAAGTAAATTTGTTCTAAATACAGAATCCAAATATTCCTTCGTTTGCAAAATTTTTGATCCATTTAAATGCATGTGCACATTTCAAAGAGATAACATTTCATGGACCAGGTTATTATTCTTATTTTTAACCTCAATTTGCTTGGATTGAAAAATAACTGACTGATTATCTGAAATCATGTCATACCTAATTTCAGATCTACATTTATAGAATAATTAGGACATTGACTTGCCGGGAGATAAGGACATGAACTAATGAAATTCTGAAAGTCTTTTCTGTGTTTATTTTGGGTATTTCAAAATTTAGAATTAAAAAAATAGAAATATATCACCTAAAACCTATGATATTATATCCTATGAACTTTGAGGGCTCCTCTATTGATCAAATGTTATTTCTAGAGTACGTGTGAGAGTGTGTGTGTGTGTGTGTGTGTGTGTGTGTATAAATGGAAATTTCTCACTTTATTAACTGAATTTAATATTTGATTTTCCTAATGCTTGGAAAGGTGCTAAAGTAACCACCTTTCCCATAGATTTGCTCTAGAGGAAGAATTCTTGATTGTTTAAGCACTGAAGTTATTGCCAAGTTGAAGAAAATAAACTTGAAGTTACAAGCTATGGCGTATTTTTCTGCACATGAAGCAGGTTATTATCAATTTCTTCAAAAGTGCATGAAAGCTGTAACTATGAAATATAAGAAAAATCTTGGTATGCAATACTTTCGTTAGAGTCCTTTTAAAAAATCAGGAAATAATGGGGAATTGAAGAGACTAATGGAATGTGTTATGTATAAAAACCACTTTTTCTTTCCATGAGTTGAAGGTATTATATTACAAGGCAGAGTTTATACAATGCATCCTCGGGGGAGGAGGGCTCAACGTGCTGGATTAATTTTTTAACAACATTCTACTCAGTACTGTTAAACGTATTCTCTCTCTGAACCGTTGTGAATTTAATGGGCCATTCTATATGTTGGCAGGAGATATTAGAATGGGAATTATAATGGAACATTCCAATTCATATCTTTCTAGTTAGAGAGTTGAAAATAGTTTCTCCTCCCCCCCTCGCCCCCAGTTATGCTGCTCCAATATATACCTGTGAGAAATTTAAACCTCTGAAAATGAGCAATTTTATTCTGCTCTGGGATATGGAAGATGACTCCTAGCTAAAACACACACTCAAAATAGAATCTTGTTAATAAAATGATTAACATCCACAATTTACATGTGAATTCTACCCACATGTATGGTGTTTGAAAGGATCTTTAATTATGTCAACTAAAGTGGCTGTAGCCCTTGTTTCACTTGCATCTACCCAGAGAACATCACAGAAGATTGTGTGACCAATGTCAGAAACTGGTTTTAGATCACCAGTAGACTTGAGATTTCTAAGTGTGCCCTGCTCTATAGTATGTGAACACACTAATTTCCACACAATATTTCAGAATTATTAATACAATTCTTAACTGCATTTGATTTTTTTGTATTCAAATGGTCTCAATTTAAAGTATTAAAGGGATTCAGATATTCAAACTGGCAGCCATTCATAGAATATTTATTCACGTAACAAAACATCCTTTGAACGCCTTTTATTTTAGGTACACAACTAGCCTCTAGACATCTAAACCAACAATTATAGTTCCAAGTCTTCTAAGACAAAGACTCCTGTCCTCAATAGATTTCTGATTGAAGCTGTAGTTGTTTCCATAGTCCAGGCTCTTGGGGGCTCAGAGAGAAACAATTCATCCTTGTTATGCACCCTTCTCCAAGATCTTGCCTTACCTCAGCCTTTTAGTTGTACAGACTTTGTATATCTTATTCTTTAATGCTAGTTAGAAGCTTTCCTTTTTAGCACCTTTATTTTTGCAGCGGTGGGATATGTTTCTTGTGCTCCATTTCTCTCTTATTACCCTACATTTTTTTCAGGCTGTGCCGAATAAGTTAAAAAATGTCTACCTCCTCCTGCGGTTGCCCTCATTTTCCCTTTATCAAGTCTCGGAATGAGAGTGTTTTCTGGGTGAGAGTGTCTCATCTTCCCTTTTTCTTTCTTTTCCTCTTTTGATTATAGAACCAAAGTCTGTTTTCAAAACCAGATCTATTTCTTCTGTTTTTTGATGTTCTTTTCCCAAATAAGAAATTTTTTGTTTTTTATTTTTTGCAAATATACCAATTCTGAAGCCTTCCCAGCCTCTCACTATAGTTTTACAACTGCCTCTGACAAAGCTGCTTCTTTGAATCATAACATTCCAGACCATAGATGGGGCTTTTAGATTTCACTCTTATACCTTAATTTACAATAATTTGATGAAGTTTTCCCATCATCCTAAATCGCCAAAGATGATCTATCCCTAATATTACAGGGATCCCACTCATTTATTATCTATTTGTGCATAAAGTCTACACATTACAGAGACTCACTGGGGTCTCTCACTCATTCAGCCACTGGAAAGAGGTGAGAAAACTCCCTATCAATGCACTTTAGCACCTTGTCCATGACTAATCAGGGTTCTGGATGGAAACTGACCAATTTGGTGACCAAGTCAGCTCCCCTAGGGAAAGGGATGGAGAGGGGATGGGAGAAAAATATAGGGAGAGAGACGGAATTTGTGCTGGCCTAGAAATAGAATTCTAACTTCTAATTCAGTGTTCCATTAACTGTACCTGGAGATGCACTTTATCTCTAAAAAGGTTTACTTATAGGGACTTCCAAATTCTACTTCAGCTCACTTATTTCCCAAGTAAGTCAGTGGTCTCCAGAAAACCCACACCCTTTAATGTATACGTTTGTTTTATTACTGACTTGAAAATTCATTTTATTTTACCTTCTGATGATCTAGTCTATCGGCTGAAGTGCAAAGGCCTCACCTTGAAGGAGTAGTAAGCTATGGAGAGCTAAGTCCAGGAAGAACAGGAGGCAGGGATCAATGTCAGGGTGTTGAGTTAAGGGGTCAAACTGGAGAGAAGTTGAGGAGTGAAAGAAAACCAGGCACATGCTGGGGAGCTTGGGCAGAGGGTCCTGAGTGGCTGACAAGACTGTTAGTTTCTCGGGCATGAAGTGTCTGTGAGTCTGCCTCCTTAGAGAACCAGGGGTGGCACACACCCTTTGAAGCACCACATCTTTTGCAAAATGTTGAAGTTCAGTGAATTATATAGATTCTGATGCCAGATGTCATTTCCATGAGCACTGAAAAGTCATCCCAAACCATGGGACTGAATTCTGCTTTTAAAACTTCCAAAGAAGGGACTTTCAATGCCTCCTTCAATGTTTAACGTCCCTTCCAAGACTAAAGTCTTCCTTACTGTAAACCTGCAATGGCTTCTTGTGTCCCCTTCCCCAAAGATGGAGAAGGTTGAGCGCCATCCTCTGTCTAGAGAATTTAACAGCCATTAATTTTCTCCCTCAAACTTCTGTTTTCTCTGCAAAAAATCCTAGTGCTCTTAACCTTTCTTCATTAATTTTATATATATATATATA
>NW_020173416.1:343379-349307 GCF_003031525.2 Neophocaena asiaeorientalis asiaeorientalis
TATATATATATATATAATCAGATGGTCTGTAATTTGGGTAATGGAGAGTGGGGACTTATATTTCTTGAACCTGTATGACGTACATGGTGTTGTTTTAGTCACTTCACACGTGTCAGTGAATTTGATTCTCCTTGCTGCTCTGTGAGACAGGTTATTTTATAAATGAAGAAATTGGATAAAACCTTTTCTATGGACCAAGATGCACAGTCTAGAATGTGAGAGACATTGGCAAGCAGAAAATCATTAATCTCTAGATTTATTTTAGAATTTTTAATAGACTTTGTAATAAATATAAAAGTAATCAAAGAAAAGTAATAAAAAGAAATACAAATTAATAAATGGATAAAGAAGATGTAGTGTATACATACAGTGGAATACTATTCAGCCATAAAAAGAAGCAAACCCTGCCATGTGCCACAACGTGGATGAACATTGAGGACATTATGCTAAGTGAAATAAGAGAAAGTCAAATACTGTATGATCTCACTTTGGTGTGGAATCTAAAAAACAAACAAACAAACAAAAATCTCATAAATACAGAGAGCAGATTGGTGGTGGTCTGAGGCAGAGGGTGAGGGTGTGAGAGAAATGGGTGAAGGTGTTTTTTTGTTTTGCTTTGTATTGTTTTAAGAAAAAACATAGCAGAGGAATTAAGATAGTAATTAGGTTAACAAGCAAAACAAAGTTGAAAAGCTAATTCACAAAAGAAGAAATAAAATTGATAAATATTTTTTTAAATCTTCAGCCTATCTGGCTATTAAAATAAGTACAAATTAAAGTATGTTAAGAGGTTTCTGCCTATTCAATTTGTAACAAGTTTTTAAAGCTCATAATTTCCATGAAACTGCTCAAACCAGTAAACTCCTATTACTGGTGAAATAGCAAATATTCAAGTCTCTTTAGGAAAAATGTTAGGCATGTGACATACAAATGTTTTGCCTATTTGATCCAGTAACCTCACCTCTGTGAGTTTAATAACCTCAAAAATGGAATAAAGCCATATTCACCAAAACAAGCACATAAGATCAAAATCAGTATATATGTCAGAAATAAAATAAACCCTAACCCTAAACCATTGCACATCAGTTCAATGGAACAGTCTGCATCCCTTGAAATAATCATTGGAAATACCCCCAAGTAATATGCCACTTAGAAACAGACAAAATTATGTGTGTAGCAGGACTCCACCATGCAAAATATGATTCTGTAGCCATTTTTCTGTTTATCAAATTAATTGTAATATTTACATCATTTTTAAAAGAAAACAATTTTTTAAATAAATGGTAGGAAGAATTTTTGAACACCTTTGGAAAGGATAGACACCATCCTTCACATGCATTCAGCAGAGATGGTTCTCACTGAAGTTCTATTAAATAAGACATTGGCGTTTATATATTAGAGAACCTTAGATTCTTAGAGCAGAAAGAGGCATCTAATAGTTGCCTAGGAAGTTTATATATTAAAAAATCCTTTTAAAGCTCAGAAGAACCTGTAAACCCATGCTAAACATTTGATATTTTTATTCAAACTCCCTAGTAGTAAAAAGAAATACAAATTAGTATGAAAGAACATTTCTCACCTATCAAATTAATCACAACTTAAAATTTTATAATAACCAGTTCTGGAAGCAAGATAATGAAATGATCACTTTCATACATTGCTGCCGGTAAGATGAATAGCATAAATTCGGGGGATTCCTCCTCTGGACACTGACCCCTAAAAAGCTAAGCCTAAATTCAGAAAAGCGAGTTTTTATCACGTCATCAGTGCAGCATCATTTAACATGGACGAAAACAAAAATACAATCTCAATGTCCAACAGCTGGGTAATCCCTATGTAAACTGTGGTATATACACTTGAAACAAAAGTACACAGCCACTAAAAAAGATGCCTGTAAAAGTAGTGATAATAGGAGGGAATGAGTAGGCTATAATTTTAAGTGAAAAAGACATAAAATGGTACACAAACAGCATCACTACAACTCCGTTTTAGAAAACACTGTGTGCAAAAAACAGACCAGAAAGAAATATATCAGAAATTTACCAGTGTATACTTCAGTGGTAAGATTATGGGTAACTTTTTTTCTTTTATTCCACACCTTCCGATTAATTTTAAATGACCCTTTTTCTCATTGTAATTCTTCAATTGTTTAAACAGCAAGAAGTTTAGTCAATTGAAAATTTCAGGCACAAAGTGCATAAGCAGGTTTGCAGCCTGGAAGGCTAAAATAAAATTAATAAACAACAATATTACTATGAATGATCATAGTAATAATATCTTACACTGAGTATCATGTTTTTAACTTTCCAAAGTAGTTGTTTTTTAGTCTTCCAAGTCCTTATCAACTTAAAACATCTCTCTAAAGCAAATTAATTTAACCAGCCATTTTTATTTAATGTATTCACCGAGCACATCACTATCGGACCCTATAATGTGTGTAGGGAATACAAGAGAATAATACGTGGCTCATGAATTTGAAGAGCTCACAGGCTAGAAGAAGCAAATGAAGAAACAGACAGTGGTGATCACTAAAGAGGTACACGTGGGAGGGTTAAACTTGCCCAAGGGAAGCAAGGACATCTGAGCCTGGTCTTGAAGTGGGAGTGGGAGTTTGACAGCTGGAGAAGGGGAGAAAAGAGGAGTGTGTTCACCCAAGGACCTAGATGTGACACAGAGGAGCTAGCAGGACAGATTGCCTAGGAGGGCTGCCTGGGTGTCATATGCATGGGGGTGGGGTGGGAACAGAGAAGAAACGTGAGGTCCCAAGTCAAGTGATACCCAGCTCAACTGTCAGGGCTGGGACTTGACCAACAAACCTCAGCTCTCTCCACTGATTACAGAAAAAATATATTAAGTTTGAAATTTTAAAAAAGCTTGATTCATATCTCTGCTGTATCAGGATCACCTTGCTGAGTCTGCTTCCCATGTGAAAAAAGCCTTCCTCACAAGTTGTAAGGAACTATTGAAATAATGGATATGAGCTTAAAGTCCTTTGTGAATTCTAAAATTGTAAGGTACAATTAACACTCTTCTTTCTAGGTTTATAGGGAACCACGCGTTTCACTTTGAAAGTTGCATAGTCATGTCAAATTTCCCTGCAGCACCATGGCTCTCAAACTAGAGAACTAGAAACACCTGGGGAACTTTGAAAACTCTTGATACCCAGGTGCACCATTATCCATTAAATCAGAAACTCCAGAGGTGTGCTCCAAGCATGGAGCGATCTAAAACTTCCCCAGGTGATTCCAATGAACAGCCAAGTTTAAATATTAGTGCTTGAGCACCTACCCAAAGTATGGTCCAAGGACCTACAGCATCGGCATCACCTGGGCACTTGGTGGATATGCAGAGTCTCCAGCCCCACCCAGGGCTGCTATGTGAGAATCTTCCTTTTAAGAAGCTCTCCAGGTAACTGGTGTACATGAAAGTTTGAGAAGCACCATTCAAGTCAGATTCATTTATTCAGCAAATATTCTCTGAGTTCCTACTCTGAGTTGGACCTCGGAATACAGCAGAAAATTAGTCCTACTCCTTCCTCAAAGACATGCTCTCTAGTAAGCAAGGTAGGCAAGCACATGGGTTACTGAGGAGGGGCAACTTTTTTTGAGAGTGGGGATGGTGAGTTGAGATCAGGGAAGGCTTCCTGGAAGAAGAGAAGTAGGCATGGAACAGACAGATACCACAGAGCTCAGTGTAGACAATGTTACATTTCAGAGGCAGCAGGTTTGCAATTTGGAGGTTTGAAATTTAGGGAGGAGGTCCAGGTTGGTGACCTAATGTGTGTGAAAATGCTCTGCAAACTGTAAATCATTGTGCAAATGGAAGTATTTAAATTATTCCCCACAAATCCTAGTGGGTCTCTCTCATAATTGAGTCTTCAGCATATTAAACTCTTAATTGTAGCTAAAGGAAATCACCAAATCAAGATGAATATTCAGCTATGTGTTGAAGTCCTTGCAAGGACAACGAAAATAATTCCAGACAGAATGATCTAATACAAACCCCTCTGCCCAGGCTATCTGACAAGGGTGACCGTATATCCTGCTTTGCCCAGGACAGTCTTAGTTATGCCTGTCATCCCAGCATGATCTTCATGATGTCTTCACTCATTCTCAAAAGTATCCTGCTCTGGACAATGAAAATATATGGCCATCCTGTGTTGGACCCAGTGGTGCTTCAAATAGATAGGTATTTCTCCACTTATCAATAAATGGTCCAGGGCTGCCCCCAGCAGGGACAGTACCCAGGCTTCTGTGGAGTCAACTCCGATTCCAGGTATTTCCTTTGTTCAGAACAGTCCCAGGAGCCCCAGGTACTATGCACAGCCCACAGCAGTGTCCGTAACCCAACTGGTTTGAGGGAAGAGCTAAAAAGGCTTCCAGGTGAGCGATCTGCAGGTGGCAAAGGACCCCACCAATCACTGGCCAGGGGTGCTTGCCGGGTGAGAGAGGGGAAGATGCAAACCAGAACAACGCACCATCCCGACAAGCGTCAACCTGAACCCAGCATCTCAGTGCCATTTCGGTCCCCTTCACCAGCCGCCCGCTTGCACACGTGACCAGTTCCATCTTCATGTCTCCAGGCTCAGCTTCTGAGGAAGCCAATGACATTGCTCACGGAGTCATCAGAAAGAACAATTGTATGATGTTTGTGAGAACCCATTCCTGATTTCTGAGCTGCCACTAAGCTCCCCAAGGTTACCTCAGGGAAGGGATCTGAAAGGGAGTGGCTGTTTATTAAGTACGTAGAACAGGCAAGGGACCTTGCAGGGCCCTTTACATTTCTTATCTCCTGGGATCGTCACTAACAGCAACTCTGAAAATAATGGACCATGCTGGCCATTTTATACATAAGAAAGCTGACACTGGGAGGGGTTACACTGCCAAAGGTCGCAATTTTTCGTGTCCTGTGACCCTCTATTTTAGCTCAGATCTTTCCCCTGCTCTTTCATTTATACCACATTGAAGACGAATTACTCCATCAATAGGGAACAGAAGAGAAAAATCTGAATATTTACTTAGTTTTTTTGTATTTTCATTTCTGTTGTCCCGCTCTCCAAATCTCTGCTGTTTTCTAGGACGATCCCTGGCCATGTCTCTCTCACTCAGCATTTGGAGACAGTACTCCTTTCTAAAATGACACCTTGCCCTAGTGCAAATCAACCCATTCAATTGTATCAAGCCTCTAATCGGTCGGAATAATTCTGTGTCACAATTTGCCCTTTCAAAGTGCTGGAAAATTCTTCTAATTCAGAGTTGTCTAAAAATATTCAAACTATATTTTATCTTGACTGTTTGCAGTCAGGATCCATTAAAAAAAAAACCATCACTGCCAGAAATAAAAAATCCAGCTCTAACCTCCCTAAATCTGCCTTACCTATAGCCTGACATTATATATTCCTAAACATTTTTTAAATCAAATAATAATATTTATTAAAAAAAACAACATAGTGTCAAGCAGAATTCAATTCAAACCAGACCAACAAAGATCAACTGAATACCAGCCATGGTCCATCCACTGTTTCAGAGGGAAGAAATTACAAAAATGAATGTGACATGTCCCTAGCCCTCTACAAAAATGAGTCAGGTGGCAGAGATAAAACGTGCACAGAAATATCTATTACACAGCCCTTTTTGAAAATTGGAATTTACCCTTAGTGTGTAGTGCATGGCACACTAAATGACATTTGTTGACCTGCATTTTTCTTTCCCTGCACTGAGTTCCCTAAGAACTGGAAACATGTCCTAAGTTTTCTTGTACAGTCCAGGACCAGATTCAGGGATTGGTTCATAATGTGGACTCAATAAGTATGTGTTTCACTGGACTGAATTGCCTTAAACTGAAATTGATGACAATTTTTTTAAAAATTGGGGGCTTCCCTGGTGGCGCAGTGGTTGAGAGTCCGCCTGCCGATGCAGGGGACGCGGG